>NW_011494787.1:3152542-3164537 GCF_000754665.1 Bison bison bison
TCGTAGTGATGCTTTCTAAGGCCCACTTGACTTCACATTCCAGGATATCTGGCTCTAAGTGAGTGATCACACCATCCTGATTATCTTGGTCGTGAAGATCTTTTTTGTACAGTTCTTCTGTGTATTCTTGCCACCTCTTCTTAATATCTTCTGTTTCTGTTAGGTCCATACCATTTCTGTCCTTTATCGAGCCCATCTTTGCATGAAATGCTCCCTTGGTATCTCTTGAAGAGATCTCTAGTCTTTCCCATTCTGTTGTTTTCCTCTATCTCTTTGCCAAGGTTAAAGACCTCAAATTGCTGATCCCAAATAAACCCATCTTTGCTGGAGAAATATCTGGAAGTCCATTTGTTTCAGGTCAACAGTTTGGTGATCTGTACAGGTATCAGAGAAGACCTTCAACAGCTCCAGGGCTGATGAGCAAACAGGTGCAGCATCCATAATCAAGTCCACTGTGATCACTGATTTTTCTCACAGATCCTGGAGTTTGAAGGTACATGTTTCTCCAGGATGTGAGCCCATACCCTCTTTGCATTTGAAGCTCTCTCGGCTTTGTTTGGAATCTGTTTTGAGTTTTAATCTTCCAGGTTAAGGCCTTATTCTGCATGAGGGTACTCATTTGGCACTTTGGTCTGACTTTGAGATGAGACTGTTTCAACTGAAGCTGGCTAAGAAGCCTTTAGCTTGGCTTTTCCAGGACCAAGTTATTTCTTAGAACTGGCTGTTACTAGGCCTGCAAGTTGTTTGAGTTGTAAGCTGTTTGAATTGACCTGTTTAAGTTGTAAATTATTTAAGCTGCTTGAAAATTATTATTTTATTATAGAAGAAAACCTCTGAGAAGTAAGATTCCAGTTACCTAAATATTTTGAGGCTACCTCACCCCCCACAATAGATACTTCAACTGATTCTATGCTTAAAACTAGTCCTTCTTCATGTGCATTTCCAACTGGACTAACCTGACCAAAGGCAATTTAGAATATCAATGGCCATTGTGGGAAACTTTTGAAATCCCCAAATTTAATTCTCTTAAAGCCAAGATGGATTACAGTAACTCAAAAGTTTCTAGGACTGAATGGAATGACGATTTTGATTGATATTTTGAAGCTTCCCAATGTTATCAGAAGTTTAAAATTGCCTCTCTGCAAAATAAGATTTTAAGATTAACTGAGGCAAATGATTAAAGAAAAACAGAATGGTTTCTGAAGCTTCAGGCTCTTCTTCCTTAGCTTCTTTTTCTCAGATTCCACATCTGGTGCCATCTTGCCTCTTCCTTAGCCCCTACGCCTCTGGCACAATCTTCCTCTTCCCTTCGACACTGTCAACACCTCCTCTCTATCCTCAATGACCCCACACTCATTTTCCTGCCAAACTTCCCATTTTCTCTGAAACTCTCCCTACTCTCTTCCTCTGAAACTGCCAGAACCTGTCCCTTTAAAATTAGGCCTTCTGAGAATCCAGATGTTAAACTCTTAGTTTCTTATATTCCTTGGACTAAAGCTGAACTGTGAGCCATAGTCAAAGACCTTCCCAAAGTAACAGAAGATCCTCATTGATTTGCAGAGGAATTTAATATAGTTATTCAAACTTACCAACCTTGTTTCTGACTTATATCATCTAATTTTATACTTGTCAGTGAAGACTGGGCCCAGCACTGGATAAAAACATTTAGTTGGGAAAATCCTGAAAGGTCTCTAGAATTACAGCTCAGTGACCAGACCACTAACTTATTATATGATCATGTGTGCATGCCTAGTCTTTTCTAACTCTTTGCGACTTCATGGACTACAGCTGGCCAGGCTCCTCCATCCATGGGATTATTCCCCCAGGAATACTGAAGTGGGTTGCCATCTCCTACTCCAGGGGATCTTCCAGGCCCAGGGATCGAAACTGTGTTTCCTGTGGCTCCTGCATTGGCAGGTGGATTCTTTACTCCTGAGCCACCTGGGAAGCCCATTATATGATCCACTTCAGCAATAATGAGGCAATTTCATCAGGTGATTTCTATGGCTTTCCCAAAGCCTGTTGATTGGAACAGAATTCAGGCCTGCACACAAAAATCTGATGATCCTATTCATGACTATTACAATCAACTTCAGATTGTTTTAAAGGAAAATTCTACTCTTCTTTCAGATGTTGATTCTACCTGGGTATCTATTAACCCCATGTTTATTAATGGACTGAACTGGGTCCTTTCTTTTCTAGTAAAAAGGACCAGGATAGAATGGGGAACTATGTCCACTCCATATTTAGCTCATTTGGCAAGCCAGCTCACTCAAACTCTAGATGGATCACCCAAAAGGAAGACTACTATCTTCAAACCACCAACTAAAGACTCCAAACAAAACCAAAACCCTCCTAGTTTCTGCTATTATTGCGAAGAGCCAGGACATTCAAAAGAGATGCTACAAATGTACTGTTAAGTACTTCAGATGCCTTCAATCCTCTAACTAGCCTTTCCAACATCTGCCCAATTCTCAATGACAGTACTCTGAGAAACAACAGGGGCCCTTCCCAGTCTCCCCTCTCTGTCAACCTGGAGAAACATTTCTCCAGATTGGGGACAAGTCTGTTTTAGTCCTAACTGACCCTGAAGTCATACTCTCAGTGCTCAACCCCACTACTATAAAGCAGTCTGAACACAGCTCAACTAGTGGGATTTCTAACGAGCCTCAAGAGGTTCCTGTCTCTGAACCTATTTCCTTTCACTTAGGCCCTTTGAGAGATGCATACCCCTTTCTCCTTAGTTCCTCGGCCCCCAACTCATTTATTAGGCTGAGACTTCTTAAAGAAGTGTCATGCTGGAATTTTTTTTTCCCAAAAAGGGGAAATAATTCTAAAATTTGACAACAGTTATCAAAGTAACAAGCCAGGTGAATGAAATGATCCTTTGACATCTTTTATTTGGTTTGCCTCTGATAGTACTAGAGCTAATACTGATCTAGAAATATTGATCACTTGTCTGTAGTGAATCAGTTACCACTCCCCTTATGGGTAAAATCTCCAGCTGATACTGGCAAAACTCACAGCACACATCCCAAGATTCAAATAGATCCCTCAAAAACCACTTAACCAGACTTAATTAATATTCTATAAGAAAAGAAAGCCCTGAAAGGCATAAAGACCATAAAAGAACGTTACAAGGCTCAAGGTCTCATTAATCCTTACACCAGCCAGGTGAATAAAACCTAGGGGCTGAGGGTGGAGGTTCCTCCAGGATCTCTAAGCAGTAAACAACACTGTTATCCCTTGACACTCTGTTGTTCCTAATACCCATAATTACTAACATCCATTCCAGTTGACGAGGCTGACCAATATCCTTCTGCCCTCACTTAGGAAGAAAAGCAATTCATCTGGACAGTAATGACTCAGGGTTTTGCTGAGAATCCTTATTTCTTACAAATACTGAAGGCTGATCTGGATTATGTAAGGTTCCCTAGAGGTTCTACTTTGTTGTAATATGTGTTTCATTTGCTTCTTTGCTCTCCTTCTCAAGCCTCCTCACAAAAAGACAGTATCCACTTGCCAAAGCTTTTAGGAACATATGGTCATCAAAGAAAAATTACAGTTTACTCGAACCCAGGTTTGATATTTAGGGCATCTGATATCAGCACAAAAGCTTTAAGGAGATCCAGATACACTTCATGATATCCTAAGCTTCCGCAAACCCAAGACTACATGCTATATGCTAAGTCTTCTCAGGCTGGTTGGTTATTTCCAAAGCTGAATTTCAAATTTCTCTCTTATGGCCAAACCTATGTAAATGCTTTATTAAACAATAACAACCATGACTCAAACTTATGGAAAGAACCAAACAACGCAGCCTTTAAAGCCTGAAAGTTGTGTCTCATGAACCCACCTGCCTTTGAGAATCCCAATTATCAGATTCTCTCTTTTTTTTTCCTTTTTATATATGAAAAGGAAGAAAATGCCCTTGGGGTACTCACCCAAAACCATGGGTCCACCATCAACCCACATTGCATTACAGCCAGAAACTGGACTCTGTGGTATAGGGATACCCTGCTTGCCTTAAAGCCATTACAGCTACTGCTCCTTTGGATATGGCCACCAAGAAAATCATGGGATCCCCTTAAGCAACTTTGTACATCACGCAGTAGAAGCCCTCCTGAATTCTCATCACACTTAGTACTTCTCAGTCAGGTGCCTTACGTCCTAAGAAGTAAGTCCTTTCATTAACTTCTCCTCACATAACTCCTTTATGCTATACCTGCTACTCTTCTCCCCTCTGTCACCAAAGAAGTCCCTAACTGACCACCAAAGAAGACACTGACTGACCACCTCCTGACTCATAATGATTTACAGGAAAGACCTCCTGGTAACACTGACTTCTCAAGGTTCACTGATATTCTTATTTAAAAGGTAACAATGGTAAATATGCCAGGTATGCTTTGCAACTCCTTTTGATGTTGTTGAGGCAGCTTTGGCCAAATAGGCGGAATTATATACTCTCATATGGGCTTGTATTTAAGCCAAGGGCAAAGCTGCCAATATTTATACTGATGGTATACACTTTTACAATATTATACACAAACATAGTATTTACACACTATACAGTAGCTTAGGATTTTGTAATACTATGAAGCAACGTGACTTCCTTACTCCCTGCTGAAATAAAATTTTAAGTGACCCTTATGTTTACTGGATGTAATATTTTTATCTGCCACTTTAGGTATTACTAATATTCTGGGACATTCTACACTTGACTCTCTGGAAACTGAGGGAAATAACTTTGATGACACTTCTGCAGGGAATGTTGCCAATAGCAAGGGGCCTATAGCAACGGGGCCAATAGCAAGCTGTTGGTCCAAAGAGAAATTTTCCCAAATGATAACTTAAAAAAACAGACTAAAGAAGCCTAACAGCTGGCTTCAGAAAAGGAAAAACAAGATTGGAAATGGAAAAATTGTTGGTTTGATAAAAGAGGAAACTCTGGTTTAGACTAACAACCCAGTCCTCCTGGACACTCTAAAATCCCCATTCTTCAGCACTGTACATGCATTAAACCACTGGTCTACTGAAAAAAAATGATAGCATTCATCAATCAGTGTTGATCTGCAAACATTAACAAGGCCATCAAAAATATCTACCTCACTTGTCCCACTTGTCTGAAATACAACCCAAGAAAGCTTGTTTATAATGCTCCCAGACAATTTAAACAGCCCAATGAACTATTCAAGGTCTCACAACTTGCTCTGGCTCATGGATACAAATATGTTTTAGTAATGGCCTGTGTGTTTTCACATACAGACAGGCATCCCTTGCAGACATGCTACTGCTTCTTCTGTGGTTAAAGTCCTTTCAGAAAAGATTATCCCTATCAGGGGAATTCCTCTCAAATTTCATGGCCATCAAGGAACACATCTTATTGGTCAGGTACTACAAGTGGACTTCCCTGGACTTTACCTCAGACGGTAAAGTGTCTGCCTACAACGCGGGAGACTCGGGTTCGATCCCTGGGTCAGGAAGATCCCCTAGAAAAGGAAATGGCAACCCACTCCAAAGTTCTTGCCTGGAGAATCCCATGGATGGAGGAGCCTGGTGGACTACAGTCCATGGGGTCGCAAAGAGTCGGACACGACTGAGCGACTTCACTTTCACTTCAACAAGTCTGTGCTATTTGGCCAATTTTCAACACTTTCACTGTGCTGAAAGTGATCCCTGTTTAGTTGAATGCACTAATGGTATTATTACTACTCAGTTGACAAAATTAGTAAAGGCCCTCTAAAAATTTTGGCCAAAATGCCTTGTCATTGGTCATTCTGAATCTCAGATCCACCCCTTTCAGAACTCATAAGCTCTCGCACCTTAAGATAGCCACAGGATGCTCTTGCTTCTTTTGACTCACAACTGGTAAAAGGAGAGATACTCCAATATAGCAAAAGCCTAAATGCTATTAAAAATAACTGTGTTTTGGTAGAGCAATCTGTTCACAGTGTACTCTTGGGGGATGATGACCTAAAATATACCTGACAACCTGGACATTTTGTCTACTGGAAAGAAACACCTCCAGAAGAACTCTCTTCAACCCCACTGGAAAGGCCCCTATCACGTACTGTTAACCAGCCTTTGTGCCACCAAACCCCAAGGAGACTCTTGGATTCACATGACACATATAAAAATGTACCAAACCCTGACTAGATCTGCACATTATCTGATGACCTGAAAGAGAAGATTTCCCAGAATTGAAGCAGATGACATCTGATGAGACAGCTTTCTGAAGATATCCAGACCAGGCCTGTTGGCAGCTTGTTTGTCAAACCTTTGATGATGACAGAACACTTCAATATCCTCCAATCTCTATGATTTTGATAACATACAAACTTTAGATTAAAAGTGCCTGAAAATTCTTCCTCCTACCTCTCCTTGATACTTGAATGTGACTTCAATAGGTTTCCATCTGTGTACTTTCTCTCCAGTGTGAGATGCCACACCCAGCAAAGGTCCCTCCTGGCACTAAAGGACATAAAGTCACTGAAAACCTGACTCTTGATTAGCAATGCTTTCAGAGAAAAATCCTGACCAAAATGAGGAAGTGTAAAAAGTTAAATAGAGTTGGGAGACCAGAAAGTACAGTTCTCATGCCCTGAGATGACAGCAGGGCACAACTGGAAGACGAAAGAGTCCTCTTCCTTCATGGCAAAGACTCAGCCAATGAAAAACCATGAAATCTGTTTACTATCAGCTATAAAAGTATTCTTTTTCCTCTGCTGTGCAGGAACTTGCACCCATGGCTGAAGACTCCAAAATACAATTTTCTGCTGATCCCAAATAAACTCATCTTTGCTGGAGAAATATCTGGAAATCTATTTCCTTTAGATCAATAATATGTTTAGAGAGTACAGCAGAGAATATTAGGGCTCAAAATTCACATAAAATGTATAGGTAAGTTTTTATGGTCAATATATGTGAGTTAGAATACATTTTGTTTTCATTTATTAAGCTGGACTCCATAAGTAAGCAGAAGAGTTGAGCCTATAGTGATTAGACCCTGCTTTCTAGCTGGAAGAAAGGATCCTGTTTCTCACTAGAAAGGAGGCAGGAGTGAGGGGAGAACTATAAAAGACCTGATTCTCTGGGATAGTGGCTGAAATTTCAATCAATCCAGTCCATACAATTCTAAAAGCAATCCTATTCCTTTGGCTCTCCCTGAGACTAAACAGATGGAGACCCACACAGCTTAGCCACAGGACTACAAGGATCATGAAAATGATCTTTTAAAGCCACTCTTCTCCTGAAAGGAAGAATACCTGACCTTTTTGTCCTAGAGTCATATCTCTCCCTTTTTTTCCCCTTTCTTTCTTTTAAAATTCATCCAATAATCTCATTTTCTTAGAGTACCCAGTATCAAAGAATGCTTAAGTCAGCCATACCATTCTAATGAATTAGCAAAAACTGAAAGAGGATAGAAAAGATTTATAAATACTGCAAGTAAACCCAGAAGTAATTCTGCAACAGGCTGTTAAGAACTACTCATTAATTGTTCCTCTCTTAATACTTAGCAAGAGAAAAGTAGTGAAAGGCAGCTTGAGAATGACCAAAAACCCAGAGTTTCAAAAGGAAGGTACCATATTATGACCAGGGTCAAGTGGTCTCTACCTATTTTTCAGTTTGAAAATTTCTAAATTAAATAGCTCTTCTACATTGCAAGGGCTATATTAAAAAGCCAAACAACAAAATCAAACAAAATAACAAATCTTGAGAAACAATATAAAAAGCATTTTTGGTTTTTCATTGATATATATAGCATATAATTATCTTAACTAGAACACTTGTCAGAGAAAATAAACAACCAAATAATGAATATTTTAAAAATCACCTTGGATGAAATGATAGACTCTTCCTGATCATCATTTTTGCACTTTTTTCCTGTGTCTTGCTCTGCTGATGTACTTTCTGAACTTCCTGATGAAATTAATCGCTTTTTTCCTGGCTGTGTTATGTTTACTTGGGTTTTATCTTTGCAGACTCTTTCTTTTTCACTTTCCCAGGTTACATTATTACCTTAATCATACGCAAGCACATAAACACAAGGAAAAAGAAGAAGAAAATTATCTCCCGTACCTTCAAATGTCAATAATTCATACCCCCCCCAAAAAAAGAAATGAAAGCAAAAATAAAAATGATAAAAGAGCAAAAACCAAAGTTCTATCTATATTAAGGCCAATCTGAAAACACATATTTCCCAATCTCAAGAAGTATTAAGCAGCACCATGGCCAAGAACTCCAGCCCTAAAGATATATATCCAGGCCAAGATGCTAATGTGGACAGGCACCATCCTTTAACTGTTTAACCTTACCTCTCTGAACTTTGGTCTCATCATCTAGAAAAAGGGAATTATAATAACTCATGGAGTTATTAGGAGGAGTAAATCAGGTAAGATACATAAATTATCAGAGTATCACATGTATATTAGTGATATACATATATGGATAGTTTCTTAATTTTAGCAGTGAATTTCTTTAACAGAAAATCTGATCTATAGAAACCAATGAATTTTACACATACTTACTGAGCCCCTACCACCCACAGTGAGAAATGCAACTTAAATTACCTTAAAACAGATTACCTTTAGATACCTTACCTAAAGACAGATTAAAAACCTAAAATAACTGAAAAGGGAAAGCAACCTCTACAAACTTAACTAAGAAAACAAATCTCCAATAACAATGGATACTGCATTGTCATAACCCTTATTCAAGGTTCAGTGTAGTGGAGAAACTTAAGTCAGTATCATATTTTGTTTAAAAATTCATGAACTATCTAATCAGAAAAGAAAAAAGATCTAAAGAAGGAAATCTTCATGGTTGTCTTTCTTCTCTAATTTAAGAGGGCAGAGGCTTCCTGTGCCTTCTTCACTATTCCCTACTTTGTGCCTCCAGTATCTAGACCTGGACCTAACACAGAGTTCAGTTCAGTCGCTCAGTCGTGTCCGACTCTTGGTGACCGCAGCAAGCCAGGACTCCCTGTCCATCAACAACTCCCGGAGTCCACCCAAACCCATGTCTAATGAGTCAGTGATGCCATCCAACCAGCTCATCCTCTGTCGTCCCCTTCTCCTCCTGCCCTCAATCTTTCCTAGCATCAGGGTCTTTTCCAATGAGTCAGCTCTTCACATCAAGTAGCCAAAGTATTGGAGTTTCAGCTTCGACATCAGTCCTTCCAATGAACACCCAGGACTGATCTCTTTTAGGACGGACAGGTTGGATCTCCTTGCAGTCCAAGGGACTCTCAAGAGTCTTCTCCAACACCACAGTTCAAAAGCATCAATCCTTCAGCACTCAGCTTTCTTTATAGTCCAACTCTCACATCCATATATGACCACTGGAAAAACCACAGCCTTGAGTAGATGGACCTTTGTTGACAAAGTGATGGCTCTGCTTTTTAATATGCTATCTAGGTTGGTCATAACTTTCCTTCCAAGGAGTAAGCATTTTCTAATTTCATGGCTGCAATCACCATCTGCAGTGATTTTGGAGCCCAGAAAATAATATCTAGAGTTGGAATTTCTGGACCAAAATATGTCTGTCAAATTTTCCCTTATTCTAGGCTTCCCATCATCTTAGCAAAGTCTCCCAGAAGTAATAGAAAAATGTTTCCCCAAATTTTCTTCAAATGCCTTAGTTTCAATTTTTAACACTGGTTATTAATTCAGTAGAAGCTTATTTATAAATGTGACATGAGCAGTGAGTGCTCTATTATTATTTTCTTCCAGATGGAAATCTAATTCTCCCACGTTGTATTTAACAATGATGCATCCTTTCTCCACCAATTTGAACTGATAATTCCTTGTACATTAAATGTGTGTCATTCTAATTTGCTTTGAGGTGTTTCATTCTTTTTTACTGGCCTAGTCCTATGGCAGAACTATCAACTACTAGAAGTAGGCACCAGGCCCAGACTGTTATAAAGGAAAGGCACAGAGATGCCAATTTTATCCATTTTTATTTAAAACTTACAGGATCTAACTTATAAAATAAGAAATGCTTTTAAAAGCAATAAATCAGAAGAGCTGAAATTATCATAATTCTATAGATATGACTATACATCTAGAAAATCCAAGAGGCTAAAAACAATCAGAATTAGTTAAACCACTTAACAAGGTTGCTTGAGATAAACAGAATAACTAGTACTTTAAGTAAACACTGAACTATAATGAAACTAAACAATGTCAGTTAAATATTTATCATCTGTATTGTCACAGAGAAAATACTCAGTGTACAAAATTAAATGTAAACCAAACGGTTTGGGGACTATTTACTACTTCAACCTTTATCAGCATCTGTCACTTTTCATTACTTCATGTTGGAGGGTTAGAAGATGGGGAAAGAAGAGTACTAAAGGGTAGCATAAAGCCAGTGAAAATATAAAAGCTCCTTTTAATCTACCAAGAACATCAAACCCTAGGAGTTACACCTTGTCCTGGGCCCTAGAGACCTAAGGAAGCAGACATAAGCAAAGAGAAGGGGAAGCTCTGATAGTCTTTGCCCAAATATACTCACTTACCAATCACTAAGGGACATGGAAACAATTTTAGCTCAGGTCTAAGAAACTCATGATAACATCCAAGGGATAATACCTGGGGACCCAGAAAACTAAATAAACTAGAAGTATATTAGTTGAAAAACAGAAAGGATAGCCTGATCACAGCAAACATTCATGTACATATGTATGGCAAAACCAATACAATATTGTAAAGTAAAAAAAAATAATAATAATAATAAATACATAAAATAAAAATGGAAAAAAAATTAAAAATAAAAGAGTTAAAACAACAGTTAAACTGAGAAAAGATCTAGAAGAGAATGCAAGGGCATATTAATAAAATAAAAAGCAAAAACAAAACTAAACCTCCAAAACATACAGAGGGTAAATTTAGGTGGCTATAAAGTGATATGGTTCAGAGCATGTGCCTTACAGTCAGGCAGAGCTACATCTCAATTATATCTCTGCCATTTATTATGATCTTAGGTAAGTCAAGTCAGTTAACATCAATTAACATTATTATTTGTCCTGTATTTAAAGACACAGATGGTTCAAAAATATCAAGATGGTTTCAGGTAGTCTACATAAAGATCAATAAACACAATATAGTATTAAAGCTGTAAAAGATTTAAAGTATCCTATACCTAAATGAGCCTAAAATGCATCCTGGAAATTGATTTTTTAAGAATCACTAGCATTGGTCTATTGACCTGGATGATAAACTACTTAAACGAACATAACAACAACAATAAAAACTACAAAGCAGAAAAAGTCAAAGTACTCCAAACTCTAATTAGCTGCATTCAAGTACTAAACTGTTATTTCCTTCTAAATCTGTCTTTAAAAAAGTTAAGTAACCTACCTTTTTTCTTATATTTCCCCAAAGTAGGAATTTATAAGAAATGCTTAAATGCAAAGACTTTATTTTGAAGCTTTAGCTTTGTGCACTATATAATGGGGGCTTCCCAGGTGGAGCTAGTGGTAAAGAACCTGCCTGCCAATGCAGGAGCCATAAGAGATAGGGGTTCCATCCCTGGGTAGGGAAGATCCCCTGGAGGAGGGCATGGCATTCCACTCCAGTATTCTTGCCTGGAGAATTCCATGGACAGAGGACCCTGGTGGGCTACAGTCCATAGTGTCACACGGAGTCGGACCTGACTGAAGCAACTTAGCGCACAAACACTATTTAATATTCCTGTCTAAAGCAATGTCAAATTACTCTCATTTGTGTTTTCAAGGTGAGATGTCCAAAAAAGTGCTTCATATTTTATATGGTACATTTACCAAGTGAAAATAAATGAATATATTCATAATTGGAAGCAAATATATTTTGGACAATTATAATTAATGTAATAATGATAGTTCAGTTCAGTTCAATTGCTCAGTCGTGTCGACTCTTTGCAACCCCATGAATCGCAGCACGCCAGGCCTCCCTGTCCATCACCATCTCCCGGAGTTCACTCAGACTCACATCCATCGAGTCAGTGATGCCAT
>NW_011494787.1:3164649-3188933 GCF_000754665.1 Bison bison bison
CAGCTTTAGCATCATTCCTCAAAGAAATCCCAGGGCTGATCTCCTTTAGAATGGCCTGGTTGGATCTCCTTGCAGTCCAAGGGACTCTCAAGAGTCTTCTCCAACACCACAGTTCAAAAGCATCAATTCTCAGCTTTCTTCACAGTCCAACTTTCACATCCATACATGACCACTGGAAAAACCATAGCCTTGACTAGACGGACCTTTGTTGGCAAAGTAATGTCTCTGCTTTTGAATATGCTATCTAGGTTGGTCATAACTTTTCTTCCAAGGAGTAAGCGTCTTTTAATTTCATGGCTGCAATCACCATCTGCAGTGATTTGGAGCCCAAAAAATTAAAGTCTGACACCGTTTCCACTGTTTCCCCATCTATTTCCCATGAAGTGATGGGACCAGATGCCATGATCTTCGTCTTCTGAATGTTGAGTTTTAAGCCAACTTTTTCACTCTCCACTTTCACTTTCATCAAGAGGCTTTTGAGTTCCTCTTCACTTCTGCCATAATGGTGGTGTCATCTGCATATCCAAGGTTACTGATCTTTCTCCTGGCAATCTTGATTCCAGCTTGTGCTTCTTCCAGCCCAGCCTTACAGAAGCAATTACAGAACAAAACAACTAGGAAAGAAAAGGACTTGCCTGCAAGGAAGAAATTCACACTGGTCAATTTTTGGTTAAGTAGTTATTCTTTCTATATTACAGAAAATGTTCTAATGAGAGGAAGTATCTGCCCCCTCTCCACTACCATCCCCCATTCCCACTCCCTTCCAGCAAAAGGAGAGGACCCACACTTAATGAGAAATGTTACTGATAAAGATATACATGTAATGATGTGGGGAGTAGGGAATTCAAAACCACTGTCCTGGAATAAATAAAACCCTTACCAGGAAATCTTAGATTTAAATGTGAAAATGCTCTGGATTAAATCACATCTCCCTCAACACATAATATATAACCTATTCTTGCCACAAGATCGTTCTGATCCTACTATTATCCAAATTAGCATTTTAAGTAAGGAATATTATGTACAGATCCCTGAGTTGTTAACTGAGAAGGAAAGGCAGGAACGGGTTGACAAACTTAACGAAACTTCCATCAGCTCTGATGCTTCTTTCCTTTCTGGGACAATGTAGGCAGAGCTAAAAGGAGTGGCATGGCCTATATGCTGCCCCTTCCACTTCTGCTGCTGCAGAGCTGTGATCGAGGCTTGCAATGAGCTGGGAATAATCCTCACTCACATGAATCTCTGGCTCTTCCATCACTGACTTCAGCACACATTATTTTATACCCTGCATTTGTGTAGGTGAAAAATCATATTAAATTTTGAAAATACCTTTTTTAAAGTAAAGCATAAGATTTTCATAATCTTGGTGGGGGGAAAGAAAACAGGAAGAAAATTTCCTATTTTCTATTAGGACAAGTTAACTGCCTATTAGAATAAAAATATTTATTCAGAAGGATATAAAATCAAAGTCTCTATACTGTATCATTTATAACATCCAACATCCAATAGCATAACAGGAAAACGTGACCACATAAAGGAAAACAGGCAACCAACAGAAATTAAACCTCAGATGACTGAGAAGTTGCACATGAAATGCTGACTGAATAATACAATGTAGCAAAAAGTTTAATAATCTTTAATCAATGGGAATATCCAGAAGATGACTGTGGTATCTGCCACAACTACAAACTGTGCTAGAACACTGGTCTCATCATCTTTGACTCTTTCAGCACATAATATTGTGTGCTTGTAATTTTTTAATTTAATTTGAAATGTTTTTACTGTGCTTGTCTTTTATCATAGGCATGACCCTAATGGATTAGTTTGAAAATCTATTTAATGACATCTGGAACTAAAATTAGTATAAATCAAAAAACCAGCAGAATTTAAAATAAAATAATAATAATAATTAGCAGAATTTGCAGAGGAACTAGGATTCAATCCCTGTCATTTGGGCTCCAGTGAATTCCCTCACTAATGGGTGTACTACTGCCTCTACATTTACTTTTACTATTTTTCTTACATATATAAATGGCACATATTGTTATGGGTGAAACCTAGAGTTGACAGGAAACAATTTTTCAAAATGGTTTTTTTTCACTGTAGTACAAAGGGAGTATTTTAGTAACATGTCATGATCCTTTAATACTTGTAGTTTCTGATCAAGTAATTTCCTTTCTACAATTTATACCATAATAATAAAATAATGGTAGACATTATTTTAAGACATTTACACAGTTTTTAATCACACTTAATGACACTATAATTTGGGACAGTGACAAAAGTTAAATAATAAGATATTGCTTAAATTATGATATATTAATATGAGGAGAGTGGACAAGTAAAGAGACATTAGTGTGGTCTGCAGAATTCTAAAATGAACCCTCCCCAAGATTTCCTGTCATAATCCCCAGGACTGTGAATGCAATATCATGCCCATGATTGTGTTTGGTTATATGGCAAAATAAATGTTGCACCTATTTTTAAGTTTACATATCAGTTTATCCTGAGTTAATTAACTGGAAGATAATGTACATGGGCCTGATCTAATCAACAAATTCTATAAGCAGAGATTTCTCAGTTGGTCACCAAGGAGAAATTAGATGCAAAGCAGGAGAAAGGTCTGTTGTGCCATGCTAGCCTTGAAGATGAAGTTCAGAACTGAAAAATGCCCTCTAGTAGCTGAGAGTGAGCCCTGACCAATAGTCAGCAGGAAAACAAATCCTCCGACTCAGTCAGTCAGTCAGTCAGTTCAGTCGCTCGGTCGTGTCCGACTCTTTGTGACCCCATGAATCGCAGCACGCCAGGCCTCCCTGTCCATCGCCAACTCCCGGAGTTCACTCAGACTCACGTTCATTGAGTCAGTGATGCCATCCAACCATCTCATCCTCTGTCATCCCCTCTTCCTCCTGCCCCCAATGCCTCCCAGCATCAGAGTCTTTTCCAATTAGTCAACTCTTCGCATGAGGTGGCCAAAGTACTGGAGTTTCAGCTTTAGCATCATTCCATCCAAAGAAATCCCAGGGCTGATCTCCTTCAGAATGGACTGGTTGGATCTCCTTGCAGTCCAAGGGACTCTCAAGAGTCTTCTCCAACACCACAGTTCAAAAGCATCAGTTTTTTAGCACTCAGCTTTCTTCACAGTTCAACTTTCACATCCATACATGAAAAACCATAGCCTTGACTAGACGGACCTTTGTTGGCAAAGTAATGTCTCTGCTTTTGAATATGCTATCTAGGTTGGTCATAACTTTCCTTCCAAGGAGTAAGCATCTTTTAATTTCATGGCTGCAGTCACCATCTGCAGTGATTTTGGAGCCCCAAAAAATAAGGTCTGACACTGTTTCCACTGTTTCCCCATCTATTTCCCATGAAGTGATGGGACCAGATGCCATGATCTTAGTTTTCTGAAGGTTGAGCTTTAAGCCAACTTTTTCACTCTCCACTTTCACTTTCATCAAGAGGCTTTTTAGTTCCTCTTCACTTTCTGCCATAAGAGTGGTATCATCTGCATATCTGAGATTATTGATCTTTCTCCCGGCAATCTTGATTCCAGCTTGTGCTTCTTCCAGCCCAGCATTTCTCATGATGTACTCTGCATAGAAGTTAAATAAGCAGGGTGACAATATACAGCCTTGACATACTTCTTTTCCTATTTGGAACCAGTCTTGCTCCATGTCCTGTTCTAACTGTTGCTTCCTGACCTGCATATAGGTTTCTCAAGAGGCAGGTCAGGCACTCTGGTATTCCCATCTCTTTCAGAATTTTCCACAGTTTATTGTGATCCACACAGTCAAAGGCTCCAACTACAAGGAAGCAAATTCTCCATAAAAACTGAAATGACCTTGTAAGTGGATATCCCATGATGCCCAGGTCAGAGCCCAGCTTGACACTTGGATTTGTCTCGTGAAAATCTCAACAGACAATTAAGTCAAATCTTCCCAGACTTTAAAATTGTGAGTTAATAACGGGTATTATTTTAAGCTGCTAAAAGATTAAAAAATTAAAAAATAATAGTAAGTAGTAGAACGGTGTTTGATAAATGGCACAAAATAATAATTTATGATTTAAATTAAACTTCATGAAGACTCCTTCCTAAAGAAATGTTATGCTAAGTTACACACATATATAACTATAATTTTATCTTCACTTGTTCAAAAACTTTCAAATTCTGTCAAATATTTCTTGAAACAAAACCTACCTCCACTGATGACTGAAAGGTTCTGATCACTTGAATTTTCTGTTAACATCCATGCTGGGAGGATTCTTTTCCTCTCGGAAGGATTTGGCTGTTGCTTACTCAAGTCTCTACTTTCACCTATGAAAGACTAAAAGGCATCTACGTATTAAGTGCTAAAAATAATCCTGCATCCTTAATGAAACTTCACAATGATTTACTTTGAAGAAAGCTACCATTAAAAAAACCCATCTGCAGCTGTGGACTGAATTAGTTAAATTTCTCAAAGGAAGAAATTCAACATTTCTATTAGCTGAAGTGTTGGTCTAGTGTGACCTTCTCTAGAGCTTTACTTAAAAACAGGAAAAGCAGATCAATGCTAGCAATTTTGTCAAGATATGTCTAATATCAGTTGTCTTTTCTCTCCTCAATACAACTTAAGTAACGTGTTATAAATGGGTGAGATCTTAAATTTCTTACCACGTTATTTGCAGCGGCCTGGGGCTTTGCTGTTTCTGTACTTCTTTCCCGCTGTGGGGCACTGGGTGTTTTATCAGGCAAATCAGCCGAGGAAGATTTTGGTATTTCATTCAATATATCATCTTCATCAAGCATTTGACTATTTCTATAAAATACAATTGAAATTCATTTATTAACCATTTAAACCGAAGACACTTCTATTGCCTACCATGACACTATGTGAGTCTCCCAAGTATATCTAACTAATGAGTCATGCTACTTTTATCAGACTTAGGAAGACAAAAGCAGATTATGGTATACCCAAATAAAATACATAGACTAGAATATGTTCTTCATGTTCTGCCCACTGCATCACCATCACATTAATCTTCCCAAAGGATGGGCCTAGAAACCACAGCTATTTATAAAATGGGCAGTAGCCAACTCTATGAAGGATGAAGAGCTACTTACTTATTTAGTAAATAGGCAAATAAGTCCAGGTTGTCTACAAAAGTTGAGATCACCTCTAAGTTTCCAAAGAGAAAATGCAAACTGTAAGAACATCAGCTAAACTACTTAGGCTCTTGAAGAAAAAACAAAACCCTGAGGTCAAGTTCACACACAGCTGCGACTGGGTCCTGGCCATTACAGCCACTTGTGAAATCTCCCAACTTGTAGTCCAACAAAGGAGCATCCAAGGTCATATGTGGAACATACTAGAAGAACTAACTGCCTCCTACTTGCTGCAAAGTGTGGTGAGATTATCCAAAGTTCTAAATCATTATTCTTTATGTATGCATAGACAGGAATCAACAAACTTACTTTTGACAATGTGAAAATGCAGATGGAAATACTACTCAGAAATAAAAAGGAAGAAAGTACTGATTATACAACATCCTGGGAATTTCAAAGGCAGTTTGCTAAGTGAAAGAAGCCAGACACAGAAGTATGTATCACATGAATCCATTATGTGGCATTCTGAAGGCGTAAAGCTGAAAGGACAGAAATCAGATCGGTAGTCTCCAGAAGCTGGGATGGGGGGAGAGGAATGACCACAAACAGGCAAGAGGGAATTTTGGGGGGAAATTAAAATGTTCTATATCTCATTGTGGTGGTTCTTACGTGACTATATAAATTCGTCAAACTACATCGAACTGTACATTTAAAGGGGGTAAATTTTACTACGTGTAAAATGTTTCTCAGTAAAAGGGAAATTTTAAAAGTTAAAGATATAAGATTTTTAAAATTTGTCTAGCTGAGAAGAGAATAATTAGTGGCTTATCTTATTTGTTTTGTGTTATCTCCTAGTAATAACCTCCCTCAAAGGCAGACTTGAATTCATGGCAGGAATCAGCCAAAATAAAAACTTAGACCAAGTTTATGTGTAACACTACAGTTTTTGTTCATTCAATAAATATTTTAAAAATACCTAGGGTATGTTAGATACTACACCAGGTATAGGGGATTTGGAGTTGAAAACGTATGATTGTTCTACCCATAAAACTGCACTCCCACAAAACATTCAAATCCATTTTACTTACAACACACAGGTGTGCTTCCAAATTCTAATTTTTTCCCTCAAATTTTCTTAACATTTTATTTGAAAAATATTAAGAAACACTCTAGAGAAATGCTATGGCTTTTCACAACTTACACTGTTAGAAATTGAGCAACATCATCCATTCCATTTCTAGTTTTTCTATTCTGGCATAAATCCACTAATATACATCCTATGGCCATAGGGAAATTTTTTAGTATTTACCAAGAATAAATATGACAAAAAAAAACCCTAACCCCCTCCCCAAAATTCTATTTAACATTTAGTTCCAAATAGGTCAAAATACAAATGATTTTAGTACACTTTTATTTAAATATAAATATTGCCACTGTAATACGAACATCTTCCTATTTTTAGCCTCAAATATTAATACTTCCTCGAGCAATCAACTATCACAGATTTATAATACAGTGAACTAGAATTTGTTAAAAATTAAAAACTTGGAATTTAAATACAAAACAAAGATAAATGAATTCTCCTTTTCTTTGGCAATAGCTATCAAGACATAATTTATATAATCATGAAATTCATGCTTCTAAAATATAAAATTTAGTAGTTTTCAGTATATTCACAAAGTTGTACAATCATCACCAATATCTAATTTTGGAATGTATTCATTGTCTGAAAAAGAAATTCCATATGCATTAGCAGTCACTTATTCTCTTCTCCAGCCCTGGCAACTGCCATCTACTTTCCATCTCTAGGCATGTACATTTTCTGACACTTCATATAGAATCATACAACTTTTTGTGTACACAGTTGTTTTCAGTTCTGACACTTCATATAGACAGAATCATACAACTTTTTGTGTATACAGTTGTTTTCAGTTCTTTTGTGTATATTCCTAGGAGTAGAATTACTGGGTCACAAGTAACTCTACATTTAAAATTCTGAGGAACTGCCAGAATGAGTTCCACAGAGGCAGTAGACTTACAACCCCACTACCAAAATATATGAGTTTCAATCTCTCCACAACCTCACCAGCACTTCTTACTATCTGTCTTACTTATCTTATCCTTAACTTACTATCTTATCCTAATGAATGTGAAATGGGAGCTCATTGTGGCTTTCATTTACATATCATGTTGAGCATCTTTTTTCATGTGCTTATTGGCCAGTTGGGTACCTCCTTTGAAGAAATGTCTACTCAAGTCCAGTATGGATTTTGGAAATTGGGTTCTCTTATTACTGAATTGTAAAAGTTCTTTATATATTCTGGATAGAAGTCCCTTATCAGATACATGACTTGCAAATATTCTCTCTCATTCTGAGGGTAATCTTTTTCCATTCTTGATGACATCCTTAGAAGTACAGAAGTTTTTAATTGTGATGAAGTCCAATTTATCTACTTTCTTGCTTGCTTGTGCTTTTGGTGTTATATCTAAGAAATCACTGCCTAATCCAAGTGTTTTTTCCTAAGGATTTCATAGTTTTAGCTCTTTTAGTTAGGTCTCTGATCTATTTTTATATGGTGTGAGGTAGGAGTATTTTGCATTTGTCTCAGCACCATTTGTTATTCTTTTCTCCATTTAATTGTTTAGGCACTCTCATTGAAAATTAATTGGCCATAGTGTAAAGATTTATTTCTGGACTGTCAATTCTATTCCATTGATCCATATGTCTTTCCTACACAAGTATCACACTGTCTCGATTACTGTAGCTTTGAAGCAGGTTTTGAAATTGAGAAGTGCGAATCTTCCAACTCTTTTCTTCTTTTTAAAGACTGCTTGGAAGTCCAGTACTTGTGTGCTGCAACTACTGCAGCCTATTCATCTAGAGCCCGTGGTCCGCAACAAGAGAAGCCACCGCAGCATGAAGACCATGCACTACAACAAACAGCAGCCTGCACTCACCGGAACGAGAGAAAGCCCACACAGCAACAAAGACCCCGTGCAGCCGAAAATAAATACATAAATAAAAATAAAGACTATTTTGGCAATTAAGTTATTTTAAAAAATATAGTCTGTTATATTTAAATATAAGTTATATATTTTGTCTTTAATACAAAATATATTAAGGTGAATGAGCTAGACCTATAAGTTTAAAATAATTATAAATAAATTATAAACATGCATGTTTTCATACTACAATGGCATTTTCATCAACATTTCATTATTTTGTCCAAAATTAAATAGTTATTAAAAGTACCTATTTAAATGGAAACTATTAAGCACTTTAAAAATTTGAAAGAAAAAATAATTTGGTATAAATGATTTACTTTCCTTTCTTCAACAGTGTTTTAAAGAAAACAATCACTCCGGAGAGCTAATGTTGTACTTGCTTATCAGCAATGAGATTCAGATGAGGAAAGTATTATAGAGTATTTCATTCATCTATTCAAGAGACCAAGGAGGAGAAGGTGGCAATAAAAGATGAGATGGTTGGATGTCATCATCAACTCAATGGACGTGAGTTTAAGCAAACTCTGGGAGACAGGGAAGAACAGAGAGGCCTGGAATGCTGCAGTCCATGGGGTCACAAAGAATCGGACACACCTGAGCAACTGAACAATAACAGCAACAAAATGGCTGCTAAGCACCCACTGCTGGGAATGCAACAGGAATGCAAAATTAATGCTGGTCCTTCTATATGAAATACATCATAATTTAATTAACTAAAATATAAAACTTTTTTTTTACTTTCTCTTACTTTGACTTCTGAAAAAAGTACAGCTTTTGGTACAATAATTTCATAGAAACATATACAGAGTGAAAAATGAACACACTAGAGCTAATGTGTATATACCCCTACGCTCTAAGTCAATTATGAATGGGCTTTATTATACAGACTCTAAATACTACATGAAAAGCATGCTGACATGAGTAAAATGAGAACTTGAAGAAACAACAAGCTTTTGCACTGTTATTTTGTTCTTCAAACCTCTTTCTTAAATTCATAGCTGGTTGGAAGAAAAAATTTATAATGAAATCAGGGTCCTCATAACTTACACAAAGCACATAGGTTTTTTATTCTTATTCAAATTTTAAAATATTTCAACATGTATTATAAAAGTATAGAGAGATTAACTGGAGTGAGGTATCCCAGAGGTCCACATCTCCACACCCAACTGCCTGCAAACTCTACTGCTGGAAACCTCAAGCCAAAGAACTAGGAAGACAGGAACACAATACCGTCCATCAAAAACAAAAAGAAATAAAAGGCAAAAAAAAAAAAATAAATATATATATATATATATATGTTACAGATGAAGGCGCAAGGTAAAAATCTACAAAACGTAACACATAGAGAGGAAATAGGGAACCTATCAGAAAGAATTTAGAGTGATGACAATAACATCATCTGCAAATAAAGACAGTTTTGCTTCTTTCTTTTCAATAGGATGCCCTTTGTTTCTTTCTCTTGATTTACTGGATTGGCTAGGACCTTCAGTAAATAGATATTTCTGTTTTGCCCCCAACAGTAGGCAGAGAACTTTCCAATACCTCACTATTAAGTATATTTTTATAGGATGGAAATTTCCTTCTTTTCCTAGTTTTCTCTAAGGTTTTTAAAAATTAATCATGAACATGTATTAAATTTTGGTCACAACTGCTTTTATCCATCTACTGAAATGACAGTTCTTTAACCTGTTATAGTAAATTTCATTGATTGATTTTTATATGATAAACTCACCTTGCAGTTCTTAAAATTTCACTTGGTCATAGAACATTAAAATCCTTTTTACACATTGCTGGTTTTGACTTGTAAATATTTTCTTATAATAACTTTGGGTCTATATTTACTTCTTTTGTAATGTTCTTATCTGATTTTGCTATTAAGATTATAAAAGCTTCATAAAATGAGTGGTGAAGTGTACTCTCTTCTATTTTGGAGAAAAAAGTATAATAGCGGTATCACTTATTCTTTGTAAGTTAAAAGAATTCACTGGTGAAGTTCCTTGTGGGAAATTCTTAAATTAGGAACTCAATTTCTTTGATGAATATAGGATTCATCAGATTTTCTATTTCTTCCTGTGTCAGTTTTTGTAAATTGTGTTTCTCGAGAAATGTTATATATTCATTTAGGCCATCAATTTTACTCCCATAGAATTTTAAATAATAATTTCTTCATTATTCTTTCAAGGTCTGCAGGATCAGTAGTGATAGCCCCTGTTCCGTTTCTGGTATTGATAATTTGTTTTCAATTTGTTTTCAGCTTTTTTTTTCCTTAGTAAGCCTTACTAAGGTCTTATCAATTTTATTAGTCTTTTCAAGGAACTAACTTTAGGCTTTGTTGATTTTCTTTGTTATTTGTCTATGTTCTATTTCACTGATTTCTAGTCTTATTTTTCTTATTATTTCTTTTTTGGGATTAATTTACTCCTGATTGTCTATCTTCTAAAAGTAGAAGCATATAGCATTCACTTTATAGCTTTCTTCTCTCCTAATAAAAGCACTTAATATAAATTTTCCTCAAATGCCTACTGTCATAAATGTTTCTGTTATGCTTTCAGTATTATTTTGTTCAAAATGTTTTCTAATTCCCCTTGAGATGTCTTTTGAACCCATGAGCTACTTAGTACATGCTACTTAATTTCAAAACACTTAAACATCTTCCTAGATATTGTATTTTTATTGATTTTTAATTTAATACCAGTGCAGTCAAAGAACATACTCTATACAATTCTGTCCATCTACTTCTATAGGTCCAGTTTAAGTATTCTATAATTTAAAAGCTAAACAAAGGCAAATAATCTGCTAATGACTGCCTCAATAAAACTCACTGCATTAATTATAACTTTACATCAGCTATTTATTGTAATACCTCATTTCACCAGTTTCCCTACTTTATATTTTCTATTATTCTTATACGAAAGAGGAATTACACAAATATAATCTAAACCAGAGGTTAATACCTTAAGAAAATTTTAAAAGTTAAAAAAAGAAAAGATTAAGAAAATATAGTCAGTTTCATATTAATTATCCTGATTATTATTTGATGGAAAAAGCATTCTAAATACAATGTTTGTAAAAGATGCAACATATAGAAGCAATCACTACTGAAGCATAAGTTTCCAAAACCATATGTTTTCTAGAAGCACACTCACACACACACACCCCTACATCACCACTGTATTTAAATTCTAGAGTGGTTTCAACTGAAGCTTTTGTGCATGACTGAGGAATTAGATTACAAATATCATTACTTTAATCACACTTCATCAGGCAATCTTACCTTAAAGTACACTCCATTTCCATTTCAGAATGTGTAGACAAGACACAGAAAATGTATTTGTCAACTAATAAAGAAAAGTGATCTCCAGGATTCAACCAGCGCCATATATTTGTCTTCAATGGTAAGAGCTGGCTCTTCTCAGAAGACTGATAATAACATGGATTTCTGTGTAGCTAACAAATTTAAAAAACAGAATACAGTGATGTTATAACTCAAAATCAAGATAAAAATACAACTAAATATGAACTGATTCAAAATGTTAGTGTCAAAACAATTTTAAGTATAAATCTACACTTAAAAGTCTAATAAATTTGGCACTTCAAGACACCATATAATTATAATCTAACCATACAAAAAAAACAGTTGTATTATACTTCTGATTTCTCTAGAAATCAAAGAAAAAAGCAAAGTTATTAATTAACTGGTTAAAAGAGGCTGTGCTTGAGAGATGACTAGACACTGGAAAGAGAAACTGATAAATAATTATCAGTACGGAATCAGTATGGAAACTGAGTCCCCCAATTTTTATCCAAAATTCACTAATCCCTTGAAAATTCAATTCTGTTCATTTTCCCCTAATAATTACTATAATTAAAAAATGAGAATCTATGGGAAGGAAAATTCTGACCAAATTTCTCAAGCAAACAACATACCTTTTTATAAAAAAAAATATCCTCACAGAAGAATCTTATTTTGTTTCAATGAAACTCCCCTCTGAAGATCATCATCCATATTCAAATTGCAAGAAGTAAATATATATCACTGTCAAAACTATTACAATAGCCATTATTTTGAATTATGTTTCCACTAATTACCTCATGTTAGCAAAGACAACAAGAGCTGCCTTCATGACTAAGACCTATTGAAAGGCACCTTAAAAGTTCTAACTAGAATCAAACTGAAAGTAGCCACTTCCAGATAGCCTTCTTGTCATCCATACCATTGGGTCTTTTAAATAAATAAGCTTTAGCATATAACAAAGGAATCCACATTAATGCAGATTTTCAGGTTTATTTTTTAAAGAATTTTATATAGAGCAATTCCCCCTACCACGCATCTGTCTACTTTATCAGTTTAAATGACATTTTTTTCTGGAGACATCAACCTTCTCTCCAGCATAGCAACATAAATATCACCTTGAGATTGACATATGCTGAACGCTCTCAATTTTTCTATTTATAATTCATTAATGTATCTTGAGACAGAAGTATATTTTCATTAATACATCAAAACCTTTTCTGACCCCAACCATTTAAATTATCTGTAGGTGTTAAGATATGTCTTATTCACCTTGAGTTTGAACAGACTTGAACTGAGTATAAATTCAAAAGGTAAAACCTTCTGTTACTACTGTAAAAAAAAATTAATTACAGAAAAATTAAGGAAGCTTGTAATAGGCTTCTTTTTAAATGTATTTTGAAATTTTAAAAATGCATTAGTATTTTTTTTTTCTTTTTACCCTTCAAAAATCTTCTTTCCATTGGGAAATTCAGTTTAAAATTTTTATTATAGTTACTTTCTTTTTAAAAAAATCTTAATCATTTATGGAATACAAACTAAGTAAAATATAAGTAAGTTTAGAATATTATTATAAACATGAAGCAAATACTGTTATTAACTTTGGTATATTACTTTGCATTATATTTTTCATTTGTTATTTTTTAAAAATGTCTATTTCTATGGAAAAAAAATAGGGTATTTAAAGGGTAAATATAAGATATTTTGATTTAGTTTCTATATTAAGCCACAGCAAAATATCCACAAACTTTTATTGAACATCTATAACCTTTTTTCATTCCACTCAAATGTCAAGTCCCAGATCCGTTTCCTCTGAAGTATACCAGGTCCATTTCTCTTACCATTTGCAGTCATGGCCCTAGTTCAAACTCTTACCCACTGTGTGCATTTCTTACTTGTGCTAACATCATATCAAGTCTCCCAGTCTTCTATCACCTACTGCTTCCCAGGTTACTTTTTACATTTTTCTACATAAGGCCTCTGATGCTTCTCCAATATAAAAAAGCATAGAAATGAAGGATCTTCATAAACCTACAGTGGTTTCCAACCCCAACTCCCACATTCACCAAAATCTTCACCTTATACATACAATCTTTGGTCCAATCATTAAGACCTACTCAAAAATGCTCTATTGTTTACTACAGCCTCAGTAATGTCTTGTCCCAACCACCTTTCTGCTTGAACTATTGGAACCAGTTTCTATCAGTCAAAGATTACCTACAATCATCTGACAAATCATCACTAGACTCTAAGGTCCCTGGGTGAAGATAATTATCTACCACAGTTCTTAGAGTCTATGATTAAAATGACTAAGGAGTCTGTAGTAGCAGGAAGAATCAATGGTATTTCAACTGTCAGTCATTAAATGAATAATCTCAGGAATGGTTCCAAATAGTTTACTATAAGAAGTGAGGCTGGAAATCCAAAATACTTACTAAAAATGCTACCTGTTGAGTCACTTAAACAGATTCACCCTAAAATGTGTTAATTCCATTTTCTACAAGATACCATATTGTATGATCTTAAGAAATTATAATCTATACAATTAGGTAAACTAAATTTTAAACAGAATCCACTTTCATCCTCTAAAAAGCTCCTGGTAGCCAACAGCTCAGCACATGAGCTTACTAGCTTTCAAAATCCCATGAAAATTACAAGAAGCTCTATACAGTCAGCAAACACAAGACCGGGAGCTGACTGTGGCTCAGATCATGAACTCCTTATTGCCAAATTCAGACTGAAATCGAAGAAAGTAGGGAAAACCACTAGACCATTCAGGTATGACCTAAATCAAATTCCTTATGATTATGCAGTGGAAGTGAGAAAAAGATTTAAGGGACTAGATCTGCTAGAGTGCCTGATGAACTATGGACGGCGGTTCGTGACATTGTACAGGAGACAGAGATCAAGACCATCCCCATGGAAAAGAAATGCAAAAAAGCAAAATGGCTGTCTGGGGAGGCCTTACAAATAACTGTGAAAAAAAGAGAAGCGAAAAACAAAGGAGAAACAGAAAGATTTAAGCATCTGAATGCAGAGTTCCAAAGAATAGCAAGGAGAGATAAGAAAGCTTTCCTCAGCGATCAATGCAAAGAAATAGAGGAAAACAACAGAATGGTAGAGACTAGAAATCTCTTCAAGAAAATTAGAGATACCAAGGGAACATTTCATGCAAAGATGGGCTCAATAAAGGACAGAAATGGTAGGGACCCAACAGAAGCAGAAGATATTAAGAAGAGGTGGCAAGAATACACAGAAGAACTGTACAAAAAAGATCTTCATGATCCAGATAATCACGATGGTGTGATCACTCACTTAGAGCCAGACATCCTGCTATGTGAAGTCAAGTGGGCCTTAGAAAGCATCACTACGAACAAAGCTGGTGGAGGTGATGGAATTCCAGTGGAGCTATTTCAAATCCTGAAAGATGATGCTGTGAAAGTGCCACATTCAATATGCCAGCAAATCTGGAAAACTCCGCAGTGGCCACAGGACTGGAAAAGGTCAGTTTTCATTCCAATCCCAAAGAAAGGCAATGCCAAAGAATGCTCAAACTACCACACAATTGCACTCATCTCACACGCTAGCAAAGTAATGCTCAAAATTCTCCAAGCCAGGCTTCAGCAATATGTGAACCGTGAACTTCCTGATGTTCAAGCTGGTTTTAGAAAAGGCAGAGGAACCAGAAATCAAATTGCCAACATCTGCTGGATCATGGAAAAAGCAAGAGAGTTCCAGAAAAACATCTACTGCTGCTTTATTGACTATGCCAAAGCCTCTGACTGTGTGGATCACAATAAACTGTGGAAAATTCTTCAAGAGATGGGAATACCAGACCATCTGACCTCCTCTTGAGAAACCTATATGCAGGTCAGGAAGCAACAGTTAGAACCGGACATGGAACAACAGACTGGTTCCAAATAGGAAAAGGAGTACGTCAAGGCTGTATATTGTCACCCTGCTTATTTAACTTCTATGCAGAGTACATCATGAGAAATGCTGGGCTGGAAGAAGCACAAGCTGGAATCAAGATTGCCGGGAGAAAGATCAATAATCTCAGATATGCAGATGACACCACCCTTATGGCAGAAGTGAAGAGGAACTAAAAAGCCTCTTGATGAAGGTGAAAGAGGAGAGTGAAAAAGTTGGCTTAAAGCTCAACATTCAGAAAACGAAGATCATGGCATCTGGTCCCATCACTTCATGGCAAATAGATGGGGAAACAGTGGAAACAGTGTCAGACTTTATTTTGGGGGGCTCCAGAATCACTGCAGATGGTGATTGCATGAAATTAGAAGATGCTTACTCCTTGGAAGGAAAGTTATGACCAACCTAGATAGCATATTCAAAAGCAGAGACATTACTTTGCCAACAAAGGTCCGTCTAGTCAAGGCTATGGTTTTTCCAGTGGTCATGTATGGATGTGAAAGTTGGACTGTGAAGAAAGCTGAGTGCTAAAAAACTGATGCTTTTGAACTGTGGTGTTGGAGAAGACTCTTGAGAGTCCCTTGGACTGCAAGGAGATCCAACCAGGCCATTCTAAAGGAGATCAGCCCTGGGATTTCTTTGGAAGGAATGATGCTAAAGCTGAAAACTCCAGCACTTTGGCCACCTCATGTGAAGAGTTGACTCATTGGAAAAGACTCTGATGTTGGGAGGGATTGGGGGCAGGAGGAGAAGGGGATGACAGAGGATGAGATGGCTGGATGGCATCACCGACTCGATGGACGTGAGTCTGAGTGAACTCTGGGAGTTGGTGATGGACAGGGAGGCCTGGCGTGCTGCAGTTCATGGGGTCGCAAAGAGTCGGACACGACTGAGTGACTGAACTGAACTGAACATTAGCTGTAACTTCATATGACGTCATCTGATCAAATACCATAATATACTTTTAAATTAACCACAGAATCATAGAATTTTGGTACAGGAATCAGAAAGTATTTAGCTAAATTGAGAAAGAAAATGATTATATTTTATAAGCTTAACCATCCAAACAGTACATTTAATCCAGGCCTGTGGTTAGTGTGGGGGGTAAGGGGTAGGGGAGTAGAGGGGTAGGTAGGGTGGAGAGCAGACCTACTACAGAATTGGGAGTATTAAAGTAAAAGCTACCAGGAAAATAAGCACTGCTACTTATAAGCTCAATTCCAAAAAAAAAGAAAAAAAACCTCTGAAAGCTGCAAGGAATATAATTTATCTAGTTCCAGCAACTGAATTTCATGAGGATCTAGCCTTAAGTCCTTCCCAGGTGTATCTGCAAGGGAAAACATTTCTATTTCCTGTCTGTGTTGAAAAAGATAAAAAAGCAGTAAAATAAAATTTGGAGGAGAGAATAGAATTAGAAATTAAAAATAGAGGATATATAAATTTGGTGTATGTGTGTCAGTCGCTCAGTCGTGTCTGACTCTTTGCAACCCCATGACTGTAGCCCACCAGGCTCCTCTGTCCATGGAATTCTCCAGGCCAAGAATACTGGAATGGGTTGCCATTTCCTTCTCCAATGCATGAAAGTGAAAAGTGAATGTGAAATCGCAGAGTCATGCCCGGCTCTTAGCGACCTCATGGACTGTAGCCTACCAGGCTCCTCCGTCCATGGGATTTTCCAGGCAAGAGTACTGGAGTGGGTTGCCATTCCCTTCTCCTTTGTGCTACTAGGGAAAGCCCTTAAATTTGGTAGGTAATTATTTCATTGGGCTTCTCTTGTGACTCAGCTTGTAAAGAATCCACCTGCAATGCGGGAGACCTGGATTTGATCCCTGGGTTGGGAAGATACCCCTGGAGAAAGGAACAGCTACCCACTCCAGTATTCTGGCCTGGAGAATTCCACGGGGTCGCAAAGAGTCAGACACAACTGAGCAACTTACACTTTATTTCACTGGGCCAGAGTCATTTTACAAACTATAATAATATAAAATTTTACAAACAAGATGGCATAAGAACAGAGATGCAGTGTAATTTATGCAACATTATATTCCTAAAAAGAGCCGTGAATGTTTGATATTTTCTATGTTATAATTTAAACTTAACCTTTCATTATGTTATCAGCCACCCCTAATTTCTCTCTCAATGTGGCACTCTGGTATATGGTTAGAGCTTTTGAGTGCTTTTGCATGTTGCTGAGCTTAGAAATGTTCCCTGTTATTCCTCAGCCTTTTAAGTGAAGCCTCCCCTTTCTTGATATGTCATGGTCACCAGTGAGGAATGCTGGGTAGCAGTAAGGACAACAGTCAAAACAAGAATATACAGAGTTTCTGCCTGAACTCTAACTGAGGTTTCCTTCTCAGAGGTTAAGATAAGATGATGTTCTTATTCATGAGCATTTGAAAGATTCAGATGAATCTGTAAACAATATTAAATAATGATACAGCCCTAAGTTTACAAAAGCTGTTAAATACAAAAGCATAAAATTCTAAGAGAAGAAAAGGTTAAATATTTAAGAAAGGAAAGTGATTATATTTCTTTAAAAAGACATAAAAAACCCAAAGTCAAACAAAAGTCAACTTGAGTATTTTTTCCTCAGCTGAAAGCACTTAATACGCAGGTGGTGAAATGCTAAGCATTTAGCAAATCCACCCACAAAGAAAGTGGGCCAAGCTGTGTGGTCCATCATTACCTTCTTCTTTCCCTAAAAGTGTCCACACCAGGAGATCCCCCACTAAGCACAAGAGTGACATCGCAAGAGGTCTGATGTTTGATCCTATAATTTACATCTAAATAAATATTACTCAGTCAGCTAAAATAAAAAAACTATGTCAAACTATGTACACTCCAACTAAAAAGCCATGTATACAAGAAATCCAAAAGATAGTTTTTTATAAGTAATAAAGTAGACAAAAATCTAGTGATATTAATAAAAATGGAGAATATATGTGGAATATTTGGAATGAAAACAATGACATAAGTACTCATAAAATGAAACTTTTAAAAATTAATAGAACACTATAAATACTTTAATATCAATATATTTATAAATACGGCAGAAATTGACAACTATCTTAAATATACACTAAACTGACTTTTTAAAAAAAGCATGTATGTTATGTGCATGTGTGGCCTGTTTAAAAAGTGTTTAATAACAAAAAAGACTGAATTAGACTTATATTTTAAAAATATAATCAATAACTAAAAATCTTTCCAATTCTTCCCCAAACCAGACTTAAATGTATTTAAAGATTCTTTTTAATATTCAAACTCTGAGACCAAAAAAAGATTGAAGGCTCTGATTCCTTCAATGAGGCTAGCAGAAAAGGGCAAGGAAAATACTGGCAAACCCAAACCCACAGTAAATAACAGATGCAAGCTACCTGTATGAGAGGTATACATGAGGTATGTGCCTTTTCACAGATCCATGTGACTATAAGTATGAACTTAAATGAATATGCTGTATTCTTCAAAGTGATACAAAGGATGCATTATCCCTGAAAGAACAGAACTAAAATACAAATCAATTTCCTATAGCTTGCTCTTGGAGTTATCATTAAATATTAAAGAAAGATTAATGTGTCACAAAAAAAAGAGCTCTTCAATATTGTGTGATTGTTTTTTTAATTTAGAAAGTTGTTTGTTTTTTAAACTAAATGAGTTGTGGAAAAGCTACTGTAGTATCTTACAGCTATTTTACAAGTACACTCATAATTTCATGGGATGAAAACAATCACAACTCAGAAATTTCACTGTGCAATAGAAAAAATACAATCACTTAAAGCTATATATTTTGAGAACCAATATGAAATGGCAAAAAATTAATATCTTTTGCAATTTAAAGTTATAGAATTACTCCTTCAGTCATCCAAGAACCAAGAAGTAAGTTTTTATTAAAATGAAATAAAAGCACCGATAGCTATGAATTCACCCGGAGGATATAACTAACCACTGGTGATACAGTCATTTATAGAGAACATTGTCATTTTGCCTTCATAATGCATTTTCTCCCTGCTGATACCAGACTGTAGATTAAATGACACACAAAAAAGCTAACATCATCTCCTCATGAGTTAATATTATCTCCTCATGCACTATTTCCTAGAACTACTAAGTGTTACAGCCTTTTCTAAAGGGAAATATTAGAAGAGGAAAAAAGAGACAGATTCATCCAATCTAAAAGTCTAAATTAAAAAAAAAAAAAAAGTCTAAATTAGCTCTTGCCCTAATTGCATTCATGTATCACTGGCAAAGCTACTATTTTATTTAATTTGAAGGAAAGCAAAAAAATATTTAATTACTTAAACATAACATTACAATATTTAATTACATAAAGATAACTGTGAAATATATAGCTTATGGAAGGGATCATAAAAAAATGTTTGCTATATTTACTTACGCAATTTTACAAAGATTTTAAACTAAAACTTCTCTCAACATTTTATTATATGCATATATAATCTGCTTTAGTAGATCAAATAATTTGTAATTGACTAGGAACAGAGAATAAGTGATATTTAGCATTATGATAAAGACTAGAAGTTATCTGTCCATCTCGCACTCATTACTACTGATCTTAAATTTCATTACCAAAGTCTGCATTAGAATTCCTCTAAATTTCTCTACATCAGCCCTTGAAGGTACAGCAACAGTAAGAGGCCGATTAAATAAATAAATCTATTTCCAGGGGATAGTTATTTTACTGACACTATATTAATATAAATAAGAAATCAAGCATTACATAAAGCAAAGAAACTAGACATATATCACTAAATCCAAGAGTCAGTTTTCCTTCAACTAATATAATGTGAATTTAATAATTTTGGGAATAAAGCACAAACCCAATTAAATATTTTTCTAAAAGAGGAATCAAATTCTAGCACTAAAACTGCAGATTTCCTTAAAAAACTTTTCTTGTGTCTTCCAATGTTTGGTAGTCTGGCATTACAGAAATAACTGCTGTAGTATTCATAACTTTGTTCATGTTATAAATATTCTGTAATAATTTTTCAGAGAGGTAACCAATGTGAGATAGTATGTATAGACCCACCACCCAGTTTAAGAAGAATATTACCATTCCTTTGACGCTCCCTGTCTTTCCCTATTCACTCTCTTCTCAGTTCCCTCAGACATAGCTACCCTGACTATTGTACATTCTGGTTCCTATTCACCACCTATGTCTGACCACAGAATATATTGTTAATTTTGCAGGAGCCATACTATATATATATTCTTCCAATGCATGCTTTCATCATTCAATTCTTTGTTCCAGATTTTAATCTATATTTTCTCAGCTTTCACAGTATCTTCACTGTTGTACTGTATTTCATTAAATGAATATATCACAATATATTTATTGATTTTACTGTTGGTGGAAATTTCTGGTGTTTTGCTATCATACAATTTTGCTCTTCGGGCTCTTGTATATATCCTGTGTACGTGTGACATCTGGCTTGGAGGGAATACAAGCCTTTAACTTTTAGAAATAACACCAAGCTATTTTTCAAAGTGGCTGCACCATTTGAGCTCCCACCCACAGTTCATCACTACTGCACTTGTTCTACCTCCTCACCAACACTTGAAGTTGTCAGTCTTTGCATTTTTGCCAATCTCTTTTGTGTACAATGGTATCTCATTGTGGTTTCATTTATTTCCCCAGCTAATAAGAAGACTGTATGCCTGCTTTTCATGTTACTAACCATCAGATTTTCATTTCTGTAAGGTGAAACCCAAGTCATCAGCCCATTTTTCTACTGGATTATCTTTTTCTTATTGATTCAAAGCATTTGCTATAAATTTTGGATATCACTCCTTTGTCAATTTTATGTGTTTTAAATCTCTTCTCCCTGTGGCATTTTTCATTTTCATTATATTTTGATCAGCAAAAGTTCTTAATTTTCATGTAATTGGCTTTTTCTTTCCAATCTTTCTTTTACAGTTTCTGCTTTTTATATCTTATTTAAAAATATTTCCCTACTCTAAGGTCATAAAGGTTTTTTCTTATATTTTCTAATAGTTTTATAATTTTGACTTTCACATTTAATCTAGCTGGAATTGATTTTTATGTATGGTTTGAGGTACAAGGTCTAATTTTGTATCTACCACAATTTGGTGCTCAAAAAACAACTGTTTACTTATATAAGCACAATCTAACTAAAGACCAAGTAAGGTGAAGAATGTTTTCTAAAAGGTGTCTTCTTTGATTAAGCATTGATTAAACTCCCATACAGATATTTGACCCACTTTATAATGGATCATGTTTAACTCAAAGAAGAAATTTTCCATTAATAAAATCACTTTTATGTATTTTACATTATCAATACTCTTTTAAATAGTCATAGAAGTTCAGAATATATCTGAATACTTTTCATCCAAGTATGGACAACTCCAACTAAACATCTTTTTTAAGCCAATTTGGAAAATATTCTAGGTCTAGAAATCCATTAAAACAAGCCTAAACCACTTAAGTGACTTTGGTTGCTGCCCCATCCCCCAAAAACTAACCATTACACCGTAGGTGCTTTCTTATAGAATCTTCTTTGTAATATCCACTCATGAACAAAATCATAATGCATACATGAACTGGTAGTCACCTTTCATTAAAATTCTAACTACTTAAATGTAGCACTGCCCCATGGGAAAAAAAGGAGCTTAAATAGTTTAGATCTTTATCTCCCAGTTATCTTCTAGCAATAAGGGAAACACTTACTCTAACATTAATTCCCTATTTTCATAACTTTAAGAATAAGCCGCTCCAATCAGGAGCTGGAAAAAGGTGAGAGAGAAAAAGTTAAAATAAATCATTAATGACATATTTACCGGTTTGATTCGAAGCTTACCACCCACCACTTCAAGAATGGCATGTCTTCTGGACACTCTCTTATCTGTTATCTACAGGGGGAAAAAAAATTAACATTTCAAACACAGCCACCTTCCTTAAAACAACAACAACAACAAAAAACCCCACAGCAATGTTTCTGAAATTAGTAGACTAGATATGAAATCTATTACTCATTTGATGACTGTACATTGAAACGACTGTCCTTGCTGAATACATATCGAAAACAACTCAGAGATTAAGGACCTCCCCAGAGTCACAGAAAAATAAATAGTGAAGCAGAGACTCAAGCTTGGAACCTAATAGATCCCAAAACCTTTCACGATCATTTCAAGACATATCTTTAGCAGGGATTATCAATAAAATTCATAAGATGATAAAAAAAATCTATATAATATGTATCAGGAAACATTTCAAATACAGAAAATATACCATGTGTTATAATGAAAAAAGGTCTTAACAAGCAGCAGTCTGGTAAATGTAAAAGGTGTGCACTTTTACATTTGGTGTGTACTTCTGCACACCAAAGTTTAAAACTTGCTTGCACTTTAAGTGTTGAAATTGCCAAGCAAGCCTTCCCTACATGGCTATTAACTCAACAGTTAAGAAGATTATCTTCATGATTTGTAGTTTTATGTAATGAAAATGTTTCAATCATCAACTTTACTTAATAGCATAATTATTTGGCCTATCTCTTCATTACCTGAGTATTTATCACTTCATCTCTAACCTTATCCACATCAGGACCAAAATTATCAGTAAAAACAGACTGCAGCAAGGCCTAAATTCAATTAAATACACTCAGTTCAGTTCAATCCCATTAGTTCTGCAAAAACTTGCAAAAATATGAAATTTTCAGGAATCACTACTCATTTTTTTAACCAAAGAGCAATTCCACACTTATGGCTGTTCAGTTCAGTTGCATCCAACTCTTTGAGACCTCATGGACGGCAGCATGTCAGGCTTCCCTGTCCATCACCAACTTCCCGAGAATATTCAAGGTCTTGGCCATTAAGTTGGTGATGCCATCCAACCATCTCATCTTGTCATCTCCTTCTCCTCCTGCCCTCAATCTTTCCCAGCATCAGGGTCTTCAAATGAGTCAGTTCTTCGCATCACATGGCCAAAGTACTGGAGTTTCAGCTTCAGCATCAGTCCTTGCAATGAATATTCAGGACTAATTTCCTTTAGAATGGACTGGTTAGATCTCTTTGCAGTCCAAGGGACTCTCAAGAGTCCTCTAACACAACAGTTCAAAAGCATCAATTCTTCAGCACTCAGCTTTATAGTCCAATACTCACATCCATACATGACTACTGGAAAAACCATAGCCTTAACTAGATGGACCTTTGTTGGCAAAGTAATGGCTCTGCTTTTTAATATGCTATCTAGGTTGGTCATAACTTTTCTTCCAAGGAGCAAGTGGCTGTGGTCACCATCTGCAGCGATTTTGGAGCCCCAAAAAATAAAGTCACTGTTTCCATTGTTTCCCCATCTATTTGCCATGAAGTGATGGGACCAGATGCCATTCAGATTTCCTGAATGTTGAGTTTTAAGCCAACTTTTTCACTCTCCTCTTTCACTTTCTAGAGGCTCTTTAGTTCCTCTTCACTTTTTGCCATAAGGGTGGTGTCATCTGCGTATCTGAGGTTATTGATATTTCTCCTGGCAATCTTGATTCCAGCTTGTGCTTCATTCAGCCCAGCATTTCTCATGATGTACTCTGCATGTAGGTTAAATAAGCAGGGTGACAATATACAGTCTTGGGGTATTCCTTTCCTAATCTGAAACCAGTCTGTTGTTCCATGTCCAGTTCTAACTGTTGCTTCCTGACCTGCATACAGATTTCTCATGAGGCAGGTCAGGTGGTTTGGTATTCCCATCTCTTTCAGAATTTTCCACAGTTTATTGTGATCCACACAGTCAAAGGCTTTGACACAGTCAATAAAGCAGCAGTAGACGTTTTTCTGGAACTCTTTTGCTTTTTTGATGATCCAACAGATGTTGGCAATTTGATTTTTGGTTCCTCTGCCTTTTCTAAATCCAGCTTGAATATCTGGAAGTTCATGGTTCACATATTGTTGAAGCCTGGCTTGGAGAATTTTGAGCATTACTTTACTAGCGTGTGAGATGAGTGC
>NW_011494787.1:3189033-3190983 GCF_000754665.1 Bison bison bison
TCAGATTTTCTAAAATAAAGTATCTTACAGGTGTGTGTTTGTTCACTCAGTTCTGTCTGACTCTTTGCAATCCCATGAACTGTATAGCCTACCAGGTTCCTCTGCCCATAGGATTATCCCAGCAAGAATACTGGAGTGGGTTGCCATTTCCTCCTCCAGGGGATCTTCTGGACCCAGGGATCAAACTGGCATCTCCTACAGCTGCTGCATTGGCAGGAGGGTTTTTTACCACTGAGCCACCTGGGAAGCCTATTTAAAATACACCCATTATTAGCTACAAAGGCTATTTCTGAAAATTAAATATAAACTGTTAGCCAATCAGAAAAGAGAGGATAGAAATTTGGAGGCTCCTATATTCTTCCCATAATGCGTCTTAGTGGGCCCAAAACAGCAGTCATCTGATAAGCCACTTCACCATTCACACAGATTTTATGATTTGCATAGAACTTTCACTTAAATGTTGAGCTACACCATAATGCTGTCATAAATGTTATTCACATTTTACATATTGGAAATTCAAAGTCCAGAGAATTTTAGTTGCTTGTGTAGGTCACTCTTCACACAGTTAGTAAGTATTCCAATTCCATAATTAACAAAAATAAATACGTGAGAAAAAGTCATGTATTATTACTCTACACCTACATGTAATCATTCAGAAATAGTTTCAAGAACTGCAAATTATTCTGAGGCGAGGAGTAAGAAGTTTCTATATATAACTTGGGGAGTAATATCTTATTGTTAACTTCAATTATACAAATTGATCGTCTAACCAACAGAGTAACAAACTGTCAAATATAAAACCATGATATATAATTATAGTTCATGTAATAGTCCAACTTGGGTTTCTTTCATTTTCAAGCCATGTTTTTGCAGAAAGCAATGATATAAAGGTTTAATGACCTCTAGTGGACACATGTTTCAACAGTGTGATTTCACTGAAAGCTGTGTATTTCTATAGTACCCACAAAAGTGCTTTAAAGAGTCTCTGAAATTAACATCATTCAGGCATTCAGCTACAACTGTCCCTTTTATGCCACACCTCTAAATAATGAGAAAGTTACAGAACAATCAGTTCAGTCGCTCAGTCGTGTCCGACTCTTTGCGACGCCATGGACTGCAGCATGCCAGGCCTCCCTGTCCATCACCAACTCCCAGAGTTTACTCAAACTCATGTCCATTGAGCTGGTAATACAAAACAGTAATTTATGCTTTTTCAATAGAGAGCTTAAAGGTTTAACAAATGATGTTTAAAGCTTATTTTAATTTCAGGATGGGGGTGGTAAGGGGCTTAAAGGAGTAAGGTCATAAACTGATCCTAAAGATCTGATGACCTGCTTTATGTAACAGCAATCACTGCTTTTTGTGCAGAGTAAATATCCACACATTTTTATTAACATACAAACTGTAATGGCAATTATTTATCAAGACCACAGCATTGTTCTATATTTATCACATGTATTTTTTCCCATCACAAAACCTGTGGAAGATACTACCATCTTTATTTTACAGCTGAGAAATGGAACGGCAGAGAGGTTACAGAGCCAATAAGCAGAGGACAGGGGCCAGGATTTGTGATTTAAAGACACCTTCGCTCTTAGTGCTGTACTGCTTCCCTCATTATCGTTATGTAAAACATCATTTTTAGATGATTTAACATCAGCTTAACTGTCTAAACTAGAACATATTAAAAATCTAGAAATAAGACAAATGGCTATTAAGCAAGTAGACATTCTGGGAAAACTCAAGCCCTAAATAAAGTTTCAAGATGCCTTCAGACTTTCATATGGTCCTGTTTATTCTAAGAGCACACCCAAGTCTAATGTGTCATGTGAATTTCCAGTTGTCTATTCACAGTAGACAATAAAGTGCATAGAGTTTAGTAGGCAGTGCATTGACAATGGTGTTGGTCTGCAAGTGGAAAGAGGTTAAAGAAAATCCAAGAAATGTAAG
>NW_011494787.1:3191083-3201972 GCF_000754665.1 Bison bison bison
TAAGGACTCAAAGTAGTACACTGGTTAGAGGCTACTGAGAGTAGGTTGAAAGACGTAACATCCTTCAAAAGGTACTAAAGGCTTACCATGCAGAACACTATGGAAGATCCTTTAAAAAATAAAAATAGAGCTACCCTCAGACTCTGCAATCCCACTCCTTGGAATATATCCAGAGAAAAACATGATCGGAAAGGATACATGCACCCCAGTGTTCACTGCAGCACTATTTACAATAGCCAGGACCTGGAAGCAACTTAAATGTCCATTAACAGGAGAATGGATAAAGAAAATGTGGTACACATATACAATGGAATATTAGTCAGCCATTAAAAAGAGTGGAAAATTGCCATTTGCAGCAACATGGATAGATGGTGTTATACTGAGTGAAGTAAGTCAGAAAAGGAGAAATATCGTATGACATCCCTTATATGTGGAATCTAAAAAGAAATGATACAACTGAACTCACAAAACAGAAAAAGACTCACAAACTTAGAGGATGAACTTACAGTTGCTAGAGGGAAGGATCGGGGAAGGAACAGTTAGGGAGTTTGGGATGGACATGTACACACTGCTATATTTCAAGTGGATATCAACAAGGACCTACTGTTTAGCATATGGAAGTCTGATCAATGGTATGTGGCAGCCTGAATGAGAGTTTGGGGGAAAATGTATACATGTATACCTATGGCCATCCCTCCCTGTTCACGTGAAATTATTACAACACTGTTAGTCAGCTATACCTCAATACAAAATAAAAAGGTTTTCTTTAAAAAAAAAAAAAAGATACTTACAGCTTCTCTGTTGCTAACTCACTAATTTGCAACAGAGAAAGAGAAAGTAAATGTGGCAAAATGTTAACAACTAATCTAAGATTATGTAGCCTTAATCTAAGTTAAGGCTACATAGGTACTTTTGTACCAGCCTTTCAACTTTTCAACAGGCCTGAAATCTTTCAAACTAAAAAGTTGAGAGGAAAATAGTTAATATTTTTGAGGTGTTGACACATTTTTGTTTGGTACTAAAAGGATTATCATTGGGTTATTGAAAAAGCAGTAAACATGATAAAAGCAGTGTGACATGATAATTGAAGTATGATTTAATTTACAGCTATGCCACTGAAATTAATAAGCTTCTTTCTATTAGTTATATCTACTTTTTCTCTTAACCTTCTTTGATTTAGACTAAGCACCACAAACTGGTAGCCAACACAGGAAATCACTCAGTATCTTTTTTAAATTTGTGCTCTGAAGAGTACACGTACCCTCCATCTCCTCAGAGTCCCTAGCACTCCCTATAATCTTCCACTTAGCCCACTCCACTCTTCTGCATATCTGGCTCTGCAGGCATTTCAATTTGTAACTCATGATTTAAACTACACCCAAACTTTTTAGATGCTAATTCTTGACACGTATCATGTATACCAGTTGCTACTAGTTGCTTAATCAGTATCCATTCACTTCTTCTTTTACACTAATTTTACTTAAATTTTGTTTAGGGTAACATGATATCCAGTTAAAAACATCCAAAAGCCGAGAATTCCTCATCACTGTAGATGGCTCAGATACTTAGTTCGAGCCAAGCACAAACAAAAGACTGTGTATGAACCATGTTTTCTAGTTTCTATACCTGATGCTTTGGTATCTAAGACTGCTGACTAGAGAAAGACTACTTCTAAAGAGACAGTAAAAGACTTACCTGCAAGTGCAACCTTCATATGCAAATGAACCCATTCAAAGCCATACTCCAATCTTGGCTTTACCTGATTTTTACACTGTCCTAACCACCCTGGCTAGCATCAGACAATGAGAGGTGGCCCTCATAGCCCAGAGTCCCATATAATTATTTAAATTAGATGATACTCTGTTTCCCTGCCTTGCCCATTCATTTCCAAGAAAACCACAAGAAAGGCTTTCCTGCAGTTCCCCTAGCTCTGCCTTCTGCCCTCCACCAATCCTGTGTGGTCCTGTGTGGCGCAGTGTGCCCTTATTTCTCTCTGGAATTTTAATTCTCTCTTCAACAACTATCATCTCCTGGTCCCTGGGCCTCACCATACCTTACGAAACAACAAAACTACATTTCAAAACAGAGTAGAGCTTCTAGGAAGACTCACGTGTTCCTGGTAAAAAGGAACAGGCTCAAACAGCCTACACCCTTTCCCGTCTGCCTTTCTCCTTTTCTTCCTGCTCACATGCAAACACCTCGAAGTACAGCAGCTGTCTTATGAGTACAGACAGGAAGCCATACGCAAAGCACGACCAAGAAGGAGCAGAGAACAGGGGTTCCTTGACCAGCTGCACTAGCCCTGGACCGACTGCCCCTGAGATTCTGTTACAGAAGAAAAATGAATTTGATTACACTGCTGTTTGTCACATCTGTTACTTGTAGCCAAAGTAATTATGATTAACACACACTACTCTAACAACTGTTATATTGATACTGGACACTGACAGTAAATTTCTTTATACTCAGCCGGTCAGAGAAGGAATATTAGAAAACAAAAAAGTTAACTAAACTGAGCATTCAAGTACAGGTATATTTTATTATTAAAAGAACTGCAGAGCACACAGCAGAAGCTTAGAAAAGAAATTCTGAAGAATACAATAGAAGAATACACTGAAATCACTCCTATCCTTTGTTAAACCACTTCTATCCTTTGTTAGCAACAGCCAAAATGATGGTAATTTTTCTTCAGATACTATAAAAAAACCCTTTTGCTTAAATTCTTCATGCTGTGTCTTGAATGGGGACAAAGCTCTCTGTTTTTGTTATCACATTTGTATTTTACAGTGTGGATCCCGTATCTTTGATTTTTTGGTTTTGAATTGTGTATTTCATGTATTATGATGAAGTTTTCTCCATTTATAAGACATGGTGTTTGTGGAGGGAAAAAAGACATGAAAGCTTAAAAGAACCATTTGTGATTTCTTTGCCAAATATTTATTTTTGGCATTTACTGAAGTCAAACAAAATGAAGAGCTCCTTATGCTACCAGCAGAAACGTTTAAGTGTTTTGAAACAAGGTCTCTGAACTATTTGTTTTTTCCCAAAATTCTAAAAATAAAAAACAAACCTGAATAAAGCAAAAGTAGAAGTAGAAAAGCTACTGGACCTTTCATTTTATTTTGTCCATATACAATATTTACTGACATGCTACAGTCCATGGGGTCACAAAGAGTCGGACACAACTGAATAACAACAGTATTGACTGAAAAATCAACAGCATTTAACTTTTCTGACAATGTTTCCTAGAGAAATTTCTGAATATCATAGACAGGAATAATATATCTCATGAAGTCAATGTTACCATTTAGCCTGGTTCCTATTAATGGAAGAACAGAGAAGGGGCAAAATTAGTTTTTTTCAGAACAAACTACATAGCAAACCAAGGACTGAGATAATAAAAATTTTCTTGTACAATGCTTTATAATTTCCAGTACTTTCACATAAGATTATCTGGTTTGTTCTATCAACAACAGACAAATTCAAACTATCATGGTAGAAAAATACAGGAACTCATCTGCTATGAGATTTGAGCCTGTATTATGAGAAAATACATAAACCTAAAGAAGCATGGGATCTAGTTAGGCATAATTGGCATAAAATTCTTTCCCCAAATTTAAATTGTGTAGCAAGTAAGTAAAATGTAAAATTAAGAGCCAAACTGAAGACAGACTGGTTACTATAAACCAGTCGACACACCATAAACTCTTCTTATCTAGAGTGCTTCCCAGTATCAGGTCCAACACACACTCCAGAGCTCACACATCCACACCAAGCCTGCCATATATTAGATGATAAATGGACCTTATTTCTCAACAGAGCAAAAGCTAGTTGATAGAAGATGTTTAATATCATTGTACTTGCTGCATCAGAGTCCAACTTCTGAAACTAAGAAAGGACAAGTCTGAGAAAATGGACTTGATTTTAGTCAGAGGCAGACTCCAGTTTATGAATGATCTCTCTTTAAAAAGGTTATTACTATATTGCACGTGGGCTTTGAAACCTGTCAACATACTTTCTCCAATGACTAATGGAGTAAATTAGAGTTAGTTTATCAGGCTACCTCACAAACACCTGCGTAATCCACAATACTAATGAAATATGGATCATTTAGATTTTTAAAAGTAAAATCCAATACTTTCTGAGCTCCTAATTCAAGACTGCTGAATTGTTAGCCAATATAATGGAATTGTGCTGACTTGCTGCCGTTGAAATGTCAACTCACTCAACCTGTTTGGCTTGCAATTCTGCTTACACAGTGAATGCTATACAAATTTGAGAACATCATCCTCATCTTTAATATATTACGAAAGAGGCAACATAGTGAATAAAAACATAAATACAGCTTAGTAAGATAAAACAGGGTCTAAATTTCCACTTGGGACTTTGGTAAAACATCTGTTAAAGACTATTCTGTGCAAAGCATTCTACTTAGTGTGTCTAGAAGCAGTTTTCAAATCTGGTTTCTCAACAGGATCATCTTCAGAGCTTTAAAAAATACAGATACCCAGAAACTATCTACAGAATCAAATAACCAGAGAAAAGTGTTTGGACAGAGGTCTGGATGCAAGTGAGAAGGCAGCGCATTCACATCCAATAGTACATAGGGGATGATAATTTAAAGACACTGACTTAGAAATAAACACATATGAAAAGCAATTCACTACACACTTATTAGAATGGCCAAAATCCAAACCACTGACAACACCAAATGCTGACAAGGATGAGGAACAATAGGAACTCTCATCCGTTGATGGTGGGAATGAAAAATGGTGCAGCCACTTTGGAAGGCAGTTGGCAGTTTCTTACAACACTAATATTTTCACCATACTACCCAGCAATTGTGCTCCTAATTATTATTTAACCAAAAGAACTGAAAACTTGTGTTCACACAAAAACCTGCAGACGGATGTTTATAAGAGCTTTAATCATAACTGCCAAAATGTGGGAGTAACCTAGATATCCTTTGGTGGGCAAGTAGATAAACTCTGAAACATCCAGACTGTGGAACATATTACTCATCATTCAAAAACCATGAAAATACATGAAAAGAAGCCAATCTGAAAAAAAGTCTACATATACATTCTGTGTGATTCCAACGATATTATATTCTGCTAAAAGGTAAAACTGTGCAGATTGTTAAAGTCCAGTAGTTGCTAGGAGTTGGGGAAGGAAGGAAAGATGAACAGACAGAACATTAAGAATTTTTAGGGCAGTATTCTCTAATGGTAGATACGTGTCATTACCTATTAGTCAAAATCCATGGAATGTACACCAAGAGTGAACTCTAGTGTAAACTGGGCTTTGGGTGATAATGACATGCCAAAACAGGTTCACCAAATGCACCACCATGGTAGGGCATGCTGACAGAGGGGAAGATGGTACATGCGTGGGGGCAGAGGGTATATGAGAATTGTATTTTCTGCTCAGTTCTGCTGTGAACTTAATAGAGACTATTTTTAAAAAGAAAGAAAACTAGTACATACTGTTAAATGTTTGTAAAAGTTAAACAGAATCACTGCTGTAATGTGATCATCCCACAAGTCTACTCGCTCTTATCCAATTATCCAATATGCCATACACTCTCCAAACTCAGAGCCTTAAGTCACACGTTCATTTAGCCTGAAGGGCCCTTCCCTTCCTACCACTCACTCTCCACCTACCAAAACTCTAGCTGTTCTATCACTTCAAAGTCAGCTCAATACGTCACTGATTTCACAAAGCCTTCTCGGACCTCATCTAAATTGTGGGTTCCTTCCTACATCTTTCTGTAGGTGTAGGATTCTTCTGTTTGGCTCAAGGTACTGAAAAAACTTTTAATGTGACCTTTTAAAAATCAGAGGTTATAGTGCAAGTTCAATGCATGAAGCAGGGCACTCAAAGTTGGTGCTTTAAGACAACCCAGAGGGATGGGAACCCACTCCAGTGTTCCTGCCTGGAGAATCCCAGGGACGGGGGAGCCTGGTGGGCTGCTGTCTATGGGGTCGCACAGAGTCGGACACGACTGAAGCAACTTAGCAGCAGCAGCAGAGGTGCAATGGGGAGGGAGGTAGGAGGGGGGTTCAGGATGGGGGACATACATACACCTGTGGCTGATTCATGTCGATGTATGGCAAAAACAACCAAAATATTGTAAAATAATTAGCCTCCGATTTAAATAAATTAATTTTTTAAATCAGAGGTTATACCTAAAAATCTAGATTTCTTAGTACCTTTGAGAAAAACAATGACTGTTCCCAGGTACCAACAGTTACTCCAGTACCAGGAATGGGGACAAGTAGCACAAGCTACATTACAGGTCCCTCTCCTTGTGGCCTCCCCAACCCCAAAGCAGTGCCATTCATGATACTGCTGTCATCTGTCATTGTCTCCATGTCATTTTCCTTACTGTCTTCCACTCCACTCACTGGAAGCGTCTGTCCAGCTCCCCTTTCTAGTTACTTGCTTCTGTATCTCTCGTACCCACTAACTGTAAGTTTCCTGAAAGCAGGGACTAACTTCTCTTCATTCTTCCCATCTAACTAGAGTAAATATTTATGAACTATTTTCTGAGTTTGCTAATTAGTCAACAAAATAGGAAAAATGTAAACAATCCATCATGACTGTTGCTCCTTAAGCTTTAGTGGTTGGCAGCACTGCCTCTTTACTATATTTATATCCACTTCAAAACTCTATGCTGTCCTTTTTATACCTAAGTTACGAGTAGGCTCTTTATGAGGTTTGGAAGAGTGGGTTTGAGAAATAGAAAAGAAGGAAATCATGTGTTGAAGGCCTATTATGTGCCAGGAATTAACTAGGCTCAATAACTGAGGGAGGGGCAAAAAACCCTGCAGCTAGAAGTGCTTGGCACCTCCCCAGGGACAAATCTTGTTGGACCAAGTAGAACTAGCATTCCAAGACAGCGGGTGAGGTTTGGCAACAAGGAAGAACAGTGCAGGGGCTGCCCACATGGCACTAGTGGTAAAGAAACCACCTGTCATTGCAGGAGACGAAAGAGACTGGGGTTCAATCCCTGGGTCAGGAAGATCCCCTGGAGGAGGGCATGACAACCCACTCCAGTATTTTTGCTTGGAGAATCCCACGTACAGAGGACCCTGGCGGGCTACAGTCCATAGGTCACACAGTTGCACACACACAAAGGAACAGTGCAGAGTTGCCAGGCTTGGGAGTGGTTACTTTGTATTAATATAAACTTTGTGGAACACTTACAACAGTAGTCAACTGATGCCTGGTGAGCAGTCTGCACTAGAGCCCAGGATTATCCCCACACCTCACTGGGCGCCCCTTCCCTTTTTAATTAGAGCAATAGATTCAATTACATCTGCCTTCAGGAAATCTCACTAGATACCTGGTGCTGTCCTATTTCCTTGAAAGAAAATAGATCATTAAGGAATGTGCCCTATAATCCCTGCTATCAAATAAGGAAAATGTGAAACCAGAAAGAGTAGTTTTCATTAAGAGTATAATCAGATTTAATTAAAGGAAAACCACAAAGCAAATAATTTGGTCTAATGGTATTCTGCTGAGATGCTGTAAAATCTTTAACTAATTTTTAATTTAAGATAGTTGTAGGTTCATGGTGATAAGATACTATTACAAAAAGATCTCTTGTACTGCTTACCATTTCCCCCAGCAGTAACATCTTGCAAACCTACAGTACAGCAGCACAACCAGATATTGATATTGACACAGTGAAGATACAAAACAAATTCCTCATTGCTGTTTTACAGGCACACCTGATTTGCTTCTTGCTCCCCTCACCTCTTCAGTAAGCCCTGGCAACTACTACGTTAGTCCCCATTTTTATAATTTTGTTATTTCAATAACATCATGTAAGTGAAATCATACAATATGTGACCTTTGGAATTGGCCAGGATAATTCCCTGGAGATTCATCCTGCTGCAAAACCTTTTGTTTGGTGATCAGGAACCAGAATTACAACTCAGTAAACAAAGACCTTGGGTTCCCTGAGGATTCACACTAAAGCAAAGGGCACGAGAAATTGAAATTTCACTGTGTTCTATTATCTACAAGAGTTCTAAGCTTTCCCTCCACTGTAAAAACATGAAGACATTCCCACTGCCAAATTATTTTACCACAAAGAATGTTTAACACATTGGAATTATAAACGTAACGGTTGTAACCATGAAGGTTTGTGAAATTTGTTTCCAAAAGACATGACTAATTAAGAGTAAAAAAAATCATCCTATTATTAATCACTTATGATAGATATGAATTAAACTCCCTGAGTTTTCTGACTTAGAACTATGTGCTCTCTCACACACCATGAAGACAAAAAAAAAAAAACCTTCACTGGAATTGTTGTTTGAAACTGCAGCCCTCGTGTGGAGTTTTAAACCACTGCAGAGAAGAAACACCTGTCAGCTCCAAAATCTTGAAAACCACAAGGTGATTTGTTTGTTCTTCAAAGTTTTCCTTCAACACATCTAGTATCATTCACTTCTAATACCCATCAAACTTGGCAACAGAATCTCATCATCGAATGACTATTCAAAAAGGAAAAGCTTAATCCTGACCAGATAATTGACTTCCTATTCCTTACCATTTTAAAAAACAGAAATCAAATAAGCTTGTCTCACATTAGCAAACCTATTAGCAAACAGCAAGCTGCAAATAATGAAGGGTCTGTGACCTGGTGCCAAGTTTATAAAACAGAGGCCTAAAATTCACCCATCATTTAACCCAATCCATAGTACTCTACGTTAGTTACACGATTTGTTAAGTAAATTAAAACTCATTAGTAACCAGACATAAGATTTCTAGATGAAGCAGATACTCTATTTCTAATTGAGATGAAATGAGAGAGAGAAGTAGGGAGGGAGAGCGAATGAGGAATAGAGGGGGAGGAAGGAGAGCAAAGGACAGATGGGAGGAAGAAAGGAAGGAAAACTGGAAGGAGAGGGAGAAAACCTCCCAAGCAGTTCCTCCAAAGGTTTGTATATAATAGACTATGGAGAAAATACTATTACTGTCAATTACTATTGTGATAGTATAGTATACTATACTATTACTATGTACATAATATACTATTATGTATATAATAGACTATGGAGAAAAGTAATACACATTTAAGTAAAAAAAAAAAAAAAAAAAAACCAGCAAGTAAACTTGAAGTTTCTCAACAATCCCACTACATATACATACACTCACACTCCTCTAAAACTAATTTCCCCATCACCACCTTGAACCACCTTTCTTTTTTCTGCTCCGAGAGGGGTCCTAAGTCTAATACCAAAGTTCCATTTAGACACTGGTGGTTAATCAGGCTAAGTGACCAGACTCCTTACTCCCTGGTATAGGCTCACTGACACAGCTTTGTTCAGACAGCCCAAGAGAAAACTGAAGGGCAAGTACCCATTTTATCTATGTGTGCCCCGCAGTGCTAGGGTCTGCAGATGCGCAGCATACAGTGGCCAGTAAACAAGACACGTCGAATGTAGAGAAAACAATATATATGTATTTAGTGAGAGATCTACAAATTTCCAGAATGTTACAGGCAAGTTTTCTAACTCCTAAACACCCCAGAGAAAGAATACATAACCCAGTTGTGCTCTGTTACCCAAAATCTTGTTGTGTGTGTCCTTTAAATAACTCGATTTTCTCATTTGAACAATGACGATAAGAGCACCTAACTCAAAAAGTCTGGAAAGGTTTAAAGAAGCTGGTACAGGATCAATGCCTGGAATTCTACACACTATATAACGGTGAGTCACTGACGTTACTAAAAAAGATTTTTACAATAAAAGTAAAGCCCAAGCAGTACCACCAGATGGACCAAAGCTTAAAAGAAATTATTCTAGAAAAACTAAGATCAGAGGTTGGCAGACTTTTTCTGTTAAGGGCCAGAAACTACCATAAATATCGTGGCTTATCAAGGCAACAGGCAATATTCCCAACCCTTAGAGAAAATCTTCTCCCTGAAAGGCTAATATAGGCTTTTTTGTTTACATTTTAAAATCTGAGAAGCATTCTTAGTATGTGGGTCCCAACAACTGCAGGCTGGATTTGGAGCCAGGGCCACAGTTTGCCGACCTCCGGGTAAAACGCTCCTGCTGCTAAGTCACTTCAGTCGTGTCCGACTCTGTGTGACCCCATAGACGGCAGCCCACCAGGCTCCCCCGTCCCTGGGATTCTCCAGGCAAGAACACTGGAGTGGGTCGCCATTTCCTTCTCCAATGCATGAAAGTGAAAAGTGAAAGTAAAGTCGCTCAGTCGTGTCCGACCCTCAGCGACCCCATCGACCGCAGCCTTCCAGGCTCCTCCGTCCACGGGATTCTCCCGGCAGGAGTACCGGAGTGGGGAGCCATTGCCTTCTCCGGGGTAAAAACACTAATGACGATAATCCAGGTCAGTGCTTTTTAAAGGCAGCAGAAGGAAACGTCTGCGAGTTAGTTCAAGTTGACTGAAAAACGTGCTGCCTTCAAACTTCTAAAATCCAGAAAGGCCTGGCCGGAGCGGTGGGGAACCTGGGCAGGACCCACAGTAGGGCCTCAGGAGCCCGCCAGGACCTCGCGGTTCTCCGGGGCCGCCGAACCCCCGCCACACTTACTCCCAGAAGCGGCCCGCGGCCGATGACCGTCTCCCCGGGCGCCAAGGCCACCCGGGGGCCGCCGTCCTGCGGCTGCAGCTCGAAGCCCCCGGACATGGCGGCGAGGATTAAACAGACCCCTTCGCAAGAAGCGAGACCCTGCAACCGTTTCCACCTTCCAACGACAGGCGCTGGGCCCAGAGAGGCCCCAAGAAACACAGGGGGAGGTAGAGCAAAGACTGCCCTCGAGTATGCCCCGGCTGCGCGGAGATGGGGCCCCACCAAGGGACCGAACCCCGCCCTTCCACTCCGGCCAGTGACGTACTCAGGGAATCCCTCT
>NW_011494787.1:3202072-3211069 GCF_000754665.1 Bison bison bison
CTCCAATCTGTTTTTTAAAAGCCCCGGTTACCCAACCCCCCAACCCCAGCCCTTCTCAACCGCCCACCCGGCTCGGAGGACGCCGGTCCTTGTAGTCCATGACGCCTTCCCTTCTCCTCCACTGACGATCTCAGGCGCCCTGAGAAAACTACCAATCCCAGGAGGCAATGCGCTCCCCTCTCTGCGCCTGTGCGAAATCCGAGTCAGCAAGGCGGGGCTAGAGTGGGTGGGAAGACAGGGACTAGAGGGAAGGATTCGAATTCTGGACAATTTAAATCGCGGATCGAGAGGTAGCAGCTGCCCAGTAGGTAGGAGACGGGTCTTCCCTTTACGCTGAGATCTGGCAGGCGTGATCCGGCGCGCGGCCCTGGCGCTCGCACAGCCTCTGTTCGGCCGACCGGAGCTGCGGTGACAGTCGGTGCTGACAGTTGTTATTGTTTACCTGTCAATGCCCAGGTATTTGGACTCCGACAGCTGCTGTCGGCTCCGGGCATGCCAGGAGGGTGGTTCACATGAGACGTGGGGTCATTCCTTCCGGCCTGTAGTGTCTGCCTGGGGTGGAGGCTCCCCGAGAGCCGGGCGTCTGCCCTGCTTTACGATTCCTCCCTCCGTGTGACACCTGAAAGAGGAGTGACCTGTCACCTAATTAGAGAGGTAATTTAGCAAAGTTTGGTTTAGAAAGAAGAGGATAGGTTTCTAAACATCCAGGCAAAATGGGACTTAGAAGAAGAAACATAGTGGGGTTTAGGCACCCCCATCTGTTAAATTCAAATTCTTTCATCTGCCTCGTGGAATAATTGTAACGGGAGGACGTATTTTATCTCCAGTGAGATCTTAGGAGAAATAACAAATGTGCGTTTAAATGCACAGTAACTTTTTCCTAGTATGAGATTCTTTTCAAGAATAGAGTAGTTTGGCTTTAGTTTATATTGATGAGGGCTAGAGGGTGGAAGGGCAAAAACTTGACTTATGAACTTATTTTTTGCAGGTTGCTTTCTTACTTCCCCAAACTCTCAAGAGGAAATCTTATGTTGAACTCAGACATTAAAATTCTGACCACTGTAGCCAACTTGGATCCATAACCAAATGAACGGGAGCATCTGTGGTCTTGGCAGGTTTAGAAATATATAGGTGAGTAGCACATCTAGAAAGGGGAATTTTTCATTAGCTAAAATAAATGAAGTATTAGCTGTATCTGAAACCCCTCCTGCACCAACACCCCTCACTATAAAAGGAAGTACAAACCGGAATAAACTGATCTTAAGTAAATATGAACTGTCTTTATATGCCAAAATACCTCCATGGTTTCAACTAATATCAGGAGCCTATACCACTCACCTTAGGTAAATTAGCTCAAACTGGACTTTCAATCTTTAGTCATGTGCTTTACCTAGATGTTATAAATATTGTTTATAGTTGTTAGTCACTGTTGTTTGATGGCTTAATGACTAGTTATCTTAGTTCATAATTAACTATACATGTGGAATAGCCTCAAGAAGCTATTTCTAAAACACAACTCTTATAACTGATTGAATATTAGAGATTTTGTCAGTATAGCCCAGACCTCAACCTCTTATCCATTTCAGACAGCTTTTGTGTCAAATGTGAGCACCTACCCATTAAGTGCAAGTAGATAAACAATTCTTATATAAACTATTAAAAGTTCATCAGGTTTGTCTTTAAGTCATAAGTTATAAGTGAAAAACTTAAAGACAAGGCATTTGTTCCCACAGACTAGTATTCAGTGTGTTGAGTAGAATTGAAACATATACATTTTCAAAAGTTTTTTCAATCAATACTTGGAATAGAATGTGTTCTCACAATAGTTATTTCTACTACTAAAAAGAAATTATAGATTGAATGTGAAGAATCACATCTCTTTTTCAGATAATTTTCTTTGGGAGTAGAAAAATGTTTAGAAACAAACGCATTTACCAAAAATATCTAAAAAGAAGAAAAGGAGTAGCATGTGTTGGGTTTCTCCTGCGTGCAGTTCAGATGTAGGGCTAGATTCTTCACTCATCATCTCTGTTCATCCTTGTAAGAAGACTCACCAGAGAAGCATCACTGGCTCCATTTGACAGACTGAAGAGCTCAAGTCAAGAAAGTTAAAGTTCATTAAATCTAATCACGAAAGTATCTAACTCAAAGCGGGGTCTACAGTCTGATCTAAAGGCAGTGAATATTTTTAACCTTTGCCTTTCAGGTTATTTATGAGGATAATTCACTAAAATACCAAGCTATGAAGAAAAACTCCAAGAGAAACCATGCTTCAAGAGTTTCTGACATAGAATGGAACTCTGTGGATGCCGAAAGGGAAAAAAAAGAGTGTCCAAATAATTTTGTTGAACTGCTGCCTCCAGAAGTTACTTTTAAAATTTTCAGTCAGCTAGACATCCGGAGCTTGTGCAGGGCTTCAGTGACATGCAGGAGCTGGAATCATGCAATAAGACACAGCGACTCCTTATGGAAACCTCACTGCCTGACTGTAAGAGCTGTATGTCAAAGAGAGATAGACGACGATCTAGAGAGTGGTTATCCCTGGAGGGTAAGTTTAACCTTTGAAATATGAAGTCCTCTTGACAATACGGTGGTCTGTTTGAGCCACACTCTACCTTCTGGCTTGGAGAGAGGATTTCATATACAGAATGACATACAGAGTGGGTTGGCTTTGGGAGAATGGGTTGGCTTTGGGAGTTAAAGTCCAATTATATTCTTTTCCTGCAAAAAGGATATCTCCCATCTATCCTTCTGAATTTGGGGAGCATTTACCTCGTAAACCACAATGGCTACATTTTACTCCACATATCCAAAATCCCCAGCAAACTGTGTTACTCACACTGTTCTGTACGTGCACACTCACACACACATTTAATAGACATGTGTATCATTGTAAATACTTAATCTTTTCAGCCTTTCAATCAGCTTCTCTAGCTTCAAACAGACTCACTCACCAATCACTGACTACCTTCTTTAACAGTGGTGGTAGTAGTAGTAGTAAATAGTGTTAGTCGCTCTTTGCCATGGACTGTAGCCTGCCAGGCTCCTCTCTCCATGGAATTCTCCAGGCAAGAATCCTGGAGTGGATTGCCATTAACAATGGTGGTTTACTTCTTTCAGGTCATACTACTGAGGAATTACCAGAAGAGTAAAGTGAAACATGAATGGCTAAGTGGCAGATACAGCAACATATGTTCTCCTATCAGCCTACCAGAAAAAATCATGTACCCAATGGATGCAGACACGTGGGGGGAAATTCTAGAAGCAGAACTGGAAAGATAAGCAGAAAACTCTCCTAACTTTGAGAGTTTAAAACTAAAATGACTCTTAGATTATAAAAAGTATGTCTCTAACCGCCCATTTTTTTGTTTGCCTTTTTACTATTTAACATTTAAAAGAAAACTAAATAGAAAATATAAAAAATAAAACTTTGTTTTTATTTTGCACTTTAGGTAAAATAATGTTTTACCTACATGTTTCTGGTTTTACTGTAATGTGGAAAAACCATGAAATGTTATTTATTTAAAAATACTATACTGATAGGGTGATTTCAAAATGTATTATTTCATGTATTTGTGTTGGTCTGTTGCAGTACTTCAGCATTTTAATGATTAGAGAGTTTTATTAGTGTTCTCTGCTTAATGATAATTTGAAAATTCAAGAAACCATGTGAAGGAACTGATTTAGAGATTTATTAATTGTTAGACATAGGCTCATGGGCAAAATCCCTAAATGAAATTAATAGCAATATGTTTAAATGTATAATAAATGTATATTTTAATAACTTAAAATTTTCCATTTCAGTGCAGATTGAATTGTCAAACACTGAAAACATTTTGTGTTAAACATGTGGTTTAATTTTAAATGAGTCCAACCAGACTCATTTGTGAGATTAAGTTCCCCATTACTTGCCTACAAACCTCAGATTACTCTCAGGGGCTGAAATGTATGTAAAGTGCCATCAGAAACTCCACGCTGTTTTTCTTGGTAAAACTTATCTTCTTTCTGACATCTTATAGCACCATCTAGTGTACTCCTTGTAGATAACCAAGAAGAAGGACCAGCTCCTTTTTGGTTTTCCACATTTAAAAGAAAGGAAAATATTATTTACAAGAAACCTATATACTTGAATTTGTTAGAGTTTATAGCTTTATAGGAACCTTTAACTTTTGTTCTCTTTTACTTAAAAGTAGATGACACATTACTCGCGCTAAGAGATTGTTCAGTCTGAAACTGTGATCAGCACCATAGGTAACGTGACTACAAAACATTTTAGTTAGTATGGGATTTTCTTCTTAAATTATGCTCTATTGCATGAAAAGTAAGAGTCCAGGAACTCAATATTTAACAAGTAGAAAAATATGAGGAATATGTCCCGCTCTATACAGATTCCCTTTGTTGAATCAAGTAGGTGATGACTGGTTCAGTTCAGTTCTGTTCAGTTCAGTCACTCAGTCATGTCCAACTCTTTGCGATCCCATGGACTGCAGCATGCCAGTTTTATCTCCTACTGTCTTCTTGGGGTTGGAAGGGACCTTGAAGATCAGGCAGTCCAGTCTCTAGGATTATTCAGTAATCCCCACTATAGGAATGTTCTTCTTTTCACTCATCAGCAATTTTCTTCGTAAATTCTTTTGTGCAGTGTATCATCCTAACCTGGAAACCATTCCTACTTTCTACCATTCTGCATTAAGTGACCCTTTTAAGGTTGTGTAGTTCTTTGTACATACCATTCTCAAAGCTGTCATACTACATTAAATTTTCTGTTTGATTTGTGTATCTCCCCCATTAGATTGTGAGCCTCTTAATGGCAGGGACCATTTATTTATTTTTGTGTTCCCAAACCTGGAATATAGTAGATATTTCATAGAATTGTTAAGTTATTTTTATATTATTTATTTTAATCCTACCCAGAATGTAAAATAAAAATAATTCAACATATTTTAGTAGATAATATTGTATTGAAATACAATGTACAAACCCATAAGATATATGGGATGCTTAATATTAATGCTAATATATGAAAAATTATTCTTGTTTTCTTAAAAGCTGTAAGAGAAAAATAGTAAAGAAGAAATATTTTTTGAATAAACACTTGAAAATATACTTCACCCAAAAGTATCATTCATTTTTACTTATTGTATCACCCCAGTTTTAAATATTGTTATATGAATAATCTTTGGTTTTTGTTTTATACCATTTTTATACCATTAAAATAATTCTTTGTATAATAAGTTATTACTGTGATTACAGTCTACACTGAAAGGAAAGTTTGAAAACTTAATGATAAATATATGAAATGGGTTTAGAATGAATTGTGCATTTATCAGATCGAGTCATTAGCATCTGAGAAGGTGTGTGGGTGGATTCAAATGAAAGGAGTGCTTTAACTCAGAGATTAAAAAAACATATATATACAATCTATAAAGAGGAATTTCCAGTGTTTCTTAATGTTTGATCAGTTCAAGATCTAGTTTTGTTGTTGTTGTTGTTTATAGAAACCTTTTCTCAGTTGCTTCTAGTTTATAACTCAGTCTTCAGTTCAGTTCAGTCACTCAGTTATGTCCGACTCTTTGCGACCCTACAGACTGTGGCACGCCAGGCCTCCCTGTCCATCACCAACTCCCAGAGTTTACTCAAACTCATGTCCATTGGGTCAGTGACGCCATCCAACCATTCAACCATCGTCCCCTTCTCCTCCTGCCTTCAATCTTTCCCAGCATCAGGGTCTTTTCCAACGAGTCAGTTCTTCGCCATCACGTGGCCAAAGTATTGGAGTTTCAGCTTCAACATCAGTCCTTCCAATGAATATTCAGGACTGATTTCCTTTAGGATGGACTGTTTGGATCTCCTTGCAGTCCAAGGGACTCTCAAGAGTCTTCTCCAACACCACAGTTCAAAAGCATCAATTCTTTGGCACTCAGCTTTCCTTTAGTTCAACTCTCACATCCATGCATGACTACTAGAAAAACCATCTCTTTGACTAAATGGACTTTTGTTGGCAAAGTAATGTCTCTGCTTTTTAATATGCTGTCTAGGTTAGTCATAACTTGTCTTCCAAGGAGCAAGCGTCCTTTAATTTCATGGCTGAAGTCACCATCTGCAGTGATTTTGGAGCCCAAAAAAATAAAGCTGGTCACTGTTTCCATTACGTCCTCATCTATTTGCCATGAAGTGATGGGACCAGATACCATTATCTTCCTTTCCTGAATATTGAGTTTTAAGCCAACTTTTTCACTCTCCTCTTTCAAGAGGCTCTTTAGTTCTTCTTCACTTTCTGCCATAAGGGTGGTGTCATCTGCATATCTGAGGTTATTGATATTTCTCCTGGCAATCTTGATTCCAGCTTGTGCTTCATTCAGCTCAGTGTTTCTCATGATGTTTCTGCATGTAAGTTAAATAAGCAGGGTGACAATATACAGCCTTGACATATTCCTTTTCCTATCTGGAACCTGTCTGTTGTTCCATGTTCAGGTCTAACTGTTGCTTCCTAATCTGCATACAGATTTCTAAGGAGGCAGGTAAGGTGGTCTGGCATTCCCATATCTTGAAGAATTCCACAGTTTGTTGTGATCCACATAGTCAAGGGCTTTGGCATAGTCAATAAAGCAGAAATAGATGCTTTTCTGGAACTCTCTCACTTTTTCAATGATCTAACGGATGTTGGCAATTTGATCTCTGGTTCCTCTGCCTTTTCTAAATCCAGCTCGAACAACTGGAAGTTCTCCGTTCACGTACTGTTGAAGCCTGGCTTGGAGGATTTTGAGTATTACTTTGCTAACGTGTGAGATGAATGTAATTGTGCGGTAGTTTGAAGAATAAAGGGCTGAGTTTGAATTAACCAGAAAATGACTGGAGAATACCAAGGTTGAGTCTCGTAGTGTGTCCCATCTCCACTCCCAACTCCACACCCCTCACTGAACACAAAATCGTTGCTGACTGAGTGTGACACCATAAGGTAATCCAGCCTCTCCTCAGCCCCCCTTGGCCTAAATACCCTCAGCATGCCCCTTTCCACTCTGCTGTGGCTGCCTTGTGCGTCCCATAGAATGTTATAAGACGTCCTTCTCCCATAGAACATTCCCATAGAATGTTCTACCATGAAGCCCCTCAAATGTGTCTGGGGGCTTCTACTCTCCAGAGGGTAGGAGAAGGGTGCTCAGAGGCACCCCGCTATGACTTCCTTAGACTTCTCTGACTTTCTTTCTTCTGTTAGGGGACCCACGGCCAGGAACAGCCAACCCTGGCCAAGCACCATAGTAACCATTTGCCTGAGTTGTTTTAGGATAGGAGGTCTTGGTAAGGAACATGAAACTAACAAGCCACTATCAATCAGAAGGACTCAGGAATGATCAAAAGCAAAGAGGAGATGCCAGTCCATATGTCCTACCAACTTCCCAGAATCCTACTTGTTGGAATCCACCCTGGCCGAGCAATGTGCTCACCACTAGGGAAGACCCTGAGTCAGGATGATTGGCCAGAGACAACCCGGAAACTAACCCCATCACCATAAAACCTGAGAGAGCGAGTCACATGGCAGAGCAGTTCTGGGTTCCCTTGACCTCCAGCTCTCCCCCCAGGCACCCCTTCCCAGTGAAGTCTCTTGCTTGGTCAGCATTACTCTGCAGCCCTAGAAGAGGTCCCCCTTCTTGCAACATTTCCACCAGCTGGCAAACACCTCAATCGCTTTTTGAAAGGGAATGCTGAACTTTAGTTGTATCTTATATCCTTCCTATTTTATGGTAGTTCAGTTAATAAACAATGTTTTTGATTTATTTAAAGTGAATCTTTTGGAATTCAGACGACCCTTTTCTCAAGTACCTGGATCTTTGCATTCAAAGCTGGCTTATGAAAACTTTCATTTCTTCTGTGATTTTTTTTCTTTTTCTTTTAGTCCTTGAAATTCAAAACAGCTCTGACTTCTTTATTCTTAGTCATATGTTCCATCCTTCCTACAAAGACTTGGACAGGTGCCTTCACAGGTGGAGAAGGCAGAGAAACAAGACTTACTGGGAATGGAAAGTACAGTGGGAAGTGATACCAAAAAAATCAACTCATTCTATTGTTGCTTTTCATGATAAAACAATCTGGGAAAAGAAGGAACAGTGAGAACAGCAGAGACTGAGATGAGCCCGAAGAATGTCAAAGTACAAATGAAGGGTGCAAGTCAGATCTGGTTAGAGCTCAGCATTTTTATAGTCAGCTCTACTAAAAATAACCACCCCCTTTTTTGTAGACTCATTTCACACTTTCCAACACCTTCCTAGTCCCTGACATCTGGGCAGAATGGATGATAAAATAAGATAAAACTAGAGGTTTGCAAACCACACCAATTATGCTGTTACCATAAACATTAACCTGGCAAGGAAAAATTTTTAAATAACTGTTTTCTAAGGTCTATTTTTTAGCTATGGGTCTCTGAGCCCAGTAAGGAAGAAATTCACTGCTGGTTTCCAAATTTGCTTGTTTTGATTTAGTTTTAAAAAGACAAAATCATCTACTTGATGATCAGTGAAAACCTAGGAGAAAATATATACATTATAAAAGAAGCTTTATAAAAGCCATGCTTGATAATTTTCTCAACTTAAAAGACACTTGCTCCTTGGAAGAAAAGCTATGACAAACATAAACAACATACTAAAAAGCAGAGAAATTACTTTGCCAACAAAGGTCTGTATAGTCAAAGCTATGGTTTTCCCAGTAGTCATGTATGGATGTGAGAGTTGGACCATAAAAAAGGCTGAACACCAAAGAAGCTGAGCACTGGTACTTTTGAACTGTGGTGTTGGAAAATTCCCTTGAGAGTCCCTTGGACTGCAAGGTGATCAAACTTGTCAATCCTAAAGGAAATCAATCCTGAATATCCATTGGAAGGACTAATGCTAAAACTGAAGCTCCAGTACTTTGGCTACCTGATGCAAAGAGCCGATTCATTAGGAAAGACCCTGATACTGAGAAAGACTGACGGCAGGAGGAGAACAGGGGGACAAAGGATGC
>NW_011494787.1:3211169-3274077 GCF_000754665.1 Bison bison bison
CGAGGCACTAGATTGTTGTATTCTCCCCTCACCTGGATGAGGATTAAAGCCATCTTTCTATTTCCTGCAAACTCTGTCTCATATTTTTTATTCGGCCTCAGTGGGCAGAGAAAGCCAAGATTTTGGCAGCAATGTCAGTTTAGCAATTCAGCTTCTTTTTTTCTTTCCTAGACTTCTTTTATTACACAATTTACCTTTTCCCTAAATGTTTTGCTTAAAAATTTTCAAACATACAGAAATTTTCATTCCAACCCCGAAGAAGGCAATGCCAAAGAATGCTCAAACTACCGCACAATTGCACTCATCTCACACACTAGTAAAGTAATATTCAAAATTCTCCAAGCCAGGTGTCAACAGTACATGAACCGTGAACTTCCAGATGTTTAAGCTGGATGTAGGAAAGGCAGAGGAACCAGAGATAAAATTGCCAACATCCATTGGATCATCAAAAAAGCAAGAGAGTTTCAGAAAAAAATATCTACTTTTGCTTTATTGACTATGCCAAAGCCTTTGTGTGGACCACAACAAACTATGGAAAATTCTTAGAGATGGGAATACAATACCACCTGACCTGCCTCCTGAGAAATCTGTATGCAGACCAGGAAGCAACAGTTAGAACTGGACATGGAACAACAGACTGGTTCCAAATAGGAAAAGGAGTATGTCAAGGCTGTATATTGTCACCCTGCTTATTTGCCAGGAGAAATATTAATAACCTCAGATATGCACCACCCTTATGGCAGAAAGTGAAGAAGAACTAAAGAGCCTCTTGATGAAAGTGAAAGAGGAGAGTGAAAAAGTTGGCTTAAAGCTCAACATTCAGAAAACTAAGATTATGGCATCCCGTCCCATCACTGCATGGTAAATAGATGGGGAAACAGTGGAAACAGTGGCAGACTTAATTTTTTTGGTCTCCAAAATCACTGCAGATGGTGACTGCAGCCATGAAATTAAAAGACGCTTGCTCCTTGGAAGAAAAGTTATGACCAATCCAGACAGCCTATTAAAAAGCAGAGACGTTACTTGCCAAAAAGTTTCATCTAGTCAAAGCTATGGTTTTTCCAGTAGTCATGCATAGATGTGAGAGTTGGACTATAAAGAAAGCTGAGCACCGAAGAATTGATGCTTTTGAACTGTGGTGTTGGAGAAGACTCTTGAGAGTCCCTTGGAGTTGCAAGGAGATCCAACCAGTCCATCCTAAAGGAAATTAGCTTGAGTGTTCATTGCAGCGACTGATGTTGAAGCTGAAACTCTAATACTTTGGCCACCTGATGCGAAGAGCTGACTCATTTGAAAAAACCCTGATTCTGGGAAAAATTGAAGGCGAGAGGAGAAGGGGACGACAGAGGGCAAGATGATTGGATGGCATCACTGACCCAATGAACATGAGTTTGAGTAAACTCTGGGAGTTGGTGATGGACAGGGAGGCCTGGTGTGCTGCAGTCTATGGGGTCACAAAGAGTCGGACACGACTGAGTGACTGAACTGAACTGATACAGGAATTTGAAAGAATAGCATAATGATACAATCACCTAGAATACCCAACTGTTAACTTTAGGCACATTTGCTTTATCTATATCAGGTTTCTAAACATTGCCACTATTGACATTATGGGTTGTTTAGGGGGTGTCCTGTACTTTGTATGCTGTTTAACAGTATCCCTGTTCTCTACTCATTAGATTCCTAGAGCATCCCGTTCCCAAGCAGTGACATGGAAATATCTCCAATCATTGCCAAATGTCCCTGAATCAGAACTAGTCTATAGTAAAAGCACACACTGCTTCCACTGAGCTGAAATATTTGAAACTAAATTTTCAGGCCTCATATCTTACCCATAAATACCCAAGAATATTTTTTCCTTAGGACATGTAAACATACACTCCTTCATAACCACAACCCCATAATCACATCCAAGAAATTTAGCTTTCGTACAATAAGTTTTTTCTATAAGACGTTATGGAAAAACATGAATATATCATCTAATACCCAGCTCAGTTCCAAGTTTCACTCAATTGATCACTGAAAAGTATGATTTCATGCTTTTGAATGCTTGCCAATCTGTCAGTAAGAAGTGATATCTTCATGTGGCTTTTTGAAATGACTTATTATGAACTTTTTCAAGCAAAGAACAAGGTTGAAAGAACTTTCTCATGTAGATTTGATTTGCATTTCTCATCTCATAAATAAAGTTCATATGTTTAAAGGAGCTTGTATTTTTTGGTACTTATAAATCTTTGCTTTTCTCGGTGTTTGAGTGCTTTGTAAATACGGAAATTAGTTCTTTATCTACAGTGTATGTTGCAATTACATTTTTCCCCGTTTGTCACTTGTCTTTTGATTTTGCTTATAGTCACTTTTCATAAAATTTATTTTTATTAACATAGTCAACTTTGTTGATATTTTCCACTATTGCATCTGGGTGATGAGCATATTTTAAAAGATTTTCTCCACCGCAAGACTATGAATAAATTAACTTGGGTTGTTTTTTTTTTTTCCTAGTACATTTCTGGCTGATTTTTCCATTTGGAAATTTTCTTGAAATGTGAAGTATGTTATGGATCCAAAGAAAAATTTTTTTCGAATAGCTGTGCAGTAGTCCTAACACCATTTTTTAACAAGTCTGTCTTTAACCTCATGGTTTGAGATGCCACTTTACTCATTAGAAAAGTTGACTTGGTTCTGTTTCTGAGTTTTCAGTTATGCCCCAGGTCTACGCATCTGTTCATGCCACACGGTTTTAGTTATAGAAGATTTAGAGTGTATTTGTACTTAACAAGATTGTGTTTGTGTGTATGCTCAGTTGTGTTCAACTTTTTGCAACCCCATGAACTGTAGCCCCCTAGGCTCTACTATCCATGGGATTTTCCAGACAAGAATACTGGAGTGGGTTGCCATTTCCTTCTCCAGGGAATCTTCCTGACCTAGGGATCAAAGCCAAGGCTCCTGTGTCTCCCACATTGGCAGGAGGATTCTTTACTAACTGTGCCACCTGGGAAGCCCTTGATAAGGTTATCTCTCCTCAGTGACTCTTCCCCGCCGCCCAGCTTCCCACATATGCATATGTGTTCACTTTTCCATGCAAACTGCCACACGGCCCAGCAACCCCACTGCTGGGCATGCACACCGAGGAAACCAGAACTGAAAGAGACACGTGTGCCCCAGTGTTCATCACAGCACTGTGTATAATAGCCAGGACATGGAAGCAACCTAGATGTCCATCAGCAGACGAATGGATAAGAAAGCTGTGGTACATATACACAGTGGAGTATTACTCAGCCATTAAAAAGAATACATTTGAATCAGTTCTAATGAGGTGGATGAAACTGGAGCCAATTATACAGAGTGGAGTAAGTCAGAAAGAAAAACACCAATACAGTATACTAACGCATATATATGGAATTTAGAAAGATGGTAACAATGACCCTATATGCCAGACAGCAAAAGAAACACAGATGTATAGAACTGTGTTTGGACTCTGTGGGAGAAGGTGAGGGTGGGATAATTTGAGAGAATAGCATTGAAACATGTATATTATCATATGTGAAACAGATCGCCAGTCCAGGTTTGACGCATGAGACAGGGTGCTCAGGGCTGGTGCACTGGGATGACCCTGAGGGATGGGATGGGGAGGGAGGTGGGAGGGGGGTTCAGGATGGGGAACACATGTTACACTCATGGCTAATTCATGTCAATGTATGACAAAAACCACTAAAATACTGTAAAGTAATTAGCCTCCAACTAAAATAAATTAATTTAAAAAATAAAATAAATTCATCTAATTTCAAGAAAAATACTTGTTGAAATTTTATGGAAGTAGTGTTAATTTAGGGATAAGTTACATCTTTATGATATCAAGTCATCTTATCCAAGATCAAGGACTTTATCTTTCAGGGATGTTTTACATTTTTCCTCATATGGGTTTTGAACATTTGCTTTATTTTTCAAGTATTTTTATCTTTTATGCTGTTACTGTAAATGTGATTTTCTCTTCCTTTATCTTCTAATTGGTTACAAGTATAAACACACACACTATTAATTTGTCTATGTTAGTTTTGTAGCCTGTTAGCTTACTGAAGTCTTTTGTTCATATTAGTGTTATCACTGACTCTCTTGGGTTTTCCAAATGTATTATCATATTACTTGCAAATGGAATTTTCCTTTTTTTCAATGTGTATATTTTTTCCTTGAATGAATATACTGACTAATGCATCCAGTATGTTGTTGGTACATAGTGGACATTTTTGCTTTGTTCCTTACCTTAGTGGCAATGCTTCTAGCATTTCTCCATCATAACATTCCCTCACTCTATCATATATATATGATATATGAATATATTCTATATATAATATATATATGCATAATCATGTTAGGGGAATAGCCATTAATTTATATTTTATCTAATGCATATGTATTTTATTAAAGGATATTTTATTATCTAATGCATCTGTATTTTATTAAAGAGCTGTTTGGCATCTATAATTTAAGTTAAGCATTTCTCACTGACAATTTTTAAGAACTTTACAAATAACATGTTACTATTCTACATTCTTTAAGAATAGCGTCCTAGGCTGACATAACACATGTATGTTTTCTCAAATCCAGAAAATCAACAATATTGAAGATCATATGTTACAATTTTGAAAAGCTTGATGAACAAGCTGGCCTTCTCCTTATATTGTGATATTATCTTTCATTTATTAAGGACCTTTTATGTGGCAATCTACTCATAAAGCAGTCTTGAAAAGTAGTTTCTTTAACATTGATATTTTAAAGATGCAAAAATTAAGACTCATAGAAGCAAAGTAACTTGAATAATATCAAACAGCTTTTACAAGGAGAGAAATCCTGACCCCAGGTCTGACTCAAAACTGTTTCTGCCACACCATCCTTGAGACCTGGTGATAGCTAACTGTTGCCAGCAGAGGGAGCAATGTTCCTATTGAAACAGAGCAGGAGCGAGACTGCAGAGTTCATTTCACCTGTGTTTGCTGATTCGAAATTTTCAGATGTCAAACTTTGCCCAAACCCATTTAGTTGCAAATGACAGAATGGAAACTAGTATTGCCCATCTCAGGTGAGAGGGATGGGCTGAGAGTGAAGTGAGACTTTCCTGGAAGAGAGCATTTGTCCATCCAAAAATGACAGACTCTACAGCTAGAAAGTTAAGATGTCAGGAAATAAAATACTCCAATGAAGAGAATTCTTATCCACACCACCCTCCGTCCACACCACCCTCCAGTCCTGGCCTGACCATCCAAGAGTTGGATTTAAGGGTTGGGTCCAAGGTTGGAGATTAAGGGTTTCTACCTTAATCTCCAAAGGCACAATTAAGAACATCTGAATTTTTTTTTTTTTTGTCAAGGAAAAAAAAAGTCCAAGTCATTATTCTGTGCAGATGTTTTTCCAAAGGGGTATTATTTCATTTTCTATGAGTTTGTTCTCCAAATCTCCAGCTCAATGCCTCCACTGATTCTGTAGCTCTTTAAGGTTGAGCTGTGAGTGTATTCTACTGAAGTAATGAATGCAAGTTCTGAGTTTGTTGGCTCCAAGAGCTTAGAATTAGACATTTATGGTTTAACAGTCTTAAGGTGTAAAGAAATTTCTCACCCTTTTACTAACATGATGAATAAATCCCACTTCTATATATGAAAAGACTATAAAAGGGATTTACCCAGAGGTCAAGACACTTCTAGAATCGTATTTTATTCTTTCCCTTTGAAACTCATTTAGGCAGAAAGATTGATCCAGGAACCTTGAGGAATTGAGCAAGGTAATAAGAATTCACATGTAAGATTCCATTTCATTTGAAAACACACCTGTCACATGTAAGTTTTGAAATTCATCTCCTGAGTTACATACTTTGTTATGTAAGAAATAGCCACATCTCAAAAGGGAAAACAAAGTGTGCCCAAGTGTGATGTAGAGTTTTGTCTCAATATGACTTAGCTTTGACTCAGTATGACTACTTTCCTGACTTTGTCTAAAGCACAGTGTATTTCTGATACAAGAATCTCCACTCCAGGCTTCCCAGGTGGCGCTAGCGGTAAGGAACCCATCTGTAGATGCAGGAGACCTCAGAGCTGCGGGTTGGATTCCTGGGTTGGGAAAACCCCGGAGGAGGGCATGGCAAAAATTACCACTCAAGTTGAACGTATAGATATTTGTAGCTACCCTAAGTTGAGTGCTTACTATGGAGAAGACGTCTTTCCGACAAGCCTTGGAGATATTTCATTCCTGCTACAATTCCTTATTAACTGTGTGAGTAAGTTGTCTCTGCCTCTGCTTTTCATCTGTAGAATGAACAAAAGTATTCAAACTCGTGGAGCTGTTATGAGGATTGACAGTCATGTCCCATCTCTCATACCTCCTCCTGCCTTGCCTCAGCCACCAGTAATCTACTGTCTCTCTCTATAGCTTTGCCTATTCTGGAAGTTTCATTTTTAGTTCATTTCTTTATACAGTTAACCCATAAACAACACGGGCTTGAACTGTAAGGCTCCACTTATACTTGAATTTTTTCACTAAATATTCACTACAGAATTGCATGATCCACAGTCGGTCAAACCCAAGGATATGGAATACAGAGGGCAGACTACAGCGTTTGGTGTGGATTTTGGACTCTGTGGAGTGGGCACCCCTAACTCTCACGTGCAAGGCAACTAGATAGTGTGAATTAAGGAACTTCATTCTTTTGCATGTGGCTCTCCAGTCATCCCGGCACCATTTGTTGAAAAAATTGTTTCTTCCCCATTTGAATAGTCTCAGCACCTTTTTGAAAATCAGATGACCGTAAATGTATGGGTTCATTTCCGGACTCTTAACTCTACTCCACTGGTCTATCTATCCTTATGCCAACACTGCATTATCTTGATTACTCTAACTTTGTACTAAGTGTTGAAATCAGAAAGTGTGAGTCCTCCAGTTTTGTTCTTTTTTAAGGATTGTTTTGGCTATTCTGGGTTCCTGGAGGATAGTGGTGGTTTTGTTCTTATTTATTTGTTTTTAACATTACCTTAGTTGGCCGAGTGTTTCACAAAGAGGAGAGAGAAAAGTGTCCCAGAAAAAAAAGAGTTGGTGATTGGACTATCTCTCCTGCCAATCTCTACCTCATTTATAACTCTTTTATAGGTGAAGTTGCAAAGTTGTTAACAATTCGTTGATACTCAAGGAATATTGTGTTTCTGGTATTGTCTGTATTACACACTTCTGTGTAGTAAAAATAGAAGCAATTAGGGCCATAGAAATATTACTAACACCTGTTAATCGTGACTCTCCAGGCTGATTACTTGCTATTGACCTGTACTGGCATTAAAAAGGCACTTGAAGAATCACAGACCCTGGCATTTCAGGCCATCTCTGCCCTCAAGCTCTGCTGGAGCTCCCAACCTGTGGGAGTTACTTCAGTCCAGAGATCACTCTGAGTAACTTTGTTAGCTTCAGTCTTCTTTCTGCTTTTAAGTAACAGGTTTTACAGACCTTCATTCCACAAATGTTTGAGGACTTGGAGAATTGGAGTTCAATTTGAACAAGTTTTAACATTTTGCTTCTGTACACTTCTTTCTTTTGCCACCTCCTTATTTTCGCACTCTATATTTATCCTCTAGCTTATTTTAGCTTTGTCATGATTTTACTCTTCTAAATCTTGGGGTCAGAATTTTTACTCTTCACCGTATCTGTTGTTGACTTCACAGTGTATATTTTATCCTTTTTATATCCTAACCTATAATTGTAGGCAGGATTTATGGGTCTAGAAGTAACACAGCTAAGGTGAGGTCTACACCACAAACAGAAATATTGAGTACCTTTTTCCTTCTAGCCATCTCCACGCTTACCTCTTTGGCTCTGCTTGGCAGATCATCTGTCTTAATCAGTGTTTTCCTCCAAAAATAAATGTTAACTAGGTTATACCAGAAACTCAGGAATGACAACAACTTCATATGGCTCTAAACTTCCTACTTATGTAAAAAAACATATTTGAAATGCTGGAATGAGTGCCCTTTATAAGGAGTTACATGTTCTAAAAATCTACGGGTCTATAAGACACATAGCTAGCCAATATAAGGGGCAGAGATTTAAACAAAAAGTACCACATATTCCTCCAATTTTCCCTTTTGCAGCTAACCAGGTATCAGCTGCTCAAACTACAATCCCAGGATACACCCTGTAGTAAATTCTATCCATTCTACCCGTGTATATCCCATCAGTTCAGTTGCTCAGTCGTGTCCAACTCTTTGCGACCCCAGGGACTGAAGCACACCAGGCTTCCCTGTCTATCACCAACTTCCAGAGTTTACTCAAACTCATGTCCATTGAGTCAGTGATGCCATCTAACCATTTCATCCTCTGTTGTCCCCTGCTCCTCCCATCTTCAATATTTCCCAGCATCAGGGTCTTTTCCAGTGAGTTGACTCTTGGCATCAGGTGGCCAAAGTATTGGAGTTTTAGCTTCAGCATCAGTCCTTCCAATGAATATTCAGGACTGATTTCCTTTAGGATTGACTGGTTTGATCCCCTTGCAATCCAAGGGACTCTCAAGAGTCTTCACCAACACCACTGTATATCCCATACTTGTCCCCTAGTCTTCAGTTTCACTGCTCACCTGGGCTACTGCCTTATCATCCCAGCTTGACTTCTAATGCTGACCCCTCCGTACATAAAACAGCCAAAGTGATGTGTTAATGTATCAAACCATATCACTCCTTGAGTAAAACTGTTCAATGTCTCTCTGCCCACTGTACCTCAAGTAAGTCAGAACTCTTTACCAGATCTCCACGTAGTGACCTGGTCCCTGCCTGTCTCTTCCTCCTCACCTTGCTCTTTGAACTTCCTCCCTGCACTGACCCTTCCCTGATATGGCAAGCTCTTTACCACCTAGAGCCTTTGTATCAATACTGATGATTCTTTCTTCCTGGAGGGTTTGTTTCCTACTCTTTGTAAAGCCAGTGCCTTCTCATCCTTCAGGTAGGGTGACTGACCTTCAGGTAGGGTGGTTTGCACAGGTCTAAAGGGATTCCAGGGATGCAGAACTTTTAGCTTTAAAACCAATAAAGTCCTGAACAAATTGAGTTGCTCAAATAGATCACCAACTTTCAATTCTCAGTTCAAGTTTGGTTCTTCAGGAAAGCTTTCCTAGCCCGTGATGTCCACAGTGGGTTCCCTGTTCAACCACCACTCATTGTTCTCATTTCAGCATCCTGTTTCTTTTCCTTCATGGGGAGGACTTACTACATATAATTTGCACTTACTCTATATATTTCTCTATTTGCTTTCTCTATGTCTTCTTCCCAAATGCCTAAATATCATGAGTACCAACATACCCATCTTATTCCCCATTATTTCCCCAGTGCCCAGAACTGGTCCTGGCAATATTTGTTGAAAGGAGGAAGGGAATAAGGAAGGATGAGAGAAGGAAGAGGAAGGACCCCTTAATGAAACACTCAGGCTTACCTTTGTAAGGAACTATAACCTGCTTGCAAACCCTTGTGGAATGAGGCAAACATATTCCTCACAAGCCTACTTCTGTGAATTTTAATTGGATTTGTGTCCATTGTTGGGGAATTTCTTAAAGAATCTTTTAATGTCTGAAATCTACTTACTGTATGGATTTTCTTCACTCTCTACCCTTTGTATTCTTTTCAGGGTCAAGTTGTTCCTGGAGAGTGATTTGATTTCTTTAAATACAAAATTATAAAAGCAAATACCTTCAGAAGTCAAATCGGCAATATATAGGAATGAAGTAGGCTGAATGTAGAAGTCAACAGAAGAAAGACATAGTTAAACTTATCTTGTTTTGATTCAACTACAGATTAAGCACACAATCTCATATACATTCATAAAATATTGGAAGTTTTATTTTGAAAATGAAATGGAAACCCCACCCAAACAATGAAAAATAACAGAAATATAATGATCCTAAATACTATCACAGGTTTTATACACAACTTACATACACATAGAAAGGTGTTTTTCCTTTATTAGCTGATATAACTGTGCTCCTTGCAAGCCCATAACCTCTGAGTTTCAGAAGGAGAAAGATTTACTATTGAATTCATTTCAAACCTTAGACCAATCCAATGACAGAAAGCATTATTAAATATCCAACTTTTGAGAACAATGTTCACTACCTTGAACTCTGTTGCCTTATACCCTACTATCATTCAAAAAATTGTAAAAAGCTCCCAGGGACAGAGGGATTTATGTGATTTCACATCAGAAGAAGTCATATGACATTCATTCCTCTATCATCATCTGCTCTTATGGCTGCTGGAAGCATGGTTGACTGGTACTGTCCAAGGGCCCTCTACTGACGTCAACTGCTGACCGACATCTGATGGATATGTGGTCTTTTCTGTGCAGCCTCAAGCTACTCCAGTTTACCCTTGGCTATCGCTTGGCTGTAGACCTGAGTCTCTTCCAGGTCCACCATGCAGTCACATAGCCAGTTGGTCTTCCTCCAATATCTGTTGTGGAGCAACCTGCTCCTACCAATGGCAGGCATGATGACAAGCCCTCTGGCTGTCAGCATGGAACCAAGGGAGACTTGGTGTCTAAACTACAGCTGCTCTCTTCTTGACCATGTCCAACAACTCTCTTGCCTGTGCTGGTTGGCCCATATTGGCATGGAGCCTCTCCCACAGAATCTCAAACCGAGAGCAGGAAAAGCCACTCTCCCTTCAACTTACCTGTCTCTTCCTACTGTCCACACCAAGAGTCAAGAGGGCAATTACAACACACTCCTTCTCACCTTCCTGATTCTTTCTCTCTGCCCTTCCCCACAATCCCATAACTAGAACAGACAGCTGGGTTTCCATAATCACCAGCACTTCCTGTGCTTTAGCTTCACCACCTCACCATCCCTACTGGGGTCCCTTCTTTACAGTAACTCAGTGTTCAGGCCTTAAAAAAAACTTAAACCCTCTCTCTCACCATTAACTGCAGTTTAAGCCTACTGTCTTGCTGTAAATTTCAAAGAATGTCAGAAAAGAAGTATTACCTTGTTCTTACTCTCACACAGCTTCTGTAATAGATTGAAATCTCCTCCAAAACCAACCAGGGAGATAGTCATATACTAGAAAAGGCATAATGATACTTAGAAAAGGCATAATGGTACTACAAAAGACATAATGATACTCTCTAAATATCACTTCTATCAAATCAAGTTTTTAAAAAAGTGGTTACCCCTTCAATTTGGAACTGAAATCTCAAACATTTCCTTCCTCACTAAGATGCCGCTGTCGGGTGGTGGGGTTTTTTGTTTTTTTGCTCCAATTTGCAATGCAGGATTTAGCCTTAAAACAAAAGGGATACTTATCTTCATTTATAATAAAATCTGCTGATCGCAAATATAGTTATTTCCAAATATGGATGCAATCTTTGCACCATGGTTTTTGTATCTTGACTTACCTCTCAAGATATTTGTAAAATTCTCCCCTTCTGAACTCCCCTTATTTCTTCTTTATGATTTTGTTTAACTGCAATTTCATAGACTCCCTTTGTAGCAATTTTCTATATACTCAATATTCAATTAGATGGTAAAAAGAATCTTAGCTCATTTTCATAAAGTTTTAAATCAGAGAACTTTTTGAAGTTTAGTTCTTAGTTTTCACAATCATACTTCATATGACAATTTCTATTTTTGGAGACTGACTTCAGTGTAGCAAAAGTGGGTCAGGTTTTTGTGTGCCAGTTGAGTTTCCTCAAGAAAGATTTTTCCAGGAAAGAGTAGGTTACATAATATATTTATGTCACCACTTTAAGATGCCCAGGCAAGATGATGTTCAGAGTGATGAGCTGAAATGACAACTAAAACAAACCTTTGATCCAACCTTGCTGGTTATCTAAGGTAGGGATTCCTTTGTAATAGCATGAAACAAGTTGGTTGTTTTGTTTTACATTTCAAGAAATCTCTTCAACATTTTGCAGAACTAAGTCATTCAATTGCTTGCTGCCACATTGTGCAGCAAATTTATTAAACCGAGTATAAAATCATTTGGGTATTTCAGCAATACGTGAACTGTGAACTTCCAGATGTTCAAGCTCACTTTAGAAAAGGCAGAGGAACAAGAGATCAAATTGCCAACATCTGCTGGATCATCAAAAAAGCAAGAGAGTTCCAGAAAAACACATCTATTTCTGCTTTATTGACTATGCCAAAGCCTTTGACTGTGTGGATCACTATAAACTGTGGGAAATTCTGAAAGAGATGGGAATACCAGACCACCTGACCTGCTTCTTGAGAAATCTGTATGCAGATCAGGAAGCAACAGTTAGAACTGGACATGGAACAATAGACTGGTTCCAAATAGGAAAAGGAGTATGTCAAGGCTGTATATTGTCACCCTGCTTATTCGCCAGGAGAAATATCAATAACCTCAGATATGCACCACCCTTATGGCAGAAAGTGAAGAAGAACTAAAGAGCCTCTTGATGAAAGTGAAAGAGGAGAGTGAAAAAGTTGGCTTAAAGCTCAACATTCAGAAAACTAAGATCATGGCATCCAGTCCCATAACTTCATGGAAAATAGATGGGGAAACAGTGGCTAACTTTATTTTTCTGGGCTCCAAAATCACTGTAGATGGTGATTGCAGCCATGAAATTAAAAGACGCTTATTCCTTGGAAGGAAAGTTATGAGCAACCTAGATAGCATATTAGAAAGCAGAGACATTACTTTGCCAACAAAGGTCCGTCTAGTCAAGGCTACGTTTTTCCAGTGGTCATGTACGGATGTGAGAGTTGGACTGTAAAGAAAGCTGAGCACTGAAAAATTGATGCTTTTGAACTGTGGTGTTGGAGAAGACTCTTGAGAGTCCCTTGGACTGCAAGGAGATCCAACCAGTCCATCCTAAAGGAGACCAGTCCAGGGTGTTCATTGGTAGGACTGATGCTAAAGCTGAAACTCCAATACTTTGGCCACCTGATGCGAAGAGCTGACTCATTTGAAAAGACCCTGATGCTGGGCAAGATTGAGGGCAGGAGGAGAAGGGGACGACAGAGGATGAGATGGTTGGATGACATCACCGACTCAATGGACGTGGGTTTGGGTGAACTCCGGGAGTTGGTGATGGACAGGGAGGCCTGGTGTGCTGCAGTTCATCGGGTCGCAAAGAATCAGACACAACTGAGTGAAGGAACTGAACTGAAGCAACGGTGTCATATTAGTTCGTAGTGATGCATCCATGGTGTTTTCTATATTTTTCTAATTTTTAGAACCAGTTTTTTCTTAATATTATTTGGCTGTGTCAGTTCTTAATTGTGGCACACAGGCTCTATAGTAGCAACACTTGGGCTTAGTTGCTACGTAGCATGTGGGATCCTAGTTCCCTGACCAGGGATCAAACCCATGTCCCCCGCATTGCAAGAGGGATTCTTTATCACTGGACCACCAAGGAAGTCTCTCCTATTTTATTTTAAACACAGTATTCTTGGTGACCCTGTAGTGAACATGTGTATGTATCAAATCCTTGGGAAATATTTGCCTTTGAATTTAAGTTTTATAGTAAGTCCAGCATCAATACCAACCATTGCAGAAGCATAATATTTTGATCAGCTTAAATTAAAAAGTGTAAGACTTTTCACAGCACAGGATTAAGTAGATAAAGTCCATGGACTGAGCCTTGAGACACCCCATGATTCAGAAATGAAAATGATGAAGAAGAGTCAGCGAAGGAGACTGAGAAATGAGGTAGAGGGAAAACTAGGAAGTGAAATGCTCTAAGGAGGCAGGAGAAATCAATGACTGCAGGTGCCACTGATAAGTCAAATAATAGGATGACTAAGACCATTGATTTTAACAATGTAGAGGTCATTTATGTGTACAAAAAATTAACAAGTACCATTTATTGCATATACAGATTCAATTGGAAATATTGTTGCTCAAGAGTTGAGAAGATGCCTGAGAACTTGTAGGACACATTACAAGGAAATTTTCTAAGTGGTCCCATGTGACCTAGACTCCACAGATGCTTGATCTTACTTTCAGGACCTTTTTGTTCTCCTTCCACTCATACTTTGCCTTTCCTGTACTGGCATCCTTGATGTTCCTCAAGCACACTCCCACCTCAGAGCCTTTGTCCTTTCTGTTCCTTCTGTCTAGAATGCTTCTCCTTCCAGATAGCAACATGGTTCAATCTCTTCCCTTAGGTCTCTGCTCCAATGCCATCTTATGGAAGAGGATTTCCCCAACTCCTTTCACTAAAAGAGCACCACTAGGCACTGACCTTCAATCCTTTATTCCTATTATCTTTTTGTGTAACAATTATCATATAATTTATTTGTTTATCAAGAATATAAACTCAATGAGATTAGCAGCCAAAACAGTGGCTGACAGTGATTATTCAATAAATATTTTGAATGAACATTCATTAAAAAAAATGAATGAAAAACAACTGGCCAGGATATTTTCAGAGCAACTAGATGCAGCATAATTATTCATTCACCAAGAAGGGCGAAAACCCCAACTTTGGTTAAGGGACATATTTTTAGAGTCCACAAGGCAAATGTCTTGCAAACATCCCCACCCTCACGTTTATATCTAACAAGATATAAATGGCTACCTGAGAGCATTCTCTTCAAAGCTCTAATGTGGATTCTTTCCTCTTCTCTAAATACCCTCCAGTAACAACAGTTTCTGAAGTTTTTTCATTCAATTTGGAATGAATAAAAAATATATACTGTATAAGCTTTTTTTTTTACACACTAGTTAATAGAAGAATTATACAGTTCCCTAGTGGCTCAAGTGGCAAAGAATCCACCTGCCAACGCAGGCGACAGGGTTTGATCCCCAGGTCAGAAAATCCCCTGGAGAAGGAAATGACTACCCATTTTTTGCCTGGAGTATTCTTGCCTGGAGAACCCCATGGAGCCTGGCACAGTCCATGGGGTCACAAAGAGTCGGATATGACTTAGCAACTGAACAGCACAGCAAATATATTACTTTAAAGTTTCTTTCTTTATAAATGATAATTTTCTCAAGTTAGCTTTTTAATAAACTACATATACCATATTTTATTTTGAGGCTTCACTTTTTAACTTTAGCTTTATCGATGTTAGAAGTTTCAGGTTTGTTTTTTTTTTTTAAAAACCTTCAAACTTTGTAAAAGAAAGTACACAAAGCATTCAACCAATTAGCATTTGTATCCAACAGCTGCATGTCCAGATGGAGCAGAAAAGATAAATAGGTGCTTCGTATGTGCACACCATATGCCACATGTACAGACACGGTGGACCTCAGTACAGCATCTCTGGCATTGATGCTTCAGGATCCCACTGAAACAAGTCATACAAAGGGACATTTACATCTTTGCTGACTCATTTGACAAAAGACAAGAAATTCATAGATAAATGCAAATGAAGAGTGAGGATGGAGAGGATATGGGATGGGGTGTGACAATGTACAAGAAACAGGATAGTGTTCACAATTTGAATGTGTTTTATTCTTTTGCCTTCCTGAGAATTAAAACCTGACCTAGTCATCTACCTGTGGGCTTCCCCAATGGCTCAGCTATAAAGAATCCACCAGCAATGCAGGAGTCACAGGAGACTCAGGCTCAGTCTGTAGGTTGGTGAAGATCCCCTGGATGAGGAAACGGCAACCCACTCCAATATTCTTGCCTGGAAAAACTCCATGGACAGAGGAGCCTGGAGAGCTACAGTCCATGAGGTCACAGAGTTGGACATGACTGAGTGACTCAGCACTACCTGGAGTCATCAACCTGCATGGGAAGAACAGGATGGAATTAGAATTGCCAATAGGTTGTAATAAAGCCATTAGGAGCTTACCTTTGTTTTATTTTCTCAGGCTTGCTGAGAGCAGCAATCAGCACCTGCTGAAAGACTGAATAAGTAGTACAAAGAAAAATGAACTTTCCATCTCAAGGAAGGAAGGCAAAGACTTATGGGCTTTCTTGCATATTACCCCAAAACAAGAAGAAGTGAAAGAAACAGCAATACAAATTGCATCTTCATTAAGACTACATGAAGATATGGTATGGTTGAGTAGGAAATGGCAACCCACTCCAGTATTCTTGCCTGGAAAATTCCATGGACAGAGGAGCCTGGCAGGCTACAAGAGTCCATGGGATCTCACAAGTCATACACAGCTAAGTGAATTTCACTTTCAAAAGAAAGAATGAGAAAGGAAAAACAATCATCAGCTAACAGTCACATATTCGGTTCTGAAGGACAACTGTTATTTGATACTGTTTTGATTTCTGGAGAAGATCACATTTTTTAGTACTTGCGTATAGGTTTTCTCCTTTCCTTTAATATTAAAGGACAAAGCTGAAAGAGTATTCTATATATCTATGAAAATTAAAGTGCATACAGGATGGGGAACACATGTATACCTGTGGCGGATTCATTTTGATATTTGGCAAAACTAATACAATTATGTAAAGTTTAAAAATAAAATAAAATTAAAAAAAAAAAAAAAGAAAAAGAAAGATGTGTCAACACTGCTGTGAGGTAGCAGTGCTGCTGTGTTTATGAACCCAGGCATCTATAAAAAGTGCTCTAACCCTAAAAAAAAAAAAATAATAAAGTGCATACCAAATGAATATTCGATCCCACAAGGATTGATTTATTAGTATTTGCACAGCCTTGTGAAAAGTGCATGATGCACCAGGTCTCTTGGGGGCACATTCAGTTTCACAGAAAAGAGTAGTATTTTAAGGGTCAGGAACTGCGGTTTCATGGGGAGAAGTTCTACAACTGACATCAAAAATATTTTGGAAAACAATTATGTTCAAAATTTAAAAATAAATGGGAAACGTATGCCTTAAAAAGACACAAAACCAAAGTCTACAGTCACAACATAAATCTTTGTTTGTGTGCTGTTTTTTCAAACAAATTAATTCAACGATGTGTAATAAAGATTTTCTCAAAGGGAAAAAAAGAAAAACATGGTATGGGAACAGAAAGTAGCTAGAGGAATGTGAAATGCTTTAGCAGAGGAAGAGGAGGAGGGATCTTAAGTGCCTGCAGGGGGAGATACCAGAAAGAATCTGAGTGAGAAGCATAGTGGAAATCCAGAATGGCTCAGAAATTGAAGGTACAATGCCTTAAGGGAGACAAATATAGAATTCCAGGTCAAAAATAAACTCCACTCAGAATTTTGAAGGCATTGATCCATTGTCTTACAGTTTCAATGTTGCTGTTGAGGAATCCAATAACATTCTTATTTCCAGTTCCATCTGTGTGCCCAATTTTTTGTTGTTGTTGTTCCTCTGATGTTCTTGAATTTCACAATGATGGGCCTAGAAAAATTAATACTACACTCTCTGTTTAAAAGCTTCCATTTTTATACCATAAGCTCTTTTTTTTTTTTTTTTTAAGTGTAAGTCAAATCCAAGTTTAGGATTTTTTCAGTATTCATCCCATTGCCTTATTTGTGATGAAACTTCATGTTGATTTTTTTACCTGTAAATTCCAGAGGATTAAAAAATTACCAGAAATTATAGAGGATTACAAAATTAGAGAAATTACGGAGGATTACAAAATTATGAGAAATTACAGAGGATTACAAAATTACCAGGTAGGGGACTTCCCTGGTGATTCAGTGATTAAAACTCCATCTATCCACTGCAGGGGGCAAGAGTTCAAACCCTGATATAAGAACTAAAATCCCACAAACGATATGGCCTGGGCAAAAACAAAACAAAAACAAAATTACCAGGTAGTTTAGCACCATCCACTCCAGCATCATAACTGCAGTGCTTCAACAATGGAATTTAGAGATCTTATGTAGTTAAGAGAATGAGGACTCACCAGTCAATCTTGTTTAAAATTAAAGCCATATAAATCACCTTACTTGATGCCTTGTCCTACCCAGAAAATATATTTTTTCTAAGTACTGTGTAAAATTTTGGAAAACTTTCCATGCATGCTGGATCATTACCACTGAAGAACACTTGCTGGACTGTCTCTCCAGGAGACAGGGGTAACAGGTAAAGTGCAGAACTCTCAGAAAACAAAGGCCCAATCAACACCAATGACAGAGCCAAGTTTCTGGGAGTGGTCAAGGCGGTCACACAGCCTTTGCTCCTTGAGGGGTGAACTGACTTTCGAGCTCCTTGAGAGGGAAGTCACAGCCGATTTTTTTTTTTCTTTCTTGATATGTATTTTTCCATGTTTTTCCCCACAGAAACCTGCGTAGCTCATTCTTTACAGCTAAAATTTTTCTGTTATATTTCAAAGAATTGCCAGGACAAGAGATTGGATCATCATGAGGCATGTTATTGACATGGGAGCACTAGAGTCAGAGGACTCTTTTATCCAAGAGTAACTGGTACTGCTGCTGCTGCTAAGTCACTTCAGTCGTGTCCAACTCTGTGCAGCCCCATAGGAAAAGTCTATTTAAGGAGATGCCACTTGAAAATGCGATCAAATATGATAGTGAATAGTTAAGAAACTTTTTTGATCAGGACTTCATCTTGAAAACTTTAATTGTAAAGTAAAGAAGTTTCAGTCAGTTCAGTCAGTTCAGTCACTCAGTCGTGTTCGACTCTTTGCGACCCCATGGACTGCACCACACCAGGCCTCCCTGTCCATCATCAACACCCGGAGTTTACTCAAATTCATGTCCATTGAGTCACTGATGCCATCCAACCATCTCATCCTCTGTCATCCCTTTCTCCTCACGCCTTCAATCTTTACCAGCGTCAGAGTCTTTTCAGACGAGTCAGTTCTTCACATCAGGTGGCCAAAGCATTAGAGTTTCAGGTTCAGCATCAGTCCTTCCAATAAATATTCAGGACTAATTCCTTTAGGATGGACTGGTTTGATCTCCTTGCAGTCCAAAGGACTCTCAAGAGTTTTCTCCAACACAATAGTTTAAAAGCATCGATTTTTTGGCACTCAGCTTCCTTTATAATCCAACTCTCACATCCATACATGACTATTGGAAAAACCATAGCTTTGACTAGATGGACCTTTGTTGGCAAAGTAATGTCTCTGCTTTTTAATATGCTGTCTACGTTGGTCATAACTTTTCTTCCAAGGAGCAAGTGTTTTTACTTTCATGGCTGCAGTCACCATCTGCAGTGATTTTGGAGGCCCCCAAAATAAAGTCTGTCACTGTTTCCACTGTTTCCCCATCTATTTGCCATGAAGTGATGGGACAGGATGCCATAATCTTGGTTTTCTGAATGTTGAGTTTTAAGCCAACTTTTCACTCTCCTCTTTCACTTTCATCAAGTGGCTCTTTAGTTCTTCGCTTTCTGCCATATGGGTGGTATCATCTGTGTATCTGAGGTTATTGATATTTCTCCCAGCAATCTTAATTTCAGCTTGTGTTTCATCCAGCCCAGCATTTCGCATGATGTACTCTGCAGAGAAGTTTAATAAGCAAGACAACAATACAGCCTTGACGTATTCCTTTCCCAATTTGGAACCAGTCTGTTATTCCATGTCCAGTTCTAATTGTTGCTTCCTGATCTGCATACAGATTTCTCAGGAGGCAGATCAGGTGGTCTGGTATTTCCATCTCTTGAAGAATTTTCCACAGTTTGTTGTGATCCACACAGTAAACGGCTTTAGTGTAGTTAATAAAGCAGAAGTAGAGTTTTTCTGGAATTCGCTTGCTTTTTCTATTATCCAATGGATACTGGCAATTTGATCTCTGATTCTTCTGCCTTTTCTAAATCCAGCTTGAACATCAAGAAGTTCATGGTTCACGTCCTGTTGAAGCCTAACTTGGAAAATTTTGAGCATTACTTTGCTAGCATGTGAGATGAGTGCAATTGTGCAGTAGGTTGAACATTTTTTGGCACTGCCCTTCTTTGGGCTGGAATTAAAACTGACCTTCTCCAGTCTTGTGTCCACTGCTGAGTTTTCCAAATTTGCTGGCATATTGACTGCAGCACTCTCAGAGCATCATCTTTTTAGGATTTAAAACAGCTCAACTGAAATTCCATCACCTCCACTAGCTTTGTTCATAATGATGCTTCCTAAGGACCACTTGACTTCACATTCCAGGATGTCTGGCTCTAGGTGAGTGATCAAACCATCGTGATTATCTGGGTCATGAAGATCTTTTTTGTACAGTTCTGTGTATCTTTGCCACCTCTACTTAATATCTTCTGCTTCTGTTAGGTCTATACCATTTCTGTCCTTTATTGTGCCCATCTTTGCATGAAATGTTCCCTTGGTGTCTCTAATTTTCTTGAAGAGATCTCTAGTCTTTCCCATTCTATTGTTTTCCTCTATTTCTTTGCATTGATCGCTGAGGAAGGCTTTCTCATCTCTCCTTGCTATCCTTTAGAACTATGCATTCAAATGGGTATATCTTTCCTTTTCTCCTTTGCCTTTTGCTTCTCTTCTTTTCACAGATATTTTTAAGGCCTCCTCAGACAGCCATTTTGCCTTTTTGCATTTCTTATTCTTGGGGATGGTCTTGATCCCTGCCTCCTATATAATGTCACGAATCTTTGTCCGTAGTTCTTCAGGCATTCTGTCTATGAGATCTAATCCCTTGAATTTATTTGTCACTTCCACTGTATAATCGTAAGGGATTTGATTTAGGTCATACCTGAATGGTCTAGTGGTTTTCCCTACTTTCTTCAATTTCAGTCTGACTTTGGCAATAAGGAGTTCATGATCTGAGCCACAGTTAGCTCCCAGTCTTGTTTTGTCAGGGTTCTCACAAAATGTGGTCCACTGGAGAAGGGAATGGCAAACCACTTCAGTATTCTTGCCTTGGGAACCCCATGAACAGTATGAAAAGGTAAAAAGATAGGACACTGAAAGATGAACTCCCCAGGTCGATAGGTGCCCAATATGCTACTGGAGATCAGTGGAGAAATAACTCCAGAAAGAATGAAGAGACAAAGCCAAAGCAAAAACAACATGCAGTTGTGGATGTGACTGGTGATGGAAGTACAGTCTGACGCTGTAAAGAGCAATATTGCATAGGAACCTGGAATGTTAGGTCCATGAATCAAGGCAAATTTGAAGTGGTCAAATAGGAGATGGCAAGACTGAACTTTGACATTTTAGGAATCAGTGAACAAAGATCGACTGGAATGGGTGAGTTTAACTCAGATGACCATTATATCTACTACTGTGGGCCAAGAATCCCTTAGAAGAAATGGAGTAGCCATCATAGCCAACAGAAGATTCCGAAATGCAATACTTGGAGGCAATCTCAAAAATGACAGAATGATCTTTGTTCATTTCCAAGGCAAACCATTCAGTATCACAGTGATTCAAGTCTATCCCCCGACCAGTAATGCTGAAGAAGCTGAAGTTGAATGGTTCTATGAAGACCTGCAAGACCTTCTAGAACTAACACCCAAAAAAAGATGTCCATTTTTTAAATAGGGGACTGGAATGCAAAAGTAGGAAGTCAAGAAATACCTGGAGCAAGAGGCAAATTTGGCCTTGGAATATGGAATGAAGCAGGGCAAAGGCTAATAGAGTTTTGCCAAGAGAACGCACTGGTCATAGCAAACACCCTCTTTCAACAACACAAGGAAGCCTATAGGATAATAATTATGGTAGAATAACAAGCCTCTCAATTACATTCATATCCTATCCCCTGGAACATGTGAGTATATCAGGATACTTGGTAAGAGAGAATGAATGTTGTTAACCAACTGCCTTTGTTTTTCAGGTTTTTTTTGCTTGTTTGTTTTGGAGGTTTTGGCAGGTAGTCCATACCACATAGCATGCAGGATCTTAGTTCCTCCATCAGGGATTGAACCTGTGCCCCCAGTGGAAACACAGAGTCTTAGCCACTGGACTACCAGGGAAGTCCCATTAACCAACTGACTTTTTTTTTTTTTTTAAACTTTACAATATTGTATAGAAACTCTACTGGATTATTCGAGTGGGCCCAGTGTAATCACAAGGGTATTAAATGGGGGAACTGGGAGGCAGAAAAGTCAAAAACAAGCAGATGGCATCATATGGCCATTTTTGGCTTTGAAAATGGAGAGAGATTCTGAGCTAAAGAATGTAGGAAGCCTCTAGAAGCTCATAAAGGCAAAATAAAATACAACTCTCCCCGACTAGAGCCTTCAGAGGGGAGCACTGCCCTGCCAACACTGTGATTTTAGCCCAGTAAGGCCCATTTGGACTTCTAACTTTCAGAATTAAAAGATAATAACTGTGTGCTATTTTAAGTCATTAAACTTGTGGTAATTTATTACAACAGCAGGAAATTAATATAATAAATTTTTATTGAAATCCTGCATACAATTAAATTTATAAAGCATCAAAATTTTGTCTTCCACATATTAATACTGTCTGAGCCACCAGGAATGGTAAAGAATCTGCCTAAAATGCAAGAAACCCAGGAAGATCTCCCTGGAGAAGGGAATGTATTCTTGCCTAGAGAATTCCATGGACAGAGGAGCCTGACAGGCTATAGTGCATTGGATCACAAAGAGTCAGACACGACTGAGTGACTAACACTTTCACATGTTAATATACACAACTCCTAGTTATCGAACATTCCAGCATCCTACAAATTTCCTTCCTGCAATTTCCCATATTATATACCACACCCCTTAAAGTAATCAATATTCTGACTTTTACAGTCATTCATTTTGCCTGACTGTATCCTAAGGGAAAAGGCAGGCATTTTGAATATTTAGAGCATATGAGAAAAGAATCCAGAGAAGATTCTTTTTCTAAGGGCCTAATTTTTGTGACTTAATAGTATGATTCCATAACACAAGATCATTCTTTTCAGTGTGAACTTAAGTTATTTTGTAGAAATCTTTGTGGCTTTAACATCTTCATCTTCAGATCATGTTCCTTTGAAGTGACTATCTTACATCACCCTGCTGATTTCTGCTTCTTCCTAGATAACCTTTATCATTGGCTTTCATATTCTTGGAGCTGCTATTGAAACACTTGTATTAGTCTCTTAGAATCCCACATCCTTTGGAATTCTTGTAAATTTTTTCACCCTATTACCAGATGTTTATCCCAGACAACATCGTGGCTACCAACAATACACTCGTGTGGTGGCAGGACATGGGTATTCATTTAAGTGGGAGGGATGTTTGAGAGGGGCATAGTTTTTTTTAAACAGTCTGCTTTTCAGTAAAAATTTTTGTGTTGAATTGGTTTTCTATCCAATAGAACCTTCTGGATTTGGTGATTGAAATCATTAGTGTTTGACTAAGGTGGACTCCCTATAGTTCATGAGTGTTCATTAGAGTTTAAGCAAGGGATGGTTAGAGAGGAGGGCTGATATTTGTGAAATACATGGGATTAAATCCTCGAGTCCTTCATCCCAGGTGGAGGAGTTTAGAGTTAAAATATTTGACTCTGTACAGAAAATACGTTGAAGGGAGCAAATAATAAGGCAAGAAAAACCAGTTATGAGGTTTTGACAAAAAACAGGCATTCTTTTCCTTTGGTTGAGGAGTATTCCATCATGTGTGTGTGCGGACTAAGTTACTTCAGTTGTGTTTGACTCTTTGCAACTCCATGGACAGGCTCCTCTATCCATGAAATTTTCCAGGCAAGAGTACTGGAATGGGTTGCCACACCTTCCTTCAGAGGATCTTCCTGACCCAGAAATTGAGCTGGTTCCCTTGGTCTCCTGTATTAGCAAGTGGGTTCTTTATCACTAGGACTACTTGGGAAGACCCACATCTTCTTTATCCATTCATCTGCTAATGGACATTTGGGTTGTTTCCATGTAGTTGGCTATTGTAATCAGTGCTGCAAGGAACATTAGGATGCATGTATCTTATTGAATTATGGTTTTCTTCACACACATCTGTATTTCCCACTTCCAAACAGGTATACATTCTTTTTTAAAATCAGAAAAACATCAGATCATATTAGATCAGTTGCTCAGTCGTGTCCAACTCTTTGCGACCCCATGAATCGCACTACACCAGGCCTCCCTGTCCATCACCAACTCCCGGAGTTCACTCAGACTCACGTCCATCGAGTCAGTGATGCCATCCAGCCATCTCATCCTCTGTTGTCCCCTTCTCCTCTTGCCCCCAATCCCTCCCAGCATCAGAGTCTTTTCCAATGAGTCAACTCTTCACATGAGGTGGCCAAAGTACTGGAGTTTCAGCTTTAGCATCATTCCTTTCAAAGAAATCCCAGGGCTGATCTCCTTCAGAATGGACTGGTTGGATCTCCTTGCAGTCCAAGGGACTCTCAAGAGTCTTCTCCAACACCACAGTTCAAAAGCATCAATTCTTCGGCGCTCAGCCTTCTTCACAGTCCAACTCTTACATCCATACATGACCACAGGCAGAAAAACATAGATATATTTAAAAGTAAAATATGTTAATCTCTAAGAGATTAACAGATAACCATTACTGTATCTACTACTATGGAAAAGAATTCCTTAGAAGAAATGGAGTAGCCCTCAGAGTCAACAAAAGAGTCCGAAATACAGTACTTGGGTGCAATCTCAAAAATGACAGAATGATCTCTGTTCATTTCCAAGGCAAACCATTCAATATCACAGTAATCCAAGTCTATGCCCTGAAGAAGCTAAAGTTGAATGGTTCTATGAAGACCACAAGAACTTCTAGAACTAACACCCAAAAAAGATATCCTTTTCATCATAGGGGACTAGAATGCAAAAGTAGGAAGTCAAGAGTTACCTGGAGTAACAGGCAAATTTGGCCTTGGAGTACAAAATGAAACAGGGCAAAGGCTAACAATTTTTCCAAGAGAATACACTGGTCATAGCAGATACCCTCTTCCAACAACACAAGAGAAGAATCTGCTCATGGACATCATCAGACAGCCAATACCAAAATCAGACTGGTTATATTCTTTGCACCCAAAGATGGGGAAGCTCTGTACAGTCAGCAAAAACAAGGCCGAAAGCTGACTTTGGCCCAGATAATGAACTCCTTATTGCCAAATTCAGACTGAACTAAAAGAAGGTAGGGAAAACCACTAGACTATTCAGGTATGACCTAAATCAAATCCCTTACGATTATACAGTGGAAGTGACAAATAGATTCAAGGGACTAGATCTGATAGACAGAGTGCCTCAAGAACTATGGTTGGAGCTTTGTGACATTGTATAGGAGGCAGGGATCAAGACCATCCCCAAGAAAAAGAAATGCAAAAAGGCAAAATGGCTGTCTGAGGAGGCCTTACAAATAGCTGTGAAAAGAAGAGAAGCAAAAGGCAAAAGGAGAAAAAGGAAAGATATACCCATCTAAATGCAGAGTTCCAAAGAATAGCAAGGAGAAATAAGAAAGCCTCCCTCAGTGATCAATGCAAAGAAATAGAGGAAAACAATAGAATGGGAAAGACTAGAGATCTCTTCAAGAAAATTTGAGATACCAAGGGAATATTTCATGCAAAGATGGGCACAATAAAGGACAGAAATGGTATAGACCTAACAGAAGCAGAAAATATTAAGAAGAGGTGGCAAGAATACACAGAACTATATATACAAGATCTTCACAACCCAGATAACCACGATGGTGTGATCACTCACCTAGAGCCAGACATCCTGGAATGCAAAGTCAAGTGGTCCTTAGGAAGCATCACTATGAACAAAGCTAGTGGAGGTGATAGAATTCCAGTTTAGCTATTTCAAATCCTAAAAGATACTGCTGTGAAAGTGCTGCAGTCAATATGCCAGCAAATTTGGAAAACTCAGCAGTGGCCATAGGACTAGAAAAAGTCAGTTTTCATTCCAGCCCAAAGAAGGGCAATGCCAAAGAATGTTCAAACTACTGCACAATTGCACTTATCTCACACGCTAGCAAAGTAATGCTCAAAATTCTGCAAGTTCAACAGGACATGAACCATGAACTTCCAGATGTTCAAATTAGATTTATAAAAGGCAGAAGAACCAGAGATCAAATTGCCAATATCCGTTGGATCATAGAAAAAGCAAGAGAATTCCAGAAAAACATCTACTTCTATTTATTGACTATGCCAAAGCCTTTGACTGTGTGGATCACAACAAACTGTGGAAAATTCTTCAAGAGATGGGAATACCAGACCACCTGACCTGCCTCCTGAGAAATCTGTATACAGGTCAGGAAGTAACAGAACTGGACATGGAACACCAGACTGGTTCCAAATCGGGAAAGGAGTATGTTAAGGCTGTATATTGTCACCCTGCTTATTAAACTTCTCTGCAGAGTACATCATGCGAAATGCTGGGCTGGATGAAGCACAAGTTGAAATTAAGATTGCTGGGAGAAATATCAATAACCTCAGATACACAGATGATACCACCCTTATGGCAGAAAGTGAAGAGAAACTAAAGAGCCTCTTGATGAAAGTGAAAGAGGAAAGTGAAAAGACTGGCTTAAAACTCAACATTCAAAAAACAAAGATCATGGCATCCAGTCCCACCACTTCATGACAAGTAGATGGGAAAACAATGGAAACAGTGAGAGACTTTATTTTATTGGGCTCTAAAATCACTCCAGATGGTGACTGAAGCTTGCTCCTTGGAAGACAAGCTATGACCAACCTAGACAGCATATTAAAAAGCAGAGACATTACTTTGCTGACAAAGATCCATCCGGTCAAAGTTATGGTTTTTCCAGTAGTCATGTATGGATGTGAGAGTTGGACTATAAAGAAAGCTGAATGCTGAAGAATTGATGCTTTTGAACTTTGGTTTTGGAGAAGACTCTTGAAAGTCCCTTGGACTGCAAGGATATCAAACCAGTCAATCCTAAAGGAAATCAGTCCTGAATATTCATTTGAAGAACTAATGTTGAAGCTGAAACTTCAGTACTTTGGCCACGTGATGGGAAGAACTGACTCATTGGAAAAGACCCTGATGCTGGGAAAGACTGAAGGCATAGAAGAAGGGAATGGTAGAGGATGAGATGGTTGGATGGCATCACCGACTCGATGGACATGAGTTTGAGTAAGCTCCGAGAGTTGGTGATGGACAGGGGATTCTGGTGAGCTGCAGTCCATGGGGTCGCAAAGAGTCGGACACGACTGAACAACTGAACCTAAGAGAGATCTTCTGATCTTCAGCAGAAACACACAGGTCTTATTTTTAAAGATATTTAACCTTTGCAAGCTCATTCCCTAGAGCAGCTTATTACCAATTGTAATATGCATAGGACATCATATGATGAATCTAGTTAAAACTCATGCTCTGACTCAGAGATTTGGACTGGAACTCCAGCTTCTGCGTTTCTAAGAGACTTCCAGGAGGTGCTAAGGCTGCCAGTCTGTGGACCACTCTTATAGCCATACTTTCACATCTCTGTCCCACAGTGAACTCACTCCATGTTGGCCTACATCATGAACCTAACCGGTTCCTCACCCCATCTCAGCACATATGGCTTTTCTGGTTACTCCAGACCCCCTGCTCAGATCCCATGCATGCCCTTCATCTAGTCTACCAACATGTGCTTGACCTCCTGCTAGTAACTCACCCAACCTGTGTGCCCAGGTTCATTTCCATTGGATTCCTCATTCTTACTTTAGGATCTTAGTGACAGAACTCCTGAAAGAGGTCAAAAAGACTTTCTTCATCCTTGCACTACACAGAGATGGATGCTCTTTATTCTCAACCAAGTCTCCAAAACATCTGTTCCAAACCATTCTCCTTAAGCTCCCCAAGAATTCCTCTCACTCAAACTCCCTTTGCAGTGACTTCTTCTCTTGCTTTAGAGAGATGTCAAGGGCAATCAGCATAACCTCTTCCCTCGTTCTTCCTCTCAACTTCTAAAGAAATCTACTTCTACGTCTGTCTCTATTTCCTTGTTCATGTTAGTGGTATCACTCCTGTTTCTCATGAAAATGTTCTGTCTGGCCCCATGATACAACCCTTCATCACCACCTCCATAACCTTCCTTCCTCATTTCATCCTTTCTTATCGTCTCCAACGTATTCCTATCCTCAGCCTACAATTTACAAAGATTCAGTGTTCCACTTAGAAACAAAAATCTTTCACTTGTTTTTGACCAGTCCTCTGGACCCCAGCTCTACTTGGATGACTCAGAACAGGCCACTGTGAGCAAAACAAAACCCCTGATGCTAACATCCTACCACACCCCACATCTGTACTTCCCCCAGGCTCCTCATATCAGCAAATGCTCTACCATTTGTCCAGTCACTCAGGTCAAAAACCTAGGAGTCACCCTTCATTTGTCTTTTCCTTTTATCCCAACTTGTTTAGCAGATCCTAATTGATCATTCTACCACTAAAACATATCCTCATTCTAACTCTTTCTCTCCATTTTCAGTGCTACCAGTATGGATAAATCAACCTTACCCTTTGCCTGAATGAGTCAGCAACTTCCCATGTTCCCAAGATTTAATTCTTTCCTTCATAGTCCATTCTTGAGGAAGCCAAGGAGAATTTGAAAGCTGTCAATCTGAACATGTCACTTCCTTAAAATCCATCAATGATGTCCTCTTGCGCTGAGAATATAACCCAAGTTCCTTCCTTGTCTCTCTGATCTCTCCTATCACTTTCCCCCTAGTTTATCAAGCATCAGATACAATGGGCCTGTTTTTGTTCCTTGATCATGCAACACTCAATCCTGCCTCCAGATCTGTGCATTTTCTCTTTCCACAGACTAGTATGTACTTATTTCTTGCCTTGTTTTATTTTCATCAAAAGCACTTTCAGTATCTGAAATTGTCTTGACTGTTTACATACTATTCCTCTACACTAGAATGAAAACTCCCTAATCCTGGGGATCTTACCTGCCTTACTTACCTAGCAGTGAACAAGCACTCATAGACTCTAATTAATGTGGGTTCATTGAACAAATAATGAATGAGTTAATGTGAGTTAGTATACTTCTGGAAGCTACAGCCCAACTGTCTACCTTATAACGCAATGTAACAAAGTTCTAGAATGAATCATCTGCAACCACTGCTTCCCTTTTTTATTAATACTACCCACCCCATTTTCACTCTGTTGTGACTTTTCCCCTCACCATCCTTTTGAAACTTCACCACTGTGTGCTTTCATGACCACACCCAACTGGCTTCTAGAGGCCTCAGCCTTCTTACCCACCAGGCACCCACCATGCCCTTGACACTATTGACCACTTCCGTTTTCTTGCAGAATCGTGCTTCTCCCAAGGCTTCTGAAAGCCTTCTTCTGTTGACCGCATCTTGACCAACCCCTTTGCTGGATCCTCTTCCTGCTCCTGAACTCCATCTATAGGTAGTTCCAGTTCTTCAACATAAACCTGTGTTCATATCTTAATTCTACACGTTCTCCTTTGGGGAACCCATCTCCTAAGACTGCAACCCTTCTTTGCCTATAAGTCTAAGTAGACCCCTACATCTCCACTCTCTTTACAGCAAATTCATGTCCCAAACCCACCCTCATGCTATGATTTTCCTTTTTCTACTAAAGAGCTGCTGTTCTCAGAGGATTAAAATACTACAGTTCTAAGTACTTCTCAACTCTCACCACCTTATTCAGTCTGTACTACCTGTGGATCCTTCCTCTGAAATGGTTATCTTCATCCTTATTTCTGCTGCCTACACTCTTAATACCAGCAATTCAAATAAACAAAAGTTCACTACCTAATTTCCTAGTCCGAGAGTCACCTTCTCCCAAGTTACCTCTATCCAGGACCCCTTGAACTCCCCATTGCCTCCAAAGAAAGATGGAAAGCTCAAATTCCTTACTTACTAATTCAGTATAAATAGAGCCACAAGCCAATTTTCTAGATTTTTCTTGATATGTCTGCTTTCTTACTTTTTATGGTATTAAGTTCAACTGTGGTCTCATCACAGGGATCATCTATACAGTGCACTCATGTTTAGCTTTATAAACAGACGCTATGCCCCAGAGGGCATGATTGGGTCTTGACTTTTGTGCCTCTGTGAAGAGCCGGACACGACTGAACGACTTCACTGTCACTTTTCACTTTCATGCATCGGAGGAGGAAATGGCAAGCCATTCCAGTATTTTTGCCTGGAGAATCCCAGGGACGGCGGAGCCTGGTGGGCTGCCTCTATGGGGTCGCACAGAATTGGACACGACTGAAGCGACTTAGCAGCAGCAGCAGCAGCAGCATGAGACCTAGCTCAGGAGTCGGTCAATTAAAGGTGGTCCAGCCAGTTTCTTTTGAAGCAGAAGTCTTCTGTGCCCATGTGCAAAACAGAAGAATCAGAAAAAGCATAGATGTAAATGAATTAATTACAATCATTAATAAAGGTTATTGGAATCTCTGCACATTTAACAGTATTAACACCTATGTGTACAATCAATTAAAATTTTTAAGTTATATTCTCTCACTGGCAAAAAATTTTTTCAAGTGTGGGTTATATTCAACTTTTCAACTCCATAAAGTCTATCTCATCCTTAAAGAGTGTTCTCTTGGTTTTCTCTCCCATCCCTAATTATCAGCTATTTATCTATTTCTCTACACTATCAAGAACCTTGAAAGAAGAGTCTAAACTCTTGTTTGTCATTAAAACACTGACCCAGATTGATCTCACAGTTCTTCAGTTACCACACAGTGGGCACACAGTAAATGTTGAATATATGAGTGAATGAATACATGGACTCATGTTGTCCCTTTTTACTACAGCTTCAAATGCCCACAGACAAGTTCATGACTCCAAAACCTCAAACTCCACTTTGACCCTTCTTCTTTGCTCCAGTCCTGTAGATTCCTAATTCCTACTAAGCAGTCACTCCTAGATTCCTAACTAGGACTTTAAGTTCAATATTTTTCCATCTAAATGCAATATCCTTTTCAGGAACTAGGCTGCAGATTTTTGTATTTCTTACACTCATCAACAAAATGGTCATCAGAATTCCAGGTTGCTATGTCAGAAACTGGAAATCATATTAGATTTCTTAATGAAAAGATTGAGTCTTTCTCCTAAAAGTATCTGTCAAATCTGTCTCCTACACTCTTTGCCTTGGTAAATCTTATCCATCTTTCAAGGTTTCACTCAGTTATCACCACCTCCAGGAATTCTACCCTAAACAGCCCATTTTCCCTTCTTAATCTGCCCATCAGAACACTCAGCAGTCACAGGGTATTGAAATCATTAGTTCATGAGCTCTTTGAGGGCAGAGAGTAAGGTGTAGGTACTTCTCTTTCTAGCACAGATCCAGACATAAGATGCACCTTCCATAGATATTTATTCAACTGTTGACTGAAATGGACTCTCACCTGCCTCACCTTGATGGCTGTGATTCTGTTACCTTTCACCTGGATTACAGTAATGAGCCTTACTGCCACTATTCTCCCAAAGATGCTCAGTCAGCTCCAGATACTCACACTGTGGTCAGAATGACCTTGTAAAATGCTAATGCAAACCATTCACAGAGAGGCCTAGAGAGCCAGAGGAACAGGAAGGAAGGCAAAACAGAAAGAGCAACTGTTTATCCAACTGGATCACTCACTGTGGCAGGAAGCAAGTGACCAAACTGGGTCACTTGTCTTCCGTTTTTATGTTGACTCATTTACTAATCCAAAGACAACTGGAAAGTTATCTTCCCATGTGTCAAGATACTGCCAAAAAAGGAAAATCCACAGTGATGTTGGATCTGCTGTTCTCCTTTTGAATGACTACTAGAACAAAACGTAATGCAGTTTGCTGTACAGCAGAAATTAACACAACACTGTAAATCAACTATTCTTCAATAAAATAAATTTTAAAAAACATAAAGCAAGTAGTATGTACATTTAAAATTTTCTCATAGTCATAGTTTAAATAGTAAAAAGAAACAGATGAGATTAAGAATGTTTTCATTCAACCCACTGCATTCAAAATAGTATCTTTTCAACAAGTAATAAATGTAAGAATTATTAGTGAGATATTTACAAGGATTGGGGAGTACTAAGTCCTTGAAATCTGATGTGTCTTTTACACTTACACCTCAGTTTAGCCTAGCCACTTTTGAGTGCTCAGGGGCTCCATGTGACTACACAGTGGCTACAGGGTGGATCTGGACACTGATAAGGGAAAAGAGAACCCTTAAAAGGCTTATACCACGTTGAAATGCTTAACCCAGAACCTGCCACATGACAACACCCAACCCTGAGGGACTGAAAAGTACAGTCCTTCCAGGTTTCCGGAAGAGAGAGAGTTGAACCGATAGAGTGAGCAGCCTTCAGGACTGCCACATATGCCTTCCAGGAATAACGTCTTCCTGTCATAACCATAGCTACTGTAACCATTATGTTGGAAAGCTGGTCTCCTAGGAGGCAATCATAAGCCCCAGTCCCATAACCCATTTAAATCAGTTCTCTGGGACTACATCTTTCTCCACTCTTGATGGACTATCAGGCAGATTCCATCATATTTTCAGTCTCCAGGGTAATGAAAAATCCTCCGGATACTTCAAGTCACAAAACCATCTCAACTGGGTAATTAAAATGCAGTGTTCCATACAGTACTCCAAAACTCATCTCGAGGTAAGGAGGCTGCCTTCACAGATCAGTCCTGGGGGCTTGAGAACTCTGCAGGAGAAAGGGTGATGGTGGATGAAGTCCTCTCCCTTTCCTTGCCCTGTACCCCTGGCCCTGCTTCCTCCAGCTCCTCCAGAAGTAAGGGAAGGAAAGTTTTCGCATTCTGGTTACCAATCTTATCCTGTGTTACTCTCCTCTCAACTTGTACAAGTTCAAAGCTGCCTCTTCAGGGAGGTTTTGGTGGGTTCCCAAAGACACTGCCCTCATAGACACCCCCAGCAACATTAAGATGAACTTTTCATGAGGCCTGCCACATGTGTTCCCGTGGCTGTCTGCCTACATTTCTCCTTTTGCCCATGAGAATCCGATGGCCTATTCCAATTGTTGAGGTCATGTTTTTTCCATTCAGGCAGTCCTCTCTGGCAGAATTTTATAAAGCTCCACATGGCCTTCTCCTACCTATGGCCCACACTGGGAAAGTTCTGTTCAGTTCAGTTCAGTCGCTCAGTCATGTCCGACTCTTTGCGACCCCATGAATCGCAGCACGCCAGGCCTCCCTGTCCATCACCAACTCCCGGAGTTCACCCAGACTCACATCCCTCGAGTCAGTGATGCCATCCAGCCATCTCATCCTCTGTCGTCCCCTTCTCCTCCTGCCCCCAATCCCTCCCAGCATCAGAGTCTTTTCCAATGAGTCAACTCTTCACATGAGGTGGTCAAAGTACTGGAGTTTCAGCTTTAGCATCATTCCTTCCAAAGAAACCCCAGGGCTGATCTCCTTCAGAATGGACTGGTTGGATCTCCTTGCACACTGGGACACACTCATTCAAATAGCCAGTGCCCCAGCAATCCAGGAGCAGAGCCCAATTCCAGTGTAACTTTTGCTCCTTGCTTCTGCCACCAGGACACACCAGTCACAGCCTCTGGCCTTAAGCTATTTCCAGGTGTGATCTGCCATCAACTTCTGGGCTACACAGATTCCACCAGATTCAGGTCAAGGTGAGAGTCTTCTCAAAGCCTTTCACGGTCTACTTGGGGTGAAGGGAAGTACCCTCATGGAGTGAAAAAGAAAACTTCCATTGCACTGCAAGTGCTTTCCCCAAAGAAACAGTCTCCCTGATTTCCAAATGATATTTTTAAATTCTTCCTATTTAGATCTCTTAGATGGGAGAAGGACAAAGAGTCCTTCATCTGGCTTTTGTCTATCTTTTGCAAGTCTAGCGTCGTTCTGACATGGGAGTACAATACCAGGACGTTTTAAGGGCATCACCCAAATAGAAAAAAAAGGATCCTATTTTAACATGTTGCTAAACTACTATATATTGACCATTCATACCCACATAAATCATTTCACTTCCATGGTCTTATTTAATTGTCATGTGAATGGTGCAACGTCAGTGTCAACCTCTCCACATTACAGATGTATATGCAAGGCTCAGAGAGGTTAGTATTTGGTGAAGGAAGTCTGGCATTTGATCTGCCTACTGACTATGGGTAAAATCCCTTTTTGTAGTAGGGGTAGAAAAATTCACAATTATTTAAAATTATTCAACTTCAGTGGGTTGATCTATTAGATGTGTGCTGTTGGGAGGAACTTCAGGCTTCCTTGTCTGATCATGAAGCCAAACACACTTCAGTTTTAATGTGTGCTCACCAGCTAACTCAACATTTCTCTGTCATTCTGGCCTTTCTTGGGAGTGTGTTCAGCTTCAAGATTTGTGCACATCAGACAGTCTATTTCCTCTGAACTGCCATTCAAAGGGAACTTGATTATTGAAATTACAGGAAAAATTGACTGAACAAAACCCAACTGACCAGAACTTCAAACTAACAGGAACTCTCTTCTATATTCCAATCTAAAATAAAGCAGCAAGCCACAAGACAGCAGGTCAGTGTGAGAGATCAGGTGCAGAGCAGGGGCAGGGGAACTTAAGAGAGTTTCCTAGTAGTTGCAGTGTGTGGGCTTTTCATTGCCGTGGCTCCTTCTGTTGCAGAGTACAGTCTGTAAGTGCACAGGCTTCAGCAGTTTTAGCACGCGAGCTCAGAAGGAGTAGCTCATGGGCCCTAAAGTGTGTGGGCTTCAGTAGTTGCATCACAAGGGCTCAGTAGCTGTGGCTCATGGGCTTAGTTGCTCCACAGCATGTGGAATCTTCCCAGACCAGGGGTTGAGCCTGTGTCCCCTGCATTGGTAGGTGGGTTCCTAACCACTGGACCACCAGAGGAGTCCAGTAGGTACACTTTTTTGTCTGGCTTTTTTCACTCACCACAATTTATTTTTACATTCACCCCATGTTGAATGTCATGGCTTCCCTCATAGCTCGGTCAATAAAGAATCTGCCTGCAATGCAGGAGACCTGGGTTCAATTCCTGGGTCAGGAAGAATCCCCCGGAGAAGGAAATGGAAACCCACTCCAGTATTCTTGCCTGGAGAATCCCATGGACAGAGGAGTCTGGCAGGCTACAGTCCTTGGGGTCACAAGAGTCAGACACAACTTAGCAACTAAACCAACACCACCATGTTGAATATTCATTTCTTTTTATTGCTGAGTAATATTCCCTGGTATGCTGCTGCTGCTGCTGCTAAGTCGCTTCAGTCGTGTCCGACTCTGTGCGACCCCATGGACTGCAGCCTACCAGGCTTCTCCATCCATGGGATTCTCCAGGCAAGAACACTGGAGTGGGTTGCCATTTCCTTCTCCAATGCATGAAAGTGGAAACTGAAAATGAAGTCGCTCAGTCATGTCTGACTCTTAGTGACCCCATGGACTGCAGCCTACCAGGCTCCTCCATCCATGGGATTTTCCAGGGAAGAGTTCTGGAGTGGGGTGCCATTGCCTTCTCCCATTCCCTGGTATAAGTATACATAATTTGTCTCTCTATGAACCTTTTACTGTGTATTTGGGTTGTTTCCAGTTTTTGATTATTACAAGTAAAGCTGTTATGAACATTCATATGTAAATTTTGTATAGTCATATGCGTTCATTTCTCTTAAAATATATCCAGGAGTGGAACGGCTGGTGCATGTTCAAGTTTTTTTAGGAGCTCTCAAACTGTTCTCCAAAGTGGTTGTAATAATTTTACTATCCCACCAGCAGCATATGAGAGTTTCAGTTCCTCTGCACTTTGCACACACTTGGAGTGATCAGTCTTTGTAATTCTGGACTTTCTACTAGAAATGCCTTGGCATCTCATTGCAGTTTTAATTTGCATTTCCCTAATGATGGTAAGCATCTTTTCATGTGCTTATTTGCCAACCATACATCTTCAGCACAATGTCCCCCCTTTTATTATATTTTGAAACTGCAAGTCAGTCAGTCGTGTCCAACTCTTTCCGACCCCATGGACTATACAGTCCCTGGAATTCTCTGGGCCAGAATACTGGAGTGGGTAGCCCTTCCCTTCTCCAGGGGATCTTCCCAACCCAGGGATTGAACCCAGGCCTCCCACGTTGCAGGTGGATTCCTTACCAGCTGCGCCATAAGGGAAGCCCAAGAACTGGAGTGACTAACCTATCCCTTCTTCAGTGGATCTTCCGGACCCAGGAATCAAACTGGGGTCACCTGCACTGTAGGCGGATTCTTTACCAACTGAGTTATGTTTTAATTTCTTATTATTGGCAAAACATGGCTTTTGACCACATAGCAATTTTTCATGTGCATCCACCCAGTGATATCAGTAGTTAGGTTTAAAAACTTTAAATAGGCACATAAGCATACAAATAAATATATATACTGCATATGTGTCCATATATAGGCGCATACACAGTAATCAACTCGGGAAATGTTTTGCCACATGTAACATTAAGAATACAATCCTCAAAAGCCTCAAAACCAGTATCAGGAGGGCAGAGCTATTTGCATAGCTGTATCTAACTGTAGAGGTTTTCCTTAAGAAAAGCCTAGAAGGTAGCCGTGGCCTGACAGGAAACGTGGGCTGCAGCTGATAGTGCAGGCGGGTGGGTGGAGTAAGCCAGGTGTTCCCTTGGCAACAAGATAAAGAGCCGAAAGGCAGTGAGAGCGAGATCTATCCACTACAGAACAGAGCACTTAAGCACGGGGATTCAGAAGCCAGGCTGATCTGTGTTTGAATCTCCTTGGGCGACCAGCTTGGGGCCCTTCCCCAGTATGACTAAACTCATTTCCTTCATTTGCAAACTGGGGACGCAACCCAATAAATACCTAACCCATTTCCAATCATCCCTCCACTCTGTGCCACAGGGAACACTTCTAGACCATGCAACTTCTCTCTTCTTTCCAAAGGAATGTCTTCCCTTACTTGTAGATTGAGTATAAAGAAGCTAATTTTTTTTGATAGCTTATCAGAGCAGTTTGAGAAAGATGATGCAAAATAGCATTCACTTAGAAAAAGGCAGACAGGGAGTCACAACATGCTTGGGTTAATTCAAAGTGTGGCCATTCTACCATAAACTGCTATTAACTACAGTGAAATGATGCAAGTTAAAATCAAAACCTGGACTCAAATATATCTCCGAATTTTAGAAAAAATGAATTGAACAAATTAAGTGGAAAACTCGTGTGGTATGTAGCCAAGTTCCTAGCATTCATAGTCAGCGCTAATTAAACGCCAGCTCTTATGAAGGGGAAATTAAAAGTAGGGGTTAAAAGCATGAACTCTGGGGTCAGCCCAACCTGGCTAGAATTTCAACTTGGACAATTCTTAGCTGTGTGTCCTTGGACAATCTCGTCACCATTCCAGGCACAATTTTCTCATCAATAAAATGGGAATAATATGAGATAAACCTCCTAGATTTATTATGAATATCAGCTGAGTTCATGTGTGCAAAGTCTTTAGAAAGGCGGTAGCAAACAGGAAACATTTGCTGTTACAGCTGCAGTGATCTCTCTAAGCTCAAGACAGTGTATCTGGAGCCTCCTAATTGTGTCTAGTAATTCATTCATTCACATTACTTAACTAACGGCTATTTATAGTGCACCTTCTACACAAGTGTTAGGAAGGATTGAAAGAGTTGTAAGACACAGGTACTTTCTCTGACCCCAAAGAACACAAACCCTAAAACAGGAAGCAGAGTTAGTAACTTCAGCCAACACAGTATGCAACTGTTCATAAATGCCTGATGCAAGCAGATAATGGAGAAGTTCAGAGGTGTAAGGTCGACCACAGCTGTGGGGAGAGGAATATGAGAGAAGGGTGAGGCGCTAAGGAATCCAGCTGGACCCTGAGGATGAAGAAGAATGAGAGGGCCAAAGAGACAGGGAGCAAAGAGTGTTCTGGGCCTCAAGGGTCCCATGGTGGTGCTGGTCTCTCCGAATCAGAGAGAGGGCAGGTGTCCGGAGTTGGGGGCAAAGAAGCAATTACTTAGGAAAGGTACTGGGGGCCAGCTCTTGAAAAGTCATTAAAAGTCTTTAGTCTAAAAAGTCTTTAAAGCTAGCTACACTAGAAGCAGCGGGGATTCAAGCACTTTATTGCTAGTTTTTAACTTTAATGTTGATTAAAATTACCAGTCTTGTTTTTGTTAAAAAGCAGAAATGCAAACCTATAGATCCCACTGCACACTTAAGAAATCAGAATTCCTGACACAGAGGCTCAGGGAAAGAATTCCACAGGCTGTTTTGATATAAACCACAAGTTGAAATCCATTGCTACAAAGCCTTAAAAACTTGGATTATCATGACAATTTCTCTGGCAGAGGGGTCAGGAGGAAGAAAACTAGGATTTGCTGAGAGCCCACACGTGCCAGGGGACTGACAGATATTTTTCCATTGAGTCCTAACAACAGTCCAGTGGGGGGGTTCTTTCTGATTCTCATGTTAGGGATAAAGAAGTCAGTACTCAGATGTGTAAATCACAGAAGTGAAGTGAAAGTCGCTCAGTCGTGTCTGACTCTTTGCTAACCTATGAACTATACAGTCCATGGAGTTCCCCAGGTCAGAAAACTGGAGTGGGTAGCCACAACCTTCTCCAGGGGATCTTCCCAACCCAGGGGTGGAACCCAGGTCTCCCACATTGCATACGGATTCTTTACCAGCTGAGCCACAAGGGAAGCCTATAAGTCACAATGAGGGTTTTCAAAGTCAAGTCCCAGGAGTCAGAATGACTATACTTTGTTCCGTATCACCTTGTTGCCCCAGAAACACCCGTCATCCTTCCCCTGTATCTTAGTGCAGTTCAAAGTCCAGTAGCAAAAGTGGCATCATAATCACTCACCCCCATCCCCATTTCTCTCCTCCAGTGAAATCTGAGTTTACCTTCCCTTTGCCCTGAAGCTGAGCCGAAATCACTGAGGGCCATCATTTCAAGTGGAGTTTATTTTTATAGAAGAGACAGAAGTCACTCAGTTGTGTCCGACTCTGCGACCCCATGGACTGTAGCCCACCAGGCTCTGTGGTCCATGGGATTTTCCTGGCGTGAATACTGGAGTGAGTTGCCATTTCTATAATCAAGCTTATTCCAACTTTCTTTTTCTTCCACCCTCTTCTCTGTGACACCTCCTAATCTATTCTATGCAGTTTTGTTTTGTAAAGTTTCTGGTGTACAGCGTTATAGTTCAACATCGATATACACTACAGAATAATCACCATGAATCTAGTTACCATCCATTACCATCCAGATGACCCTCTTCACCCATTTTATCCAACCCATGACCCACTTCCCCTGTGGTGACCACTAATCTGACTTCTGTATGTAAGAGATTTTGTTGTATTTTGCTTTTTTTATTTTAGATTCCACGTACGAGTAATATCAGACTGTATTTGTCTTTCTCTGACTTATTTCAATCAGTGTAATACCCTTAATGTCTATTCATGTTATTGCAAATGACAAGATTTCACTCCTTTTTATGACAGAGTAGCATTTCATTGTACATATACATCATATCCTCTTTATCTATTCATCAATCAGTGGACACTGAGGCTGCTTCCAGATCTTGGTTTTTGTAAATAATACTGCAGTGTACATGGGAAAGCACCCTATGCAGTCACAAAACTTCTTATTCAGAGCAAGACACAAACGGAACATGAAATCTTAAATAATTCTTTTCGTGGTTTTCTTTTTACCCTAAGGGTAACATGGGTGGTAGCTGGGGATCGGAGGGGGTTTGTCCAGAGGGGACTTCACCTGAAATCCACAGGAAATGATATGGATGTGCTGTTTAGCTCTCTCACATGTCTACCAGCAAGCACTGGGAAACTGGTTGTTATTTTAATCTAAGCCTGTTCCTCATTCTGGTTTTGAAAGACAACTCCTGTTGGTAGGATTTTAGCCACTCTGTGTGTGCCTATGTGTCTGCAAGAGACACTTAACATCCTTCCTTAAATTAGTCTTGGGTTTTCCACCTGCGTGTAAGATTCTCACCTCACAAACTAAAAGTCTCTCAGTTGTGTCAGACTCTTTGTGACCCCACAGACTGTAGCCTGCCAGGCTCCTCTGTCCGTGGAATTCTCCAGGCAAGAATACTGGAGTGGGTAAGCTGTTTCCTTCTCCAGGGGACCTTCCCAACCCAAGGACTGAACCCAGGTCTCCTGCATTGCTGGCAGATTCTTTACCAGCTGAGCCACCAGGGAAGCCCAAGAATACAGGAGTGGGTAGCCTATCCCTTCTCCAGGGGATCTTCTGACCCAGCAATCAAACTGGGGTCTCCTGCATTGCAGACAAATTCTTTACCAGCTGAGCCACCAGGGAAGCCCTCACCTTACAAGTTCTCCTTCTATTTTTTGTTTCCCAGAAGGGTGTTAGATTTAGCAGACTTAATGTTTTATTTTTCTGACTTGCTGTCAGTTACATGATGTGAGAATCCATTTTCCCCCTTTATATATATTCTCCTAATTCTCTTATAAATTATTCTTTTCCGATTTTTTTTTTCTCCCCACTCTAAATTGGAATCCTGGATAAATGCTGAGCAGCCCTTTCCTAGCTTCTAATGTCCTTCAAATGGAATGACAGGTAGTACACTCCTTCACCCACATCACTGAGGGCAATATTCATCACTGGGGCTCTGCCCTGTGTAGTTTGCTTATTTCTGCACTGAAAGGCCGATTGTTTACTAGTAGTAAAGAATATGTCTTCCAATGCAAGAGATGCAAGAGACTCAGGTTGGATCCCTGGGTCTCTACTCCAGGGATCAGGAAGATCCCCTGGAGTAGGAAATGTCAACTCTCTCCAGTATTCTTGTCTGGAAAGTTCCATGGACAGAGGAGCCTGGCAGGCTACAGTTCATGGGATTACAAAGAGTCAGACATAACTGAGCCACTAAGCATGCTCACACAGGTGATTTCTAAGCCAAAGCAATTCAGACATAACATCTATGCATGCTCAGTCACTCAGTTGTGTCTGACTCTTTGCGACCCCATGGGCTGTAGCCCACCAGGCTCCTCTGTCCATGGGATTTCCCAGTCAAGGATACTGGAGTGGATTGCCATTTCCTACTCCGGGATAATATCTATACCTATACTCTAAATATCTACTTTGGCAAGTGATACCTTCATTCCAGTTGCCCCCATTAGGAAGCCATAATGATGCTTTGAATTCTTTGCAGACCACAATATTCAAACATGTAATGCAAATTGTGTAATGCAGATTCCAAGGGATGACAATCGCCCGGATACAGAGTGAACAAGGCCCCCTGAAGCTGAGCAGTGCACATCCTGCTCAACCATACTGAGCAGCCTTTCAGTGAGAAACTTCTTTCCCCCTAATGTAAGCAGTTTTCAGCATTCTTAATAGGTAATGGCCATGTATGGACTCTTTTGCTTGCCTATACATTATAAGTTCTCATAAGTTAAAAATTACTGGGACTTTGCTAGTGGTCCTGTGGTTAAGAATCTCCCTTGCAATGCAGGGGACATTTGTTCAATCCCTGGTTGGGGAACTAAAATCCTACATGCTGAGCAGCAACTAAGGCCACAGCTAGAGTCTGAATGCTACAATGAAAGATCCTGTATGAGGCAATGAAGATCCCACATGCCACAACTAAGACCCGATGCAGCCAAATAAATAAAAAAAGAAAAGAAAAAAGTGTATAATGCAAGTAACTCATTTTTTTAATCACTGATAAAGGTTTAGGGAACAGAAAGTTATGCTGTCCATATATCTTTCTATTCCCTAAGCCTTATCTTTATTTTCCCTATAATCTTGCTCCTTAGAATACACGGACTTTGTTTTTAAAACAATTTTAAAACCATTGGGATGACTTCATAGATGACAGATGGTGTGGAAATCAGTAAGGGAATGTAGGTGGTAGAAAAGCAGAGTCACTAGCGACAGGCAAAACGTCAGTCATCACACCAAGATGACACACAACATGGTAACATTTATTTCAAAACTTAAAATTCACTCCACATTAATAAATACTTCTAACACTGAATGTAGAAAAAGTACTGTGCATGTTCTAATACAGTTTACTAAAGAATCACAGAAAAGTAGTCTTTCACCTCTTGGCCAATGAGAAAACAATCTGGGGGTAAGAGTAGCCTCAAGGATATTGTGTGGAATTGGGGGAGGGGAAAGGAACTGCTAAAATCAAGAAGAACTTTCTACTCTTCTTTTCTCACTAGGGCCTTAAAATTAAAAATCGAAAGTTGGAAAATACACCTTCGCAAACATATTTAATTTCTTTCTCAATTTTGGTTTAGAATCATTAGTTGGCAGACAGGATAAAAAAAAAAAAAAACTGAAAACCAGTACACAATCTGAATCTAGATCAGACCCCTCTGAATGATGATGGGCCCTTGAGGCCCCTTGTTGGCCAAGCAGGAGATCGGACAGCTTGTGCTTAAAGCACATGCTTTAAGGTGTGACCACAATCTCAACAACTTGAGCACTGAAGGCACAGTGTGATGTGACGGCCACATCCATTTGCAAGCTAAACGTTAAGTCCTTTCAGAGCTGTCTTTGTATAAACTCATTATCCCATCAGCTGGCCTGTGATCTAAGTCCTCCACCCTCTGGAGCTGGGGTGGGGGGTGAAGGAGGGGACATTTGAATCAGGCAGCTGTCCAGCCCCCTCACCCAAGCAGAGACCTCATAGAGAAAACCCCTCTGGCCACTTTTCTCTGTAAACACTCAAATGAAACAGAATCTCACAAATTTGGAGTTCCTGCTCCTAATTAGAAATGCTCTCTGGAAAGAGGCAAAGATAGCTTCTTGTCTGACCAGCCCCCAGTAGAGTGCAACACGCCTGGAGGCCTCGGGAAGAGGAGAGGACCCTCAGCTACCCCTGGCTTCCTCGGGTCTTTTTCTCAGAAGACAAAACTTTCCAGACTGAAGTCACAAGGCTTCAAGCTAAAAACCACGACTGCAGTATACTGGCTGTCAGGAAGTTTCTGGCGAGGGCAAAGAAGGAAGAAGAGGGTTCTCTTTGGTGTTGATACATGAACTTGTGCCAAGAGCAGGAGAAGGCAGCAAAGGGGAACAAAAGAGGTTTGTGCTAGTGCTCTTAGTACAGATGGGCAATGGCTTTAACAGGAACAGTTGTCTCAGGTTCTGAAGGCCAAGACCTGGTCATGGAGGGACTTCAGCTGCCCTGCCATGGGTATTAGATTGGCAGGCTTTTGAAGCTAGGAAGGACAGTTCTCCTCTAGTTCAACTCCTTCATTTTCCAGAGGAGGAACCTGAGGTCTGAGAGGGTAAGCAATGTCCCCAGGCCACACAGCTTGGCATGTCTGCCCAGGGAACACAGAGAGTGGCAGAGAGGCTTCAGCGACTGATGTGGTCAGTGTGGGCGAACATCACACGGCATGAGGTTAGTTACATTCAGGACCCCCGAGGATGACAATATCCCACCCCTGGGCCTTCTGTTGCAGAAGTGGCCAGGCCCTGGACTGAGCTTATCCATGTGGTTCCCTTGGAAGGGAGTGTCTTCACTTTCCTGTCCGGGAGGCCACCTGGATGGCTTTGATCCACTCAATGCGCTCCTTGGGGGTGGCTGCTTGCAGGAAATAGTGAACTTCATCAGCCGTGATGATCTCAAAGAGGTTCTCTTCTTCACTCTTCTTGCCTGGTGAGAAAGAAATTGATGACAGTGAGCGTGGGCACCAGAAAGGCCACCTAGCTTGCCCTCCTTCTGCAAGCAATTTTCCAAGTGTTCTAAGGAAATTAAATGTGATTTTCAAACTTACCATTATTGTATGCTTATACATTTATATATGTATGATTAATATATATATATATAGTACTTATACAGACAGGTGTGCAGTATGATTGTGTTTGTGTGTTTAAGAAGTAAGTTAAAAACACTCAAGGAAAAACATTTTCTTTTGTAAGCAAACTAAATTTCTCATTTTTGCATACAGTGTATAATGAGTAATCTGTAATAGTGTCCAGTGAGTGAAAGGTACTCCACTCACAATATAAATCAAAAGCTGGCCTCAATATTAGTTTTCTTAAAAAAGAAATTAAAAAAAAAAAAGGTGTGCCACCAGTACCATCGGTGCAGTCTAAACTAGTTTTTATCAAGTGCTAAGTGAGCATCTCTACTGAAAGATCAGAAGGCAGAAAACTGGCCAATACTGTGACAAGGCTCAAAACACATCCATCGCGGATCAAAAAGAAGCACACTGTCCACCCTGACAGTGAAGGATGACTCTAAGGGGAGAGGGGAGGGAGCAGATCCAGGAATAGTTAAAATCTAGGCACTTGCAGCTGCAGCATTTCCAGTCCACCTCTATAGCATCACTAGCCCAAATGACAAGAGAAACCAGGGTCTGGGGGTCTGAACCACGTCTTCCTTCTGACACTACTCACTCATTCCTACACCTGAGAAGACGGTCATTTCATCACCGAATCATAGAGTTGTGATCAGGACCCAAGGGTCAGCTGGTAGGACTCCATCATTCTCAGAGAAGGAACCAAAACCCAGGTTAGGCAACTCACTCAAAGTTGTGCCCCTAACTAAGGAACCTAGACCTAACATAACCCCAGAGCACTTCCTGTTCCCCACACTGCCTCCCGGCACAAATGTTCCTCTTGTTGTGGGACGTTTCCTATTTTGTAAAGGTGCACGTTGAGGAATGTTGGGCTCCATCACAGGCATCAGGAGGTAAAAAGTCTCCCCACCCATGCCGGCTCTGAGATGACGGGTTTTTCTCAGCATTGTGCTAGGATTTATTCAAGGCATCCACAAAACCACTACAGCTCCCCAAGACCCAGAGAACCAGGACAGCAGTTGAGAGAGAACAGCTTTGGGTCTCTCTGAAGTTTTCAGACAGTGAACTCATTCATGCCTGAGTAAGGGAGTGAGTGAGGGAGTGATTGCTGTTGGCTCAGGGTGCACAGGTGTGGGAAGGGAGCCCAGGGAGACACACCTCTCTCCCCCCAAAATTCATTCTTACCATCTGGGTGGCTCTCCACTGAGGTCACCACACAGCCTCTCAAGCGAATCGCTCCCAAGGGATCTTCCCCCTAAAGGAGAAAGGAGTCCTTCATTATGTTTCCAAAGTAAAATATAGGTGTATACTTGATCCTCTTGGTGCAAAAGCCACACAGACTCACTGTGGTTTAGAGAAGAGCTGAAGGAGATTAAAGGGAACCCGTTCTGGATCCTCCACCCCTCTTCCCACTTCACACAGCGGGGAGGTGGGGAGCTGGACGAGGAGATGCAAGTCAACCTGAGCTTCACGTCTGGAGGAAAGTGACAGCTGGGGGAGGTAGGGAGGCCAAATCATCTCCCCGCGGGAGAATCGCCAGGTGTTTCCAGAGTCCTTTGGCCCCAAGCAACAGACATAGTGGTAGAACCCTCATAGGAGGGAATCAAGAGAGCCCTGCAGAAGCTGAGGACCCAACCCAGATAGACATGACTCAACTTATTAAGGAAAAAGCCCTCTTCTGAATAGTCAACAGCCTAAACGGTTAGGCTCAAAAGATGCTCTCATTCAAATAGGCCTAGAAGAGGGATTATCACTTTTTTGCACATTAAACCAAGAGCACAGTGCTAGGTTGGTTGAGTTCCTCTGAAAATATCAGCTTGGAATAAATAATAAAAAGTTGTGTTGTGTTGATCAAATAAATGGCCATATAATGATATTTTCTTCCATCCCCTGAGATTCTGCTGGCCTCAAAGCCTAAGGTCTCAGATCTTTGCAATAAGAAGGGGTTGGAAAAGGTAGAGGAGGGTGAGGAAAAAGAAGAGGGAGGGTGAAGATGAAGGGAGCAGAGCAGGAAGGGCCCGGGCAGCCCCGTGATTAGGAGCAGCGCAAGCTTCTACTGGGAGGGTTTATGGAGCACAGTTTCTCACCCCAGCAGGGTCATAGTAGTGCAAATAGGCAGGGTCTTCTCTCAGAATGAACTTCCTCACTTTCCAGTTCTTCCGCCGATGGCCCTATATCCAGGATGAACATAGAAAAAGGAAGGATGAGTTTTTAGTCTCACTCAGTACACATAGTCCCTACAGGATAAATCTTGTTGAATTGAAAGAAGAAAAAAATAAAGATGATATTCTATCTCCAGAAGAATTCAGGCCACAACCCAGGCCTCGTCAGAGATAGCACTAGAACCAACGAACAATTTAGATGTTATTAAATTGTGGGTTAAATTATTTCTAAGATGATCTCGCAGCTTTAGCATCATATAAGACAGCACTATGTATAACATACTATGTTAGGTAATGTGGGGCTATCAAGAGATTTAAGACATGGCCCTGCTCTTCAAGGAGTCTATAATCTATGTGGAAATATAAAATAGCGAATGTCCAAATCAAATAATCTCTATAGATAAGGGTTTTTCAAAGGATTTTTCATTTTATTTTACATATGATAATGTAAATTTCCATGGTACCCTGTCCATACATCTCACCCTCTCCTCCCCTCTCCCCATGCCCATAAGTCTATTCTCTATGTCTGTTTCTCCACTGCTGCCCTGCAAATAAATTCTTCAGTACCATTTTTCTAGATTCCATATATACAGATTCAAAGGATTTTTTTTTAATTTACTATTTATTATTTGGAAACTTCATTTGAGGTTTTTTTTTTTCATTGAAATATAGTTGATTTACAGTGTTGTGTTAGTTTCCGGTATACAGCAAAGTGATTCACTTATACACACACACACGTATATTATTCTTTTTTAGATACGTTTCCATTATAGGTTATTACAAGATATTGAGTATAGTTCCCTGTGCTATTCAGTAGGTCCAGTTTCAAAGGATTTAAATGAAAGATATATAATTGTGGTTTGGCATGTCAAAGAGAGCCTCATAAAAACCTTCACTTATCCATGTGGGACACACAGGAGTTAGACGGGTGAGAAAGAGGTGGGTGGGAAGACCATTGACAACAAAAAAACCGTGGTGGGAATGTCTAAGGCATATTCAGACCCTGATGAGTAAGACCATCAGGCTAGAAGGCAGGTATAGCAGAGGCAAGTTTGGAAAAGTGGAAGGAGACAGTAAAAATAAGACACAGGGGTTGTTGTCACTCACAGCTTTTGAGTTGGAAGCAAAAAGATTACTGTAACACTTTAGGAAGATTAATATGGGGACAACATACAGGATGGATCAGCTAGGGATTAAAGATAAAGCCAGGGGAAATATAATAAGATAGAAAGAAGACCATCAAGAAATGATCACAACAATCCCAGCATAAAATTAGTAGGGACTAACAACAGGGAGCCAGAGAAGGCAATGACAACCCACTCCAGTACTCTTGCCTGGAAAATCCCATGGACGGAGGAGCCTGGTGGGCTGCCGTCTATGGGGTCACACAGAGTCGGACACGACTGAAGTGACAGCAGCAGCAGCAGCAACAACAGGGAGCAGCAATGGAAATTGGAAGCAGTAGTGGTTGTGACAGACACGATGAGGAAGAACAGGACTTGGCCCTTCCCTAGAGAACCATTGACTCTTCCAATGTCAAACACTGCCATTGTCTAGACTGTGGGTTTTGAAGCAGGATTTGTGTCTGTTTCTCTTTGTTCCTCCCAAGCCCAGCACTACGCCTGGCCTGTGGGAGCCACTTCGTATGTTTGTAATTGCCTTGAATTGCCCAGTTATTTCCATTAGCTGATAGTAGTTGTTTAAAATGTTGTGCTAAACCTGATTCTATGATTTCCTACAGTAAATTCAAGTGACTTTTAACTCCAGAAGTTAAAAACCTTAGATTAGAAAATATATAGTTTCCATGTTGCCAACATGAAGAATATTATGTGTTATTTCTGAAGCAGCATGTATTAAGAGGCACATACAGAAAGCTTCCAAAGTTTTTCTCTGTGTTTGTATAGAAAGCAATGGAACGTCTGCGATTTTAGCAAACGATGTCTCCTTCATAAAGCCAGGTCAGGGCACTTTCAAGAATGGGTTTAAGTTATTTGGCAGAGCATTTGGTCAAGGAGCTCATCTCCAAAGAACACTTTCCTTGCCTGAAGGATGGAGCCAAGAACACTGCAGAGTCATACGGGAGAAAACAGAATATTTCTATCTGCAATATTATATGGCTTTTGTAAAGCATCAACTTCTAAAATTCTTGTCAGGAGTCCCTGTTCTTTGCCTTAATTGACGTTACCCATAGGCCAAGAGGACTTCCCTGGTGGCTCAGATGGTAAATTGTCTGTCTACAATGCGAGAGACCTGGGTTCGATCCCTGGGTTGGGAAGGTTCCCTGCAGAAGGAAACGGCAACCCACTCTAGTACTCTTGCCTTGAAAATCCCACGGACAGAGGAGCCTGGTGCAGGCTACTGTCCATGGGGTCGCAAAGGGTGCTGCCCCACACCATTTTATCCAGATCTACAGGCACACAAATCATGTTCTCGTACACAATCAGTGGGTGAGTATCAAGTACTCAGGAGTCAGTGGAAGAGGAAGGCACAGGAGGATGTGAAATCAGCCAGCCCTGGCCAACTACCACATTGTCTTGAGGTCCTCACTGGCACACGATGTGAGGCACTGAAGAGTTGTCTTTCATTGAATGAGTGTTTCCTGAGGCACTTTAAGGAATGCATGCACAGCTGGGGTTTCCAAGAATTGTTGCTGCTCTGTCAACATCTATGTGCTACATCATTTTATATAAGGGATTTGAGCATCCATAGATTTTGGTATCCATAGCGGGTCCTAGAACCAATCCTCTATGGGTACTGAGGAACGGGTGTACCTACATTCAACTTAATTCACTCTAAAAAGGTTTATTGTCTATTACAGACTAAGAAGGATGCTGAACTCTGCAGCAGATACAAGAAAAATATGTATAACACATTGTCCTTTCTCATCAAAGAACCTACGTGTGGTTGAGAAATGAGGTATTTTATTCATTATAGTCACGGAGAAGGCAATGGCACCCCACTCCAGTACTCTTGCCTGGAAAATCCCATGGACGGAGGAGCCTGGTAGGCTACAGTCCATGGGGTCGCTAAGAGTCGGACACGACTGAGCAACTTCACTTTCACTTTTCACTTTCATGCATTGGAGAAGGAAATGGCAACCCACTCCAGTGTTCTTGCCTGGAGAATCTCAGGGACAGAGGAGCCTGGTGGGCTTCCATCTATGGAATCGCACAGAGTTGGACACAACTGATGTGACTTAGCAGCAGCAGCAGCAGTAGTCACAGAATGAATTGTATAAAAAGGATTATGTTGAATATAATCCAGTATCATTCATCCTCAAACTGGCTATGTCCCCCAAACTGAATTAATGCCTCTGGAACCAGTGAATGGGGTAGAATGAGGGTAGGGACTGACCCCCAAGTGGATCCATCTACTTCCCACCTATGAAGTGTGGAGCACAGGTACCCTTTTTTGAGATAAGGCTTCTGCCAGGTAACCCGGGCTAACTCACAACAGAAGACATAGGGTGGATTAGTTTTTTTGGTACTTAAAAAGATTTTCAAAAATCTCTCAGATGATCCTGCTATGAGCTAGGATTATACACGACTGAGATAAGGGACAGAAAACATTAAAGGGGGACTATCAATTCAAGTAGAAGAGGTTTTTCTTCCCTCTCCCCCCCCTAGAAATTAGAGATGGGGGGAATATTAAAAAAGAACAAAATTCCTGAATGAAAAAAAATTGTTTTCTTCATGTTAAAAGGAGGTTTATGACTATTTAAACAGTGATATTTTGATAATAGGATAAACTAACTTTTAAGAAAATGATTAGCTCTGTAATTCTTTACATTGGCCACATACCAGAATCTCTTAGGGACCTGTAACATATAGAGACTCTGATTTAACTGGCCTGGGGTGCAATTTTAACAGATCCCTGGAGGGTTCAAATGTACACCACCTGAGCTATTGAAGGCTGACCTGTACCTATCAAAGGCCACGTAAAGAAGATGAAGAAAAATGGAAGGGGAAGCCTACATCTAGTCCCACTACTTTCAACACACACTCACACCACAACCCTCAGCTGACTTTTGAACATCCAGCATCTCCATTGCATCCATTGCCCAGACCTCACTCCAGTCCAGCCTGGACTTCATCTATCCCTATTCAACCTTCACGTTCAGTCGGATCAACTCACTCAAGAAAAGACATTCATGGCTGATAGTAACATAGAATTATAGAAGATATCATGAGGAAATAATGGAACTCCTTTCCAAGTGACTCCTGCCTTAACAGCCTATGATCAGAGCCATATACATACAAACATTTGCCAGAACCAAAGAGGAAGCAGGTGATATGCAAACTCTGCCTATGGGCAACCTCCAGAACCTACCCTGTGTAAGGCTGACCCTGCTCCTTTGCTCATTCTTTAATCTAGTCAGTGGGCATACAAGTTATTAGAATAGTCTGGAATTCTTTCTAAACTACGCCTTTTTTATTTCTTAGGACCCTGTTCTCTCAAAATATAATGGGAAGGTAAGTTTTCCGCATTAATGCTCTACTTCTAATGAAACTAAAAAATGTCTATCTATACTTAGTCAACCCAAAGTTCTCCTTTTTAAATGTAAATATATGCTCAACTTTGGTTCTTCCCTCTTTACCCAGAAGTTCAGGCTTCTATCATGAGATAAGTCAAATCTCTCAGTCCCATGAGATCTATATACAATGCACAGAAATCTTGCAGCAGCCAGATCCTCTCTTTTATTAACAGGTACAGAGCAGTGCCTTTGAGACAGCTCATGACGCAATCACAAGGGGCAAGACCTTGGCCTCATAAAGCAGCTTAGGCTTCTATGACAACATATACCAGCATCAGTTGTTTCACTCTGAATATTCCTGTTTTCCAATTGCTTCTTCTCTACCAGGTGCTGACCCTGGCTTCCTCACTCAGCTCCAGCCATCGTGTTCTCTTACCTCTTGGTGTCCCATGCCTTTGCACTTGGTAACTGACCAGAGCTCTTCAGCTCACCCCAGCCCCTGTCTCCCAGACTGACAGTGGCCAGTACCTGATGATACCTGATAATGACTGAGTCTATGCCCTCTGACCGGATTTGACCTTCATCTGTTGCTGCTCCTGCAGAGCTGGCCTGGGTATGGTCTCATTGTGACCTACCCACAGTCTGCAATGGTACTTCCTTGCTCTCAGTGGTTTATGATGCTCCTCTTCTGGGTGAAGCTTGTTTCTATTTCCTGGTTACTTTGTAGGGAGGAAGGATAGGCCAATGGAAGAACTTTCATTGTGAAACATCTCTGTCTTTTGGATGGCATCTCTTGGCCAACTGATATCCTCCAACTAATGAAAAGTTCAGCATTTTCCTGAAACACTGATAGAAATTTCTCTATTTTTAGGTGCTTCTGCCCTGCCTGCCTCAGTCCTCCTGACCTAATGCCACTTTGATCATCTACTTAACTATTTGTCTCTCTTTCACTAGGTCAGTTTCATTCTCTAGTTGACTATTCACCAAACAAACAAAACACCATTTGATCCTATAGAATACAAAGGGCCTGGTTAGGGAGAAAGCCTAGGGTAGAATATAGTGACCACTCACCTGCTTCAGTAAACATCCCTGCTTGATAATGACTCCTCTGAATTCTTCTTTCAAAATCACATCATCATCACTGGAATTCTCTTCACAGAAGAACCCACTGTCTGGCTGTTGGGGAACCAAAGAACCAGTTTATTTTTCCAGTCTTAGGCATAGTGCTAATTATACCACCTTCCTCTCCCCTCTTCCCTCTAGCCACTCCTTCTCCCTGTGATTCGCATCCCAACCTGAACGTTAAAGGTTATCCTTGGTTAGCTTGTTCCCCCTCCCCACTGTTCTTGTTTCCAGATGCTTATTTCTTCTTCTTTTTTTGTTTTGTTTTGTTTTGGCTGCACCATGCAGCATGTGGGATCTTAGTTTCCCGACAAGGGATCAAACCAGAACCCCCTGCAGTGGAAGCATAGAGTCTTGACCACTGGACCACCAGGGAAGTCCCATCTAGATGTTTATTGCTTGTTGCTGGATGCTCCCTTGTCTCCATGCAATTATGATCTTGTCCATATCCTTTCATTTTCCTGGGTTCCCCAAGCTGTATTGGATGTCTAGCTCAGCACATCTCTCCCTTCAAAGCCTTCCTTCTCTAGGGACCTCATGGCTACATTGCTGAAAGCGAGCTGGCTGGTTTATAAGACACTGTCCATACAACATAACCTCCATATGCCCCCTGCTCCTCGGCTCCCCCACTTTAAGAAACCAAGAGCCCAGGTCCAGCCACATCCTTTGAGTTCAGGCAGGAACTGGGCCTTGCTCAGCTAAACGAGACCAGTGAATCACACAAGCCACTGTGCTCGGTATTTTTAGACCTACATTTTTTTTTTAGAGCCCTACATTTAAATAGCTATAAACAACCAGGTTAAAATTCTGAAAAGAAAAAAATATTCTGGTAGAGGAAATTCCCCAAAGTGAAATGAAACTCTCTTTGGTACATTCACTTCATTTATATAAGTAGCTTCCTTACTTTTGTGTTCTGACCCCAAATAGAAACAAAATTGCCAGAATCCCCCTAGAAATCCACTGTTGCCAGATGTTCATGTGACCCAAGATTTAAGTCCATGTTGTACCATACAGTGTTTCCCAGCCTGTGGGAAGCATGCCACTGGAGGTACCCATGATGACAGAGGGAAGGAATAAGGATGAACATACTTGGTAATGAGTCACATATTTCAATGTATATTTGGACTCCCGGGGGCCATAATTTTGCTGGTTATTTTTCCTTCCACTACTGGATCTACTTTGACTAAATGGGTGCCTGGCATGTGCTCAGTCCCTAAGTCACATCCAACTCTTCGTGACCCCATGGACTGTAGCTTGCCAGGCTCCTCTGTCCTTGGGATTTCCCAGGCAAGAATACTAGAGTGGGTTGCCATTTCCTTCTCCAGGGAATCTTCTCGACCCAGGGATGAACCCTCATCTCCTGCACTGGCAGGCAGATCCTTTACCACTGAGCCACCAGGGAAGCCCCACCTGGCATGTACTGGGGCCTAATAAGCTTTTACAAAAGAAATTCTTGCTTAAAATAGAAATAAATATAGCAAATTTTTAAACAAAAATAAAGAAAACTATTCAAGTAAACAGTATTTTCCTTTAGACTAACTTACTGGATGTGATAGGCATTATGGAGAGGGACAGCTGTCAAGTCAAGGACATGGACCAAAGCTGTAGGGATAGGTGCTTTCTTTCACATCAGCAGATATTAACTGAAATCAACCTAGAACGCACCCAGGTCAACCCCCATGCCCGGAGGAGTAGATGGGTAGCTCCCTCACTCACAAAGTAATAGAAGGCATCAGGGTTGTCCAAGAAAGGGTTTTCAGCAGTTCCATCCACCGCGTTCTTGGAGAGGTCTCCAGCGGGCTGCAGGTACCCTTCGTTAAGCAAGGAGGAGGCGATCACAAGGCCTTCCTGGCGGTTCCGAACAGACTTATTGGAAACAAGCCAATCAATGACACAGTTACCTGGATGGGACCATCAGAAAGAAGGTTAATTCTCTTTTTCAAAGAACAAGGCACAGACAGTTGCCCCTAGAGAGCTGCAGAGCACCCAGCTTTCTTACTTGTTTCATCTTCCCTGTTACTCCAAGAAGGAAAAATGAAATTATTGAGATAGATACCTGGAAACAAAAGGAACCACGTAAACGGTTTTAAAAAAACACCTACATGCTCCTTAAGCAGCAATGCATGCGTCTTCCATCAATGACCCAGAACTTCTGCTGAGAACTAAGTTCAGTAATGGCTATTGGGGAGGCCCCCCGGGGGGAGTCTAAAAGGAAGATCTGGGTAATGAGTAAGTGTTGTAACAAGTGCCTTGCTGTGGGGTCAGCACAGTGGAGCTGCTGGGTCAAATCTGTAGGAAGGTGTGGAGGGGTGGCTGGGGCAATGGGTACTGTTTCACAGAGGAAGTGACAATGTTTATCAAGCATTTACCTAGGCAGAGGCCGAGGGAGAAGCAGGAGCTGAGAGAGCAGCAGTGTGAACAGACTCAAACAGGCATGAGGGATCCCTTCTGGGTGCTGATGGGAGAGGGGCCGGTGGAAAGAAGACAAAAGAAGACAAGAGAGAGAGGAAGTCATGGGGTGGGTGGGGAGAGCTTTGATGGTACATTAAGAATTTGGCAATGAGGAGCTGTTGCAAGTTTTTAAGCAGAAAACAACATGTGCTAGTATGTGTATGTCCTAATTTAGAATTTTATGCCATCCCTTACATCGAATGTCACACCTTTGCAGGGTCTAGCAGGGACCTTGAGAAGTCATTCAATCAGCCTTCTGAATCAAGGGAAGACTGTGAGGAGAATAAAATGAAATTGACCCACCAACTGGATTATTAGCAGGCTACAATGAAGCTCTGTATTAAAAATATTTTGTACAACCAACAAGGACCTATTGTATAGCACAGGGGACTATACTCAGTATTTTGTAAAAATGTATAAGGGAAAAGAATCTGAAAAAGAATATATATATGTATGTGTGTGTATGCATAACTGAATCACTGCACTATACACCTAAAATTAACACAATATTGTAAATCAACCATACTTCAATAAAAGTAAATAAAACAAATTTCTTTCAAACATTTATATATATGTATAAATTTATGTTATTAAATATACTTATACATTATTACAAAATACTGAGTATAGTTCCGTGTGCTCTACAATATATACTGTACAAATATAGTCAACCAAAGAGCCAACTTAACAGGCCCCAGGTCATCAAAGCAGTAAGGTATACCATCTTTGAAACAAGAGTGGAAGCAGTTAGTTGATAAGAGCACCTTTCATGAATTTCGTATACAAAAGGCTGGGCCCAGTTTTCTTTCTCTGAAAAGAAAAACTAATTAATACTGCATTTCTGCTTTTAATCCTTGCAGTGATCCTGTAAAAGAGGTAGGGAGGTAAGTACAGACCTCTTTTAAGAATGACTAAATGGACATGAATTTGAGCGAACTCTGGGAGATAGTGAAGGACAGGGGAGCCTGGCATGTTATAGTCCATGGGGTCACAGAGAGTCAGACACAACTTAGTAACTGAACAGCAACAAAACACTATGCAGCCTCAGACATCCCTAATTTGTCACTTAAGTCTAACATTAGGTGTCTTGATTCTTATTTATCATCTTGCTCAACTCTGTCTATTTCAACATCCTGCCATTTTCTGGCAAAAAATGACCCTTTGATTGATATAGCTAGAACTTCTAAGATTTTACCTTGAACCACAAAGTATGGGCCTACCTTTCTTTCTCTTTCCATGCTGGGGAAGTCCAACGATCATGTCCATCGGTCTGTGTTCCATGAGACCAAACCCCCCACCTCGCTCCACATCCCCCTACACACACTCAAGGCTGAGCAAGACCTCCATATTGCCTGCCCCAGAAGCCCCACATCAGACCCACAAGGCCTTTTACCTGTGAAGCAGTGATTGAAAATCTTCTTGTCCTTCTCTAGGTTCAGTTCTTTTACTCCTTTTTCAGTGTCTTTCATGGACAAATACAAGGCACTGCACAGATGAAAACACATGGATGAGCAGGAGCGGTTCAGTATAGCCCGTCCTCTATGGGACTCGCCAGCTTGGAGGGGCTGGCCCTGAGCACAAGCTTCCCCCTCCCCAGGTGAAACCTGAGCCTAATCTCTCCACTGGATCATAAGTAGGTCATTAGAAGGCAGAGCTCATACTTGAACTCTGCGGCCTGCACAGCATTCAGCAAAATGTACTGGGAAGGTATTTAATAGCCCTTAAATTCACTAAATTTTGTTGATTTAACTTTTAGTATCTGAGATGGAGAGTTGTCCCCAGTTAGGTGTCAAAAGATTAAAGGTTCTCAGGCCTCAATACTCATGTCCCAGTTCTTTGTGCCCTTTAAGAGACCATCTGGTGTAGACATTTGACTCCAAGAAAGTGAATGTGTTTTGGTGGGGTGGGCTGCCGTCTATGGGGTCGCAGAGTCGGACACAACTGAAGCGACTTAGCAGCAGCAGCAGCAGCAGGGGGGAGTTGCAAGGGGTTAGAGTTTTTTGGTTTGTTTTTTTTTTTAATGTGGACCATTTTTAAAGTCTTTATTGAATTTGTTACAATATTGCTTCTTTTTTTAACATGTGGGTTTTTTGGCTGCAAGGCATGTGGTATCTTAGCTCCACAACCAGGGATCAAACTCACACCCCTGATATTGGAAGGTGAAGTCTTAACCACTGGGCCATCACAGAAGTCCCAAGAAAGCCAATGTTTTGACTAAACTTATCCTTTATCCTAAAATTTATAAGAGATAAAACAAAATAGTGAGATGTTCTCATTTTTATCCTTGAATAATAAAGATAGCCTTATCAGAAAAATTGCAAGCAGCAATTTTGTGTGTCTTGTGGCTCCATGTAGCACAAACATCATTCCCACTTAGCTCTGACAGTTGTGGCCAGAAATGCAGTCACTGGACCACCCACCCAGCAGCTACAGCTGGACTAGGCAACTCCTCTTGGGTCTTTACCAGAAAGCTTTCTTAGTGAGAAAAAGCGCTCATTCTAAGCTCAATGTGCAAACTTCATCAAACTCCTATGACCTGCCAAATCCTGCATTAGGTGTGCATGGGGCTTTTTCTATTCTCTTCCTAGGGACTTCCTGCATTTGGTAAACAGAATCCTGGATAGATGCTGTAAGTAGTCAATATGAAATTCTTCCTGATAGAGCTCCTGTTACAGGGTATGTGCCACATAAAAGCAAAAACCAGTAAAAAATAAAGACACTCCTAAAGAAAGGGACTTAAGTGATATCAATCTTTAGGCAACAACTATCACCAGTCAACATTAGAGGTCACTAAGCTAGGTCGGGGCACAAATGGTTTCTGTCTAGGAGAGATATTCACTCTTGCTGAATATGTGAACTTGAACTTGAAAAACCTTACCTGCATGAACACATAGTTCCTATCTTTTCCTACCTATGTATAAATCCCAAAGCTTTCTTTTAAGAGTAATTTACTATAGCTACTTTATAAATGCAATGATGTATTATCTCTTTCTCTCTTCCCTCCTTTTTCTCTATCTCTCCTTCTCCCCGTCCGTCCCTCTGCAAAGATTATGCAGACATGAGGGAACTCCCATGCCTCTTCTCCTCAGCTGTTAGGCTTTGGAGATGCCATGATCACTCCTTCAGAGCCAGGTAAACATCTTAGTACATCAAGTGAAAGTACTAAGGACTGGTAAGGGTGTGTACAGCCTTCAGAGGTGCCCAAAGCAGGCCTTGGAGTAGGGCCTGCTGTGGGATTGCCTCAAGGAGTGGGGTGGAAGGAAGAAAGAGTGAAGGAAAGTAGACATAGAAAGTCACCTTAAGTCAATCGTTTCCGGCAGTCGAATGGACCTCCTGGTGGATTTTCTCGCAAACTTCTGGCCTCCTTCAATGCATTTAGTGGCCTTCTTGATGTCCCGAACCCAGGCATCTCTCTCTTCCAGGAAGGCTGCCTGGAAGAAGTGGTCCTGCTGTTTGGTCGTAGTGATCTTAAACACAAACTGAAATCAAAACACATCCCATTAGGAACGACTCCTTTCAAGGGGGTGAGGGCTTTTATGAAGCACAGGAGTTGAGCCAACCCTGTTCTGGAAATGCTTAGCCAATAAAGACCCAAATGCCCAGGGTTCAGGATGAGTGGTGGGCAGAGGGACTGGCCCAGGGAGCTCCATTCACATTCGTAGGCTATGCAAAGGTCAGCACCTGAGAAGATGTTCGTCACAGTTAATGACATCAACTCACCATCCTTTTTCCAAAGTCCTGACAAGGGCTGGTCAGAGCGCTTCCTTTCAAGGGAATCATTCCTTTGGGGCTGTTGTCACTCTTCTTCTTATAGAATTCAATTCCGTCTTCTAACAATACAACCCACATGGGTTTCCAAGAGTTGAACACACTCCCCTGTGATGCCAACAGAAAGATTCAGGTAAGGATGTTTTCTAAAGCTCTTCTGTAGATGCCACAGGGCTCGGTAAAAGCCTACCTTTGGCCAGCGTGGATGCAGGAGACCCACATTTGTGTGACCAGGGGAGAAGGGCAATGCCATTCTTCTGGAACTTCTTTAAAAATTTTAATATAAAATGTATACACATCTATCAGTAGCCCATAAGCCTCTCCTGGGCCATTACCAAGGGAATATGGTATGGATCTCAACTCTCCTTCTTGTGCATTTCAGACTGACTTTCTGCAGCATATTTTCTGCTCCTAACCCTGCCCGTTGTTTTCAGTTCAACTTAAGTAAGGATGGCAAAAGAATCTACCTCAAGTGCCAACTCAGACTGCATAGTAGCTGGTGCTTGAAGCTGGACTCCCTGGAAAAGTGCCATTAATGGCAGCATGGAAGCTCCACTTACTTCCATCCTTTGGTCTAATCAGATTTTATCTGGGTATGAATGTCAAGAAGAGACTCAGAGCACAGCCTTGTATATAGGCATGACTAGGAGGGATGAAAACCACGTTCAGAATGGTCTCTGATGCCAGCACGGTGCTATCATGTCAGTTCTTACTTTAAAAGTTTTCAGTTTGGGTTGATGCCAACTGTGCCTTTAGTAACAGATAACCATTCTGACTAGGAAGTCTTTCTTTCTTGTCTGTACTTTATGAGGACTTTGGAAAAAGAAGAGAATAGCGTTCTTTGCCTCTCATCTTTGAACTCCTGATTGTCACCCTGTCATGATTACCACAAAAATGGAATTATCAACCAGTTCCTAGAAGATCCTTCTGCTTATCTTAAAATACCAAGAGCCTCTATATAAAGGTCCAGTTGCCCAAAAGGAAGACTATTTATGCATTGAAGATAAATACTCATGGAACTATCATTTTGCTGGTCCAAGTGTTTCCTTTGTTTTAGTTACTGAAAAAAAAAGTTTCTAATTAAAACACACTGTCTCTTTTCTGTACAGGCAGAATAACTATTCATGCTAACACTGCATTATTTCCCTTTTTTTAAAAAAATGGGCAAGGTCGGACACTATGCCAACACATGAAATAATTTCAATCAAATGTCTTTCTGTTTTACATCTACTCAGAATATAAAACACTCCTGCAAATCAATAAGAAAAAATACAAATTATCTATTTTTTTAACGGGCAAAAAACTGGAAGAGGCATTTCATTAGAGATGGTATCCAAAAAGACTCTGAAAATATGTTCAATATCACAATCCATCAGGAACACTCAGATTAAAACCACAATGAAATACCTCTGCACACACACTAGAGCAGCTAAAATTCTGAAAGATTGAGAAAAGCAAGACTTCACAAAGACAGTAACTAGAACTCCCATACATGGCTGGCAGGAGAGCAATATGGTACATTCAATTAGGAAAACTGTGGAGAATGTTTTAATTCTCAGAATATATATGTTGATACACTTAGACACAAGGGAGCAAGATGTCTGAAACTTATTGTCAAATATCTCAGCAAAAAAATATGTGTATATATTTATATAATAATATGGAGTGATAGGCAAATGTAGCCATGAATTAACAATTAATAAATCTAGGGAAAGAGTATATAACTAATTGCACTATTTTTTCCAGTTCTCTATGAGTTTGAAATTTTTCTAAATAATTGGGGAAAAGTAATAAATAAATTAACAATATGACACTAATTAAAACACACTATCTCTTTTCTGTACAGGCAGAATAACTATTCATGCTAACACTGGATTATTTCCCTTTTTTAAAAGAAATGAGCAAGGTCAGACACTACATATTAAAATTTGGGATGTACTTTTAGGGAAATATACAGACAAGTCTAAAAAAATCAAGTATCTGAAACAAGTAAAAGATCTACTCACAGAGCTAGGAGTAGAAGCTGGACCAGATGACTGCTGAAATGCCTGTCAAGGCTCAAATTTTAGATTCTACTTCATGCCTATCAAAGATTTATAAATGCCAGAGTCACTCAGGGCTTTCGACCTTGGAACTGGCATAAAATGAGAAGTCAGCCAACACTGCATTCCTTCTGTAGACAGTTTAAATAAAACTACTATGCAGCCAACTGTTCAAAATGAGCTTGTGCTCTCCTAATTCAAATGTAGCCTCGGTCTGTCTGCTCACTCAGAGGAGGGTTCATTTGGGATTCAGGGCCTTTGTGTTCATTGAGGAGGCTGATATTGGTAAAAGCAAGAGAAATCCCGAGAGCTTATAAAGTGGGGACTTTCTTCCAGGCTTGGTGGTGGTTAGTTAGGTTGCTGCTGCTGCTGCTGCTAAGTCGCTTCAGTCGTGTCCGACTCTGCGTGACCCCTGAGATGGCAGCCCACCAGGCTCCCCCGTCCCTGAGATTCTCCAGGCAAGAACGCTGTTAGTTAGGTTAGGATGATGGAATTCTGGGTCATCACTCTCTGCATCTGCCAGCTTCTCCCTGGAGTAACCTGAAAGCACCTCCCTCCACCACCCCTGTATTTACCCTTCTCTGTCCTTAACTCTCTTGGTGCTCACACAAGAGCAAACCCTGAAGTGTGATCACAGAGTGTCCATGCTAGAAGGACATTTAGTATCATCTACCATCACCCTCATCACACAAGCAAGAAAGTTGAAGCTTGTTTAAGTAACTGGGCCTAGTATACTCGACCAGTTAATGTGAGACCAAAATTAGAACCCAGGTCTACTGATACCCAACTTTGTGTTCTTTCTACTTCCTCTTAGATGCCATCTCCATTCTGGGTCTCACATAAACTTCAGTCATATTGGAATCTAAATCAATTTTTAGGTCACTTAGCTAGCTATATATATGCATGTATGTGTATAAAATCGTGTGTGTGTGTGTACTTAGTCATGTCTGACTCTTTATGACTCCATCAATCATAAAACATATCTAAATCATAAATCACGTCATAGCATGATCATATATAAAAGGTATGTTTTATGATACTGTACATATATAAGGTTTATACATATAAATAAATATATATGTGGCACATGTCTGCTTTCTTCCATTATAGGCCAAAATCTATACAATTACGTGTCAGAACCAGCAAGTTTTAGGTGCTAAATCAAATTTAAAGTTTCCAAGTGAGTCACTATACATCACCATGGAAACAGCTAGTTTCGTGCATAAAAGTCTGACACTGAATGACACGAAAAGAAGAAAACTTAAAGGTCAAGATACTTGACCATATAAAAAAATTGAATTTCTGTACAGTAAGAAAGCAAATGAACAAATAGCAACAATAACAACAAAAACGCTGAACAACTGAAAAACAAAAGGTGTGGATATTTATAACAAATTATATAATTAAAGATTAATATCCTTAATATATTTTTAACCCTTTAGAATCAATAAGATATATACAAACCCTATCAATTTTTTAGATGGGCAACCGATATAAGCAGGCAATTTTCAAGAGAAGAAACATCTGGGTCCAATAAATGTAAAAATGCACTGCTTCAACAGCATTCAAACAAATGCAAATTAAATAAAATATAGTCTTGTTCTTTAATATGTTTTTTTAAAAGATTTATAAAATATATGAAGATTTGGGGAAATTGGCATGTGGAGGACAAAAAAGAAGCTCTATGAGTCAGCACTTTGATGTGGGATGTCAAAATGAGTGAAGTCATTTGTGGGCTGTATAAATAGAAGCATAGGAAAGTAAGAAAGGTTCTAACTTTAAATGGAGCCTAACCAGTAGTGACCATGGAGATAGGTGGCCCAAACTCAAATCCCAGCTCTGCCTCATTCTAGGAATGTGACCTTGAGGAATGTTTAAACCTCATTTGCTACATCTGGCAAATGCAAATAATGCTACTACATATTTCTTAGGATGATTGGGGGATTAACTAAAATAATCCATGTAAATTGCTAAGGGCAATATCCAGAACATAATAAGCACCCAATAAAACCTACCTAGTCTCTGTAATTCTGTGTTTATAGATATACCTCAGGGCTTTCCTGATGGCTCAGTGGGTAAAGAATTCACCTGACATCAGAGACACTAGTTCGAACCCTTGGTTGGGAAGATCCCCTGGAGAAGGAAATAGCAACTCACTCTAGTATTCTTGCTTAGGAAATCCTATGGACAGAGGAGCCTGGAGAGCTACAGTCCATGGGGTCACAAAAGAGTCGGACACGACTGATTGACTAACCATATAGATATAACTGGAGAATGAAACTGAGTTCAGGAAGCCTCGAAGTTGCAGATGAAGTGAAGCCTGTTCTATAAGCCAATGAAAAATTTTTTTAAAAAAGAGAAAAAATGGCATCTCTCTTGGGAAATTATTGGAACTCACAAATTTGGGCTCAAAAGGGGACAGACAGAGTAGATGAGGGCTGTCTTCAGAGGTGTGAAACACTGAATTGTTTTGAAGTCCCAGCAGGTGAAAGTTTCAGGAAAAAAAACAGTTTGTTGCATAACTTATGGGAGAAAGTCAAGTTAGTGAGTTCCCTGGCACAAGAGGTCTTCTAGCATGTTTGTGAACAGATTAGTAAAAGAAATGCAGGCCACAGATGAGAAGTTCAATTAAATACTTCACATTCCTTTCAATCCTCAGATTCTACACATCTGTTCCAAAAACCTGTTGTCCCTATTGTGCCTTTAGTCTCCTAATTCCTTATCCTCATCTGAACACTTGGGCCTCATCTGCAAGAAAAACAATGAAAAAAAAAAACCCACAAAACCCACAAAAACCTGCTTAACATGAATGTCTAAAAATGACTTCATTAGAAATTTTTTAAGTTACTATAATATGAACCCCTGACATTTTGGTTTCTCTACAGTTTAGTTCAGTTCAGTCACTCAGTCATGTCCTATTCTTTGTGACCCCATGGACTTCAGCACACCAGCCTTCCCTGTCCATCACCAACTCCCAGAGCCTACTCAAACTCATGTCCATTGAGTTGGTGATGCCATCCAACCATCTCATCCTCTGTCGTCCCCTTCTCCTGCCTTCAATCTTTTCCAGCATCAGGCTCTTTTGAAAATGAGTCAGTTCTTCACATCAGCTGGCCAAAGTATCAGAGTTTCAGGTTCAGCCATCAGTCCTTCCAATGAATACTCAGGATTGATTTCCTTTAAGATGGACGGGTCGGATGTCCTTGCTGTCCAAGGAATTCCCAAGAGTCTTTTCCAACACCGCAGTTCAAAAGCATCAATTCTTCGGGGCTCAGCTTTCTTTATAGTCCAACTCTCACATCCATACATGACTACTGGAAAAATCATAGCTTTAACTAGACTGACCTTTGTTGGCAAAGTAATGTCTCTGCTTTTTCACATGCTGTCTAGGTTGGTCATAACTTTTCTTCCCAGGAGCAAGCATCTTTCAATTTCACGGCTGCAGGC
>NW_011494787.1:3274177-3280548 GCF_000754665.1 Bison bison bison
ATGTTGAATTTTAAGCCAGCTTTTCACTCTCCTCTTTCACTTTCATCAAGAGGCTCTTTAGTTCTTTGCTTTCTGCCCCAATTCCTAGTCCCAACTATTTTTCTCCAGATGTTGGCCAGTGTTGACAATCTGATTTCTGGTTCCTCTGCCTTTTCTAAATCCAGCTTGAACTTCTGGAAGTTTATGGTTCACATCCTGTTGAAGCCTAACTTGGAAAATTTTGAGCATTACTTTGCTAGCATGTGAGATGAGTGCAATTATGCAGTAGTTTGAGCATTCTTTGGCATTGCCTTTCTTAAGGATTGGAATGAAAACTGACCTTTTCCAGTCCTGTGGCCACTGCTGAGTTTTCCAAATTTGCTGACATATTGAGTGCAACACTTTCACAGCATCATCTTTTAGGATTTGAAATAGCTCAACTGGAATTCCATCACCTCCACTAGCTTTGTTCATAGTGATGTTTCCTAGGGCCCACTTGACTTCACATTCCAAGATGTCTGGTTCTAGGTGAGTGATCACACCATTGTAATTATCTGGGTCATGAAGATCTTTTTTATATAGTTCTTCTGTGTATTCTTGCCACCTCTTCTTAATATCTTCTGCTTCTGTTAGGTTCATACAATTTCTGTCCTTTATTGAGGCTATCTTTGCATAAAATGTTCCCTTGGTATCTCTAATTTTCTTGAAGAGATCTCTAGTCTTCCCATTCTATTGTTTCTTCTATTTCTTTGCATTGATCACTGAGGAAGGCTTTCTTATCTCTCCTTGCTATTCTTTGGAACTCTTCATTCAAATGGGTTTATCTTTCCTTTTCTCCTTTGCCTTTCCTTTCTCCTCTATTCAATTTGAGCTGGTGGCTCAGAGGTTAAAGCATCTGCCTGCAATCCAGGAGACCTGGGTTCAATCCCTGGGTTGGGAAGATCCCCTGGAGAAGGAAATGGCAACCCATTCCAGTATTCTTGCCTGGAGAATCCCATGGATGGAGGAGCCTGGTGGGCTACAGTCCATGGGGTCGCAAAGAGTCGGACACAGCTGAGCAACTTCACTTTCACTTTCTCTTCTATTCACAGCTATTTGTAAGGCCTCCTCAGACAACCATTTTGCCTTTTGCATTTCTTTTTCTTGGGCGTGGTCTTGATCCCTGCCTCCTATACAATGTCATGAACCTCTCTATCCATAGTTCTTCGGGCACTTTGTCTATCAGATCTAGTCCTTTGAATCTATTTGTTACTTCCACTATATAATCGTAAGGGATTTGATTTAGGTCATACCTGAATGGTCTAGAGGTTTTCCCTACTTTCTTCACTTTAAGTCTGAATTTGGCAAGAAGGAGTTCATGATCTGAGCCACAGTCGGCTCCCGGTCTTGTTTTTGCTACTGTATAGAGCTTCTCCATCTTTGGCTGCAAAGAATATAATCAATCTGATTTCAGTGTTGACCATCTGGTGATGTCCATGTGTAGCGTCTTTTCTTGTGTTGTTGGAAGAGGGTGTTTACTATGACCAGTGTATTCTCTTGGCAAAACTCTATTAGCCTTTGCCCTGCTAACTGGTTTCTCTACAAATGATGATAAAGCAGCCTGCACATTTCAGACATTTGCCTTTGTACTGCGGTAAAAAAATAAACAAAATGCTATCTTTACTCTCAAAATGCTCATAGTCTAACCGGGGAGAGAGTGACCTTGACCTGAAACTCCAGGTCAGAGTGATAATGCACAAACTGAGAGAAGCCTTCCTACACATGGGCAGTTTCACAGAAAGAAGTCATGACTCATTGCTGAAGGTGGAGAAGCTTGATTTTGTGTGGAACCCCCTCCCAGACACCTCCCTTCACTTCTCCTTTTCCTCAAACTTCTCTTTTCCCATGTTGACATACAGCTAGAATTCAAAGGAAAACTATTTGATGGTCAAAACTACGTATTGAACTAAAGCAGAATTGTGAGTCAGTATCATCTATTCTCCCATGCTTGTGGGAAATGTTATTTTAAGTTTGGTGTTACAGTCAATGAAGTCCTTATTTCTGCTACATCCTAGATTGCATCATTTAGTCAACCAGTCTGATCCATGACATCACGGGTATAACATCCCAGATCAATGGTCATTTTGTTCCTGTTTGAATACTTTGAAGGCAAGGAAACTAATTTGTTCAGCAGTGTATTTTTTTATATAAATATAAACTTTTCCAGGTTGGACAATTTCTCAATGAAAACATATTATGTTAGCAATAGAGAGATGACACAAATGTTTAACAGTATGGTTTCTGGGGTCTTAGGGATTTAGGTTCAAATTTCAAGTTTGTCTCCTCCGGGTTCCATGACCATAGGCAAGTTACTTCATTTTTTCCAAACCTTAGTCTCCTCACTTGTAAAATCAAAATAATATAGTACCAATTTCCCATTACTACAATGATTAAATGAGATAATACACTTTAAGGGCTGATAACTTACATCTAGCTTATAGTAGATGCTCAAAAAATGGTAACCATATAGGCAGATAAGATAGCACAGTTTTGTAGGCAGTACTGTGAAGTCATTCTGGCCTAAGGTTCTCCTGGGTACCACCCGTCACAACAACAGCTCTTTGGAAAAGAAAAATCACTGCAGTCTGGGCCCATGAGGGCCACATAAAACATGGCTAGGCATGGCTTTCTGTGACACTGGATCACACTGCTGGGTTCCAGTTCAGATCTGCCACTTAATAGCTGCGTGACCTTAGGCAAGGCCCTTTACCTCTCTGTACCTTACTTTCTGGTGGCTCAGTGGTAATGAATCTGCCTGTTTATGCAGAAGATGTGGGTTCAATTCCTGGATCAGGAAGGTCCCCTGGAGAAGGAAATGGCAACCCACTCCAGTATTCTTGCCTGGGAAATCTCATGAACAGAGGAGTGTGGCGGGCTACAATCCATGAAAGTCAGATCTTACTTTCCTCTTCCATAAAGTAAAGGTAATAGTTGTACCCATTATATGTACATAAAGTGCATTAAATGGTTAGATTTGTTACTGCTACAAAGTAAGGGCCACATATACTGGCTACTCTGACAATGATAATTCAATGGGTGCAGATCATAGGGGATTATTTCATGGCATCTGGAAGACAAGGTTTGGAAGAATTGTTGGGCGGAGACCACTGAGTCCTGCTCTCTGTTTTGCCCCAGGCTTTTCTCCTTCTGCTTCCGTCTTTTGCAGCCATTTTCTTTCCTTAAAAATCCCTTGTCCTCTCTCTCACCACTCCTATTCTTGTGCTTTCCCCAGCCTCTCAGGCCACCTAAATTCCTAATACACTCTTTGGATCAGTCCTGCCATTCAACATGATGGTGGAATGGTTGTCATAGAAACAACAGCTGATTCCATAAGTTGTGTAGAAATGAGGTTAGTTTGGGAGGTGACTTGGTGGAGTCTAAGTTATTGGTTGCATATAACCTGCTTCTCTCTCTTCTTTTAAGCTATTATTACAAACATATTCAAATCAGTGGTCTGCTTTCAGACCTCCAAAATATGTTTATGCTTATTGTCTGAAGTAACCCCCTAATCAGAGACAAAGAGAGGTTGAGGTCACCGCACACACTCTTACCCACAGTCCAGTTTGTCCAGACCCCACTCTGGCTCTGCAAAGTTCATCTCACCTCCCTTTAGCTGGCTGGGGAAACCTGCCTTTCAGAAGGCTGCCTGGGATCAACGAGATGGTGGTAGGCTTTGCAGTTAGGCAAGCCTGGGTTTTAATCCCAGGTTGTCCACTTATCAGTTGTTGGATATGGGCAAGTCACTTATTCTCTCTGATAAACTAATTTATAGAGTTAAAAATACAAGTATACAATATAAGAGCAATTTTAATTACAAGATGCTTAAATTGTTTTTAAAACAAACAGAAAACCTTTGCAGAAAATGTTTCCATTCATCTGCTTTTGTCAGGATACTAGCCTAAGCAAGCAGGAAAGAAATAGCAACATTAATTATTATTGGTTCTCAAAGAGATTATTAGGGCCTACTGCAAAGTATCTACATACACCTCTGTGTGTATATGTGCATCTTTTCCAAAGGATGTTTCAAAATATGGCTAATGAGACAGAATACCTGCTGAGGGTTCATTTATTCTCTGGCACCTACTTGTAACTCTCACAACCACAGACACATTGCTGCTGCTGCTGCTAAGTCGCTTTAGCCGTGTCCGACTCTGTGCGACCCCACAGATGGCAGCCCACTAGGCTCCCCCATCCCTGGGATTCTCCAGGCAAGAACACTGGAGTGGGTTGCCATTTCCTTCTCCAATGCATGAAAGTGAAAAGTCAAAGTGAAGTCGCTCAGTCGTGTCTGACTCTTAGCGACCCCATGGACTGCAGCCTACCAGGCTCCTTGGTCCACAGGATTTTCCAGGCAAGAGTACTGGAGTGGGGTGCCATTACACATTACAAACCCTAATTTAGGGTTTACTCTGAAATTTACTCTGAAAATCCCAGTGGAATGGAGACAGGCAGTGCCAGGAGACAGGGAGTAAGTTTCTGATCCCAACACCGTCACAGCCATGTGACTTTGAGCAGTCACCAGCTTCTGGGTCTCAGCTTACTCTTGTGGAAATGAGGGAATGAGGTCAGATGGTCTAAGGTCCCCTCTAGATTTAAATCAAAACAGAATCAGGCAGCAATGTGAGCGGTTTGACCCCCTCTTAGTAGAACACTTCAGGCTAAAATTCAGGTTAAACCATGAATGGCCTAAACAAAGTCCCACTATGCACTCCATCAATTAAAAAACGGGGCCTCTAAAGGAATGTACTGAATCCAGTTCACTTCTAACACCCTGAGCTCACTTGGGTCAGTGTGAGTTACTTGCTCATAAAAGTGTTGTCCACAGGATGCTAACAAGCCTATGTGAGAACTCACCCTCCTGGGAAGATTCACAGTGGCGCGGCACACACCCACCATCAGAAGATAAACCAGCAGTGCTAATGAAATTCAGTTTCCTGATGCCTAACCAGTGAAACTGAGCTTTTTTGAGTAAACTCCTGTCTCTATTTTCTAACCTTTAAAATGGTGTATCTACCTACCATCTTAACAGCATGTTATACAAATTCACTAAGAACTACAAATAAAGAGATTTCAGTCCAGTAAAAAAAGATAAATAAGCTATCATTACTGTATCACTATATCAGATCATCTTTAATCATTTGCTTCTTCTTCCTCTCCAAAAAAGTAAAAAGGGGAGGAAGAATTTAACTAACAAATGAGTAGTTTCTCCTAATAACCTCTATAGCAGGAGTTTGAGTCTTCTGGCATAACACACACGCATACTCTTGAAAAGGATGCTCTAAATCATGAAGGATTTCCAGACCCCGCATTCTGGAATTCTCAGTCCCACATAATCAAGCTATGCTGACACCTGAGGTGGAACCTTCCACCTTTAAGAACCAGAAGGCAGTGGAATACATACTGGCTTCTCCCCACAACCTTCCACAACCTGCAGTACTCTCCTATTTCAGCAGTAGAGAGTGCAAAGCTGGACCCCAATCCTCCCCCACCCTATGCCCAGGGTCACCGATGCAGGTGACTCTTTGCTTACCTTCTTCACTAGATAGCCCTCCCTGATCCGCTTTGGTTCCATGTTGGATGGACAGACAGCCGGGGGCCCTCACAGATGAGTCGTCTCAGAAGCTCAGCCTCCTCTGAGAGGTGGGGCAGTTGTGGGCTGCTTTTCTAGAGTGAGGTCTCTTTCACAATTTCCCCTCTGCGGGCAATCTCGTGATCACATCCTCTTCTCCTCACTGGGGTGGAAGATCAGAATAAGGAACTGCAGCTTGAAACAACCCATTCTTTGCTAATGTTGGAGACTTACCATAAGTACAGTTGGGTTGAATATTTACCTGAGGGTCAATTTTTATTACCAAAAACGAAAGCGTTCTCCTAAAGGGAGAAAAATGGGGAAAGGAAGGTGAAAGTGAAAAAGAAAACCCTACTCATGGAAATTGTCCTGGCTTAGGAATTATTCCTGAGAGCCTCAAAATACTTAATAAAAATGCCAAGAAATTCAAAACTGGTGAACATAAAGGCAACCAGTATTAAGTGAAGGTCTGTCCCAGGTATTCTCCGAGGTGTGTTTCGGCCGGCCTCATTTAATGTAGCTGTTACAAGAAACCCATAGGGGACAGTATACTGTTCCTTCTGTAAAACTCAAGATGTAAGGACACTTGTGCTTAGAGAAGAAAAGAGTTGTCTTGAGGATACACAGCAGGTAAGGGCCAGAAGAGTAGGGAGCGTCCTTACCAGGGCTTTGGGTCTCCTATCTGGCGCGAGATGCGTGTGTCACACAGAACGTTAATCCCACAGTAAAAAGAAGCCAGTATTCAAACATGTTTGAGAAGCTGTACAAATTAAAGACCCCCCCC
>NW_011494787.1:3280648-3311162 GCF_000754665.1 Bison bison bison
ACACACACACACCCACAAGTACTACAGCCAAGAATCCTGCTGTCATGGTGTTTAAAATGTGTTTTTCAAATTCATTTGACCACAGAATTCTTTTTTGAGCAATTTCTATCAACATTCTTGTTATAAGTTGAATTGAAAAAAAAAACTCAAAAACATATTTAACATGAATATCTAAAAATGACCCTCAACCGCAAAAAAAAGTCCTAACCCCCAGTACTTTAGAATGCGACCTTATTTGGCAATAGTGTTATTGAAGATGTAATTGGTTAGGATGAGGTCATACTGGAGTAGGTTGGGCCTTAATCCAATATAACTGGTTCCCTTAAATAAGAAGAGTAAGGGGACTTCCCAGGTCACCCAATGATTAAGACTTCACCCTCCAATGCAGTGGGTACAGTTTTGATCTCTGGTCAGGAAGCTAAGATCCCACATGCCTTGTGGTCAAAAAACCAAAACATAAAACAGAATATTGTTACAAATTCAATAAAGACTCTTAAAATAGCCACATCAAAAAAAAAAAAAAGGAAGAGGAGTGAGACACAGAAAGAAAGCAGTTACGTGAGAGCAAAGGCAGAATTGGAGTGATATCTCTACATGCCAAAGAATGTCAAGGACTGTCAGCAAATATCAGAAGCTGGAAGAAGCAGGCAAGTTTCTCTTCTACAGCAGTCATAGAGAACATGGCCCTGCCAGTTGATTTCAGACTTCTAACCTCCAGGATTGTGAAATGATCAATCTCTGATGTTTTATGTCTGCTGCAGCCAGCACAGCAGGTAGGGATCAAAAGTGATTGACGCACAGTTTGGGAAAAAGAAACTAGAGACAGAATTAAAGTTTTAAAAGATGGGACCGGGAGACTCAAGACCTCTTGAGTCAAGAGCCCCGTTCCTCAGAGCCACATCACTTTTACTGAGTGTCTTGGCAAGCAGAAAGTATCTGTTGTGCTACAATGAAGTCATCAGCCTCCTGTGTCCCCGGTCACGTCTCCAATTTTATTGATTACTTTAAACCATCTTTGTTATTTTCTTGTACATAGACCTGCATATGCCTTGGGAAAACATCTTAGGGTGTACACAAGCAGTGTTCTGAACTTATGCTGACCTGGCATTCCAAGGTCCTCACTATGTTTTTCCTTAGCTTAACAGGGCATGACAACCCCAACTGATCAACCCAGTGTACTTTTATTTGGGTTATGTTGTATTGCTATATTTTGCTTTTATTCTTTTCCCATGGTGATTTTCTCATGGCTTGGCCAGAACAACAGGTGGCTTGACTATTAACCCCTGCATACACCCTTTTTTGTTTTTGTAGCTGAAGATATGTTGCTCTTGCAATTTCTTTCTTCATTGGTTCTCAGAGGGATTTTTCCATGTATCTGAGGACTAAACAGAAGATTATAGCTAAAACAACAAACAGCAAAACAAGGCTAGTGTTTCAATGAGACCACCTCCAATGCCTTTGATCCATCGAGAGGACTCAATGAGTTAAGGCTCTCTTCTATTCCTTGAAGTTTACCTATACCTGTTAATAGTCTAAGAGAACCATGCTGCATGCCAATGATTTTTGCTTGTAGCTTTTTAATATCTAGAGGAAGGTTGTCATCTGCATGGCCCTGCAAGTGCCATCTAACTTTTTCCCAGGAGTGTTCAGATTGGTTATATTCCTGGGGGGTTACACAAAAAGTAGTAATGTTCCAATCACACTTTAAACATATTTATAATTTACGACATTGTACTTCATCTTCTAAGAGTAGCATTGCATTTTTTTAAATCCACCAACCTGTTGTTAATCTCATCTATATGAGTTTGGGCTCCCCAGTATACTCTGAGATTTTTGTATATGTCTGGAGACAGTCTTTTTTACCTTGATGAGGCTGTTCAGAACTCATGTGTATTCAATTTCTGGAGGGATGAGGCAGAGAGAAAAGAAAAATGTTTTAATTTTACCCACAGGTGTAAATCACTAAATTGTTTTAAACCATCAGTGACTTGAGGAGAAAAGATTTTTATATCTGAAAACAAAGATTAGAAGCCAGTAATGCATCAGACTAAAAGTCATGAAAATAGTATTTATATTTAGCAGTCTGTTTAATCTCATGTAACCAGTTCCTTTGTTCTGTGGTCCTTGCTTGACAACAAAGGACATCAGTGAAAGTGATGGTCTCCAAGAAGCTCATGAAATTTTTGCCAGTGTCTGTATGACCTGACCAGCAAAGTGGGTGCTCTGATCACTGGAGATTGCAGAAAATGTATTTTAACCATTTTTTTTTTTCATTGTGAGATTATTAACCCCACACCCAGGAAAGGCTTCATCCTATCAAATTAAAGTAAGGTTGTTCAGGGAGCAGGGAAAAGCCAAGCAGCCATCTTGGATTTCCCATAGCCCTGACTGTTTGGTTTAACTATAAAACACTGATGAAAGAAATCAAAGAGTACATAAATAGATGGAGAAATATAACATGTTCATGGATTGGAAGAATCAGTATAGTGAAAATGAGTATACTACCCAAAGCAATCTATAGATTCAATGCAATCCCTATCAAGCTACCAACGGTCTTTTTCACAGAACTAGAACAAATAATTTCACAATTTGTATAGAAATACAAAAAACCTCAAATAGCCAAAGCAATCTTGAGAAAGAAGAATGGAATTGGAGGACTCGATCTGCCTGACTTCAGACTATACTACAAAGCTATAGTCATCAAAACAGTATGGTACTGGCACAAAGACAGAAATATAGATCAATGGAACAAAATAGCCCAGAGATAAATCCACGCACCTATGGACATCTTATTTTTGACAAAGGAGGCAAGAATATGCAATGGAGAAAAGGCAATCTCTTTAACAAGTGGTGCTGGGAAAACTGGTCAACCACTTGTAAAAGAATGAAACTAGAACACTTTCTAACACCATACACAAAAATAAACTTGAAATGGATTAAAGATCTAAATGTAAGACCAGAAACTATAAAACTCCTAGAGGAAAACACAGGCAAAACACTCTCTTACATAAATCACAGCAGAATCCCCTATGACCCATCTCCCAGAATAATGGAAATAAAAGCAAAAATAAACAAATAGGACCTAATTAAACTTAAAAGCTTTTGCACAATGAAGGAAACTATAAGCAATGTGAAAAGACAGCCTTCAGAATGGGAGAAAATAATAGCAAATGAAGCAACTGACAGAGAATTAATCTCAAAAATATACAAGCAGATCATACAGCTCAATACCAGAAAAATAAATGACCCAATCAAAAAATGGGCCAAAGAACTAAACAGACATTTCTCCAAAGAAGACGTACAGATGGCTAACAAACACATGAAAAGATATTCAACATCATTCATTATTAGAGAAATGCAAATCAAAACCACAATGAAGTATCATCTCATGCCAGTCAATGGCTGCTATCAAAAGGTCTACAACAATAAATGCTAGAGAGGGTGCAGAGAAAAGGGAACCCTTTTACACTGTTGGTGGGAACGCAAACTAGTTCAGCCACTATAGAGAACAGTGTGGAGATTCCTTTAAAAACTGGAAATAGAACTGCCATATGTCCCAGTAATCCCACTGCTGGGCATACACACCGAGGAAACCAGAATTGAAAGAGACACGTGTACCCCAATATTCATCACAGCACTGTTTTCAACAGCTGGGACACGAAGCAACCTAGATGTCCATCAGCAGACAAATGGATTAGAAAGTTGTGGTACATATACACAATGGAATTTAGTTCAGTTCAGTCGCTCAGTAGCGTCTGACTCTGTGACCCCATGAACAGCAGCATGCCAGGCCTCCCTATCCATCACCAACTGCCGTAGTCTACCCAAACCCATGTCCATTGAGTCAGTGATGCCATCCAACCATCTCATCCTCTGTCGTCCCCTTCTCCTCTTGCCCTCAATCTTTCCCAGCATCAGGGTCTTTTACTCAGCTATTAAAAAGAACACATTTGAATCAGTTCTAAAGAGGTGGATAAAATTGGAGCCTATTATAGAGTGAAGTAAGTCAGAAAGAAAAACACCAATAAAGTATATTAATGCATATACATGGAATTTAGAAAGATGGTAACAATGACCCCATATGCGAGACAGCAGAAGAGACACAGAGATAAAGAACAGATTTTTGGACTCTGTGGGAGAAGGCGAGGGTGGGATGATATGAGAGAATAGCATTGAAACATGTATATTACCATATGTGAAGTAGATCACCAGCACGTGTTCAGTCATGAGACAGGGAGCTCAGGGCCAGTGCACTGGGATGACCCTGAGGGATGGAGTGGGAAGGAGGTGGGAGGGGGGTTCAGGATGGGGGACACGTGTACACCCGTGGCTGATTCATGTCAATGTAAGGCAAAAGCCACTACAACATTATAAAATAATTAGCCTCCAATTAAAATTAATTAATTTTTTAAAAACCAAAAAAAAAAAATTAAAAGAGATGGGAATCTGTCTGGCTTGGTCATGAGCCACCATAATCAAATGGGAACCCTCAGCTAGTCCCTGCACTATTTCCAAGGTAAAAGGAAAATTTACTCCATAATTTTGAACAGCTTTCTTAAGTTCCTTTAGTATTTTGAAGGGAATCTGTTTATGTACAGCTCAATACACTCCATTAGGATTATTAGGATCTTTCCCAGGAGCTATCTGTTCATGTACTGTCACTAGAAATGCCATAGACATAGCGTCCAAGTCACACTCACGTCGAGCCCACCAAATATCTTTCTGGAGGGGTGACAGAAAGAGGGGTCTGTGGCAAGGAAGGAAAAGTTTGAGTCACTCCAGCAGTTAAGACAGGAAGGGGAGGAAGAGGAGGTAAAGGAAATTCATCCTCCCCAAACAAATGTGCAGAAGGAACTGTAGCCTTAAGAGCCTCCTGCGTTTTTTTCTTCTATCCCCTCGGCCTTTGCATTTTCAGATTCTCCCTTTGATGGGTTTTCACCGTCATCCTCCCTTCCTTCTGAGCTTTCTGGGGTCTGAAGAGGTTCTAAATAGATTTTATCAGTGTCCAAATTGACCAGCTAGATACAGGCAAGGGCACTCCCTTGTAAAGAAGTTTCTCTAATTCGTTATCTACCTTCTCCCATGTTCCTAAATCTAAAGTAAGGAGAGAAGGGAACCATGAGCAATGTTTCTCAATGGTTTGTAAAATCTCCAATAGCCGGCGCTCACTTACTGTTGTTCACCCTGCTTTCACTGCCTTAAGAGGCTTATTGAACTGAACGGAACTGAAGTGAAGAGGCATATTCTTCACAGGGTTGTTCCGAGCTCTCTGAATTTCCCATATTTAACTTCACTTTGACTTTTCACTTTCATGCATTGGAGAAGGAAATGGCAACCCACTCCAGTGTTCTTGTCTGGAGAATCCCAGGGACGGGGGGAGCCTGGTGGGCTGCCATATATGGGGTGGCACAGAGTCGGACATGACTGAAGCGACTTAGCAGCAGCAGCAACTCCGGTTTCAGTGCTGAGAGAGGGTTATTTACCGCAAAGGAGGATTTTCAGAGGCCTCACCCCACTCTTCCTCAGGGTCATGCGCGGATATTTCAACTTCAGTTTCATTCTCCTTCACTTTCGAGCCCCACGTTGGGTGCCACGTGCTGCGGCCAGCACAGCAGGTAGGGATAGAATGTGGTCAATGCACAGTTTGGGAAAAAGAAACTAGAGACAGAATTAAAGTTTTAAAGATGGGACCGGGGCACTCAAGACCTCTTGGATCAAGAGCCCTGTTCCTTGGAACCACATCACTTTTATTTAGTGTCTTGGCAAGCAGAAAGTATCTGTTGTGTTACGATGGAAGTCAGCCTCCTGTGTCCCCAGTCTCCCATTTTATTGATTACTTTAAACTAATATTTCTTATTTTCTTGTACAAAGGCTATCACCTAGCTGGAGGTCATAAACCCGGATATGCCTTGGGAAAGCATCTTAGTGTGTGCACAAGCAGTGCACTTGCGCTGACTGGGCGTTCCAAGGTCTACCCCTGTGTTTTTCCTTAGCTTAGCAGGGCATGACTCAACTGATCGACCCAGTGTACTTTTATTTGGGTTATGTTGTATTGCTACATTTTGCTTTTATTCTTTTCCCATAGTGATTTTCTCATGGCTTAGCCAGAGCGACAGGCGGCTGACTGTTAACCCCTGCATATGTCTCCTTGTTTCTGGTGTTTTGTTTCAGTGCCCTAGGAAACTAATACACTCTGGAAAACTAATATTCTATAAAACAAACTTTGAGAATGTTAATCTGGCTATGTGAAAATGACCACATTGGATTAATCACCTATGCCTCAGTTTTGTCATGGGTAAGATGGGAATAATAACGTTTATTCAATGGGACCATTCTTATGTAAGCATTCTTTTTTTATCTAAGTATTCTTAAATAAGAATACTTGTAAATGATTAGAAAAGTGTCTGGAACATAATAGGTGCCCATAAATGTTAGCAATGCCTCATTTTCAAGGAGTCTCCATTTCTTTACGGCTAGTCCTTTTCAATGATAAATTCAGCTCAGATTATAGAAGTAATACAGGACTAAATTTTTGACTAGTTCACTTTCCCTATTACATCAGTTAGCATTTTTTGGCTGCAGTCACACAGAAACCAACTCTGGCTTATATAGGCAAATAGGAACTTTCTAGAAGAGTGTGGGGTGGCTCATGGACTTGAAGAAATAAAGACTCCAGTTTTTGAAAGGACATAAAACTGGACAGCTGTGAGATTCTAAGAAGCAAGAGGTAATGGGACAGTCTCATTGAACCACAAAACTGAAAGAACTTGTGGTTTTCAGGCTCTGCAAGAGTTTCCAGGGCCCCTCACGCTTGATTGGCCTAGCTTGACTTGGTGCTGACCCTTCAGTCATCTGAGCAGCCCCATCAGGACAGTGCCTTGGGAAAGGGACTCATCCCCAGGGTAAAATCAATATTAACCTATTATTAACAGTAGAAGAGTGAAGGGCCCCTAGGCAGGAAAATCTGATAAATGTCCACAGAAGGCATGTGAGGAGCCAGGAAAGTGAAGGGCAGGAAGAATATCTGTTCTTGGGGTTTCCTAAGGGCTTCCTGATTCCCTCTTCTCCTCACCAGCAGTCATTGTTCCTCTAACTTCACTTTTCATTTTACCCTAATCAGTTCCCTAAAATTATAGGTGACTTGCCATCAGTTTCTCACTGCACCAAAATTAGTTTTAAAAAAAATTAGTAGAAAGGTTTTATGGGGGGATAGGAGAGGAAGAGTTGGCATTTGATGACATCTAAGCAAAACAGAAACAAATAAAAAGATGACTTGCCACATCTGCATTGAAACAAGTATTTTGCTGCTTAGGTGTTTATACAGGCAACACATCATAGATTTATCAAGTCAAATTTCATGGCTAAATGTATCTATTTTTGCTTAATTAACCCACTGATACCTAATTTATAATGTTTTCTCTCTTTGTCCTAATATCACCAGAGGTCTTAAAGAATCCTTTCTCCAAAATCTGTCTCTTGAATGCCTACAGTGTAAAAACATCCCCTGCACTCCAAGTAATTCCTTTAAAGGACTATGTATTGAATGCTTACCATGTGTGCCAGGCCCTGGACTAGGTAAAACTGTCTTGCCACCAAGGAGCATCCCAAGCTTGTTCATCAGCTGAACATTACCAGGCTGTATTAGATACCACCACCCTGGCTTCTCCTCCTCCTGCCAGGGGTCCTTATGCTTGCTTAGCTACCCCTAGTGGTCAATAGAGTGAACTGTCTGGATCAATGACATCCTAGGACTTCTCTAGCCAGAATATTTAGCAAATCTTCTATTCTGGTAATTCTTGCCTAGAGAATCCCATGGACATAGGAGCCCGGTGGGCTACAGTCCATGGGGTCATAAAGAGTCAGACACGACTGAAGTGACTCAGCACGCACATGCCGGCTACTCTGTAGATGCCATTCCCAGATCACACAATTAGAACCTTTTCTATTAATATCTTTTTTATGTGTATGTGTCTAGACTTAAGTCTCTTTCTGTATTCTTTTTGGACTTCCCCTGTGGCAAAGTGGTAAAAAAAAAAAAAAACCGCCTGCAATGCAGGAGATATGGGTTCAATCCCAGGGTTGGGAAGTTCCCTTTGAAGAGGGTATAGCAACCCACCCCAGTATTCTTGTCTGGAGAATCCCAAGGACAGAGGAACCTGGCAGGCTACAGTCCATAGGGTCACACAGAGTCAGACATGAGTGAACCATATTCCTTTTAATTCTCCCACACTGGATCAGTACCTTGGAAACAATTCTTCTAGTATATTTTATTGGTGTAAGGAAATTTTAAGACTTTGGAATAAACAAAAAAGATTATCGTGTGTCTCCACTGGAAAACTAGGCATCATTTATGGCACAACTTTGCACATTCTCTAATTCTATGAAGTTTGTACTTTTCCTTGTATTTGAATTATTTCACAACCCTATAAATTGTGGATAACTGATAGCAATGCAAACAATTCTTGTCTATGAACATGTAAATGAATTGTGATGGAGTTTCAACCCTGCTCCACTCTCCAGGGAAAAAGCCAACTTTCTGTCCATTTGTAAATTGACTTTCCCACTCCTTTCCTCAATATGAATTTGTCTCTGACTTCTTCTTTGAACCAGTTGTGATATCTGGCTGGTTCCCACTTTAATTCATGAGCTAAATAAAGTTTTTACTTTATTACACGTGAGTCATGATTTCACCTTGATATTTTAATTTTTTTAATTTAAATTTCGAATAACTTATTCTTCAGCATGGGTAACTCCAAAAAAGCCTTACATGTGGCTGAAAAGTATCAGAATACTGCTAGTACTCAACCTAAATGGAGGTGTCAAAACCAGGGAAGAGTCTGAGGTTTACCTACGTGCAAGTTTACAAGTTTGTCTCTACAGTTTGGTGGAAGCTGACATCAGATACCAGACTTTCAGACCTTAGGATGGAACAAAGGACGTTATTACTCACAGCACAGCAGGAAGGATAAGCTTCGTGTCTGTGTTGTTCTTCTTACCCCTGTGAGGACTGTGAGGGGTGAGGCAAGGACTGTGAGGCAAGATGGAGTGGCCCAAATGGATGCTGCAACATGCAGGAGGTTTGCATCACAGCTGAGAACTCAAGCTTAGGGAACCCGAATCTTTGATCACGGGCTGCAAGCAAACCTGCCCAAACATTGCCTCAGAGGGAGACATTGTCTTTATTATTGCTATTGTTGTTGTTCAGTTGCCAAGTTGGGGCTGACTCTTTGCAATCCCATGAACTGCAACATGCCAGGTTTCCCTGTCCTTCACTATCAACTGGAGTTTGCTCAAATTCAAGTCCATTGAGTCAGTGATGCCATCGGATAATCTCAACCTCTGTCGCCCCCTTCTCCCCCTGCCTTCGATCTTTCCCAGCTTCAGGGTCTTTTCCATGAGTCGGCTCTTTACATCAGGTGGTCAGAGTATTGGCGCTTCAGCTTCAGCATCAGTCCTCCCAATGAATAGTCAGGGTCAATTTCCTTTAGGATTGATTGGTTTGATCTCCTTTATGTCCAAGGGACCCTCAAGAGTCTTCTCCAACACCACAGTTCGAAAGCATCAATTCTTCAGTGCTCAGTTTTCTTTAAGGGCCAACTCTCGCATCCATACCTGACTACTTGAAAAACAATTTTGACTAGACAGACCTTTGTTGGAAAAGTGATGTCTCTGCTTTTTAAATACACTGTCTAGGTTTGTCATAGCCTTTCTTCGAAGGAGCAGCATCTTTTAATTTCATTTCTGTAGTCACCATCCACAGTGATTTTGGAGCCCAAGAAAATAAAACCTGTCACTGTTTCCATTCCCCTCCATCTACTTGCTATGAAGTGATGGGACCAGATGCCATGATCTTTGTTTTTTGAATGTTGAGTTTTAAGCCATCTTTCTCACTCTCTTCTTTCACCCTCATCAAGAGGTTCTTTAGTTCCTCTTTGCTTTCTGCCATTAGAATAGTATCATCTGCATATCTGGGGTTGTTAATATTTCTCCCACCAATCTTAATTCCAGCTTATGCTTCATCCAACCTGGCATTTCACATGAGGTACTCTATATATAAGCTAAATAAGCAGAATGATAATATACAGGCTTGACTTAATCTTTTCCCAATTTTGAACCAGTCTGTTGTTCAAGTCTGGTTCTAACTGTTGCTTCTTGACCTGCAAACAGTTTTCTCAGGAGGCAGACAAAGTGATCTGGTGTTCACATCTCTTGAAGAATTTTCCACAGTTTTTGTGATCCACACAGTCAAAGGCTTTAGCATTGTCAATGAAGCAGAAGTAGAGGTTTTTCTGGAATTCCTTCACTTTTTCTATGATCCAGTAGATGTTGGCAATTTGATCTCTGATTCCTCTGTGTTTTCTAAATCCAGCTTGTACATCTGGAAGTTCTTGGTTCACATACTGTTGAAGCCTAGCTTGAAGGACACTGAACATTACCTTGCTAGCATGTGAAATGATATTGGACAGTAAAACAAATCTGCCCTTGCTCTGGAGAGACACCCTCTCTCTACCTTCCAAGGTTGTTTTTCACTATACAAACATCCATGAAAAGACAGTGCCTCTGCTTGCAAATTGTAGAGAAACACAAGAGATCCATGGAGAAGTGTCTCCCAACAAAAGGAAAACTTTAAATTATTAATTTATTTAAACCCATTAGAGAATATCTAGTCTCTGCCCAGTGGGCCTCCAGCACAAAATACGTAACCAAGCACCCATCAGTTCAGTTCAGTTGCTCAGTCATGTCTTACTCTTTGTGATCCCATGGACTGCAGCGTGCCAGGCTTCCTTGTCCATCACCAACTCCTGGAGCTTGCTCAAACTCATGCCCATCAAGTTGGTGATGCCATCCAACCATCTTATCCTCTGTCATCCCTTTCTCCTCCTGCCTTCAATCTTTCCCAGAATCAGGGTCTTTTCCAATGAGTCAGTTCCAATGAACCACGTATGCGTATTAAACAGCAATTCCTCCCAACAGGAGTTGGTGATGGACAGGGAAGCCTGGTGTGCTGCAGTCCATGGGGTCACAAAGAGTTGGACATGACTGAGCAACTGAACTGAAATGAACCTCCCAACAGACACAGACACAAAATTCATGTGGAAATGATCAAAGAAATATAAAAGTTATCTATGCATATACCCATTTCCTTCAATGAAAGCATTTCCACACATATATCTTCTAGCTTTGCTAGCTGAGGGCCAAGAAGCAACAACACCCTGGTAGCAACAGCCACAATACTATGGACTTTATGTTTATGTCCCTCCAAAATTCATATGTCAAAATTCTAACCCCCAATGTGATGGTATTAGAAGATGGAGCCTTTGGAAGGTAATTAGGCCATAAGGGTGGAGCCCACATGAATGGGATTAGTGCCCTAATACAAAGACACAAGATAGCTTGCTTTCTCTCTCTCTGCTTTTTTGCTACATGGGGATACCACAAGAAGACGGCAGTCTGCAATGGAGAAGAAAGCCCTTACCAGAACCCAAATACACTGGCACCCTGATCTTGGATATCTGGTTTCCAGGACTGTAAAAAATCAATTTCTGTTGTTTATCAGACAGTCTATATCCCACTCCAGTACTCTTGCCTGGAGAATTCCATGGACAGAGGAGCCTGGCAGGCTACAGTCTATGGGGTCGCAAAGAGCTGGACACGACTGAGTAACTCACACACACCCTGTGGTAGTCTGTCACAGCAGCCTAAACTGACTAAGACACACACGCCTACTGCCCAGATCTTGATGCACTATCTCCAGTAAAAGAAATGAGGGCTCCATGGAGAAATAGATGATTCTAGGACTACGGCACGAAACACACAAGATGAGCCTGGAGCATCTTGTAGTGTCAGAAAGTAAGGAAGTGCTAAAAATTGCTAAAATAAGTAAAACCGCAATGATGGGTTATGTCAAAGGGACACAGGAGCCAACTGAAAGAAATCCCAATGGCCAGAGCTGGAACAATTTGAACTACAAAATACATAAAGCAGTACTGGACTATAGTCCAAAGAATAAGATAGATAAACAAATTACTGAATTAAATAATTAAATAAATGAGAGAACAGGCAAATCTATTCCAAGAATTCCAATTAATTTGAGTAAATACTCCACCCTCAAAAACATGGAGCAGAAATCCCACTCCTTAGTCGTGTGTTGTTTGTAGTAACTTTCTTTCAAAGAGTGTAGTATAGGAAGGAAAAAAGAATATGCTTATGGTGGAGAAAACAGACAAACCGTAGCCTGGTGATCAAGGTCAATACCAACAGTGAGAGCTCAGGTTGAAAGTATGTACTCTTCATGCCTAATCATGAGAAAAATGTTAGACAAGTCTCAACTGAAGAACATTCTACCAAATACTTGACTGGTACTCCAAGTCATCAAAAACAAAGAAGTTCCAAGAAACCACCACAGCTAAGAGGAGCCTAAGGATATGTGATGACTGTAACATGGGATGGGATCCAGGATAAAGGACATTAAGGGAAATCTAAGTAAATCTAAAGAAGGTATCAACTTCAGTTAATAATAATGTATCGATATCAGTGAACTAATAATGGCAAATAGGTCATACTAATGTAAAAATCTGTACACAGGTCAATAAGCAACAGTTAGAACTAGACATGGAACAACAGACTGGTTCCACATTGGGAAAGGAGTACGTCAAGGCTGCATGTTGTTACCCTGCTCATTTAACTTCTATGCAGAGTACATCATGCGAAATGCCAGGCTGGATGAAGCACAAACTGGAATCAAGATTGCCGGGAGAAATATCAATAAACTCAGATACACAGATGACACCATCCTTATGGCAGAAAGTGAAAAGGAATTGAGGAGCCCCTTGACGAAAGTGAAAGAGGAGAGTGAAAAAGCTGGCTTAAAACTCAACATTCAAAAAATTAAGATCATGGCATCCAGTCCCATCACTTCATGGCAAATAGATGTGGAAACAATGGAAACAGTGACAAACTTTATTTTCTTGGGCTCCAAAATCATTGCAGACGGTGACTGTAGCCATGAAATTAAAAGATGCTCACTCCTTGGAAAAAAGTTATGACCAACCTAGACAGCATATTAAAAAGCAGAGACATTACTTTGCCAACAAACGTCCATCTAGTCAGAGCTATCGTTTTTCCAGTAGTCATGTATGGATGCGAGAATTGGACTGCAAAGAAAGCTGAGAACTGAAAAGTTGATGCTTTTGAACTGTGATGTTGGAGAAGACTCTTGAGAGTCCCTTGGACTGCAATGAGAGAGATCCAACCTGTCAATCCTAAAGGAAATCAGTCCTGAATTTTCATTGGAAGGACTGATGCTGAAGCTGAAACTCCAATACTTTGGCCACCTGATGGGAAGAACTGACTTATTGGAAAAAATCATGATGCTGGAAAAGATTGAGGGCAGGAGGAAAAGGGAACAACAGAAGATGAGGTGGTTAGATGGTATTACCAACTCGATGGACATAAGTTTGAGCAAGCTCCAGGCATTGTAATGGACAGGGAAGCCAGGCGTGCTGCAGTCCATGGGGTCGCAAAGAGTTGGACATGACTGCGTGGGTGAACTGGACTGAATGTAAAAATAGAGGAAACTGAGTAGAGGGCATATAGTACCTCTCTCCCTACTATATAATTTTTTTTTAAATCTAAAACTATTCTAAAATATAGTCAATATTTAGTTTAAAAAAAAGGCATTTCCAATTCATCTTCTGTGCAGATGTAGATTCTGATGTAACCATTTCCATATTGTTATGTTCACATCCTATTTGTTCATAAAGGCTTTAAATCGAACCAGGACTCTTTTGCAATGGAAAATTTATTTCATCAGTTCTTTCTCTCCCTCTAAACATTTTGAAGGTAAAGAACACCACTTTTTAAAAGAGTGCACCTTTGTTAAGTTCAAGATTTTAATGCAGTCATAAGTCTCATTGTCTAAAGATGTGTTTAGTTGCTAAGTAGGGTCTGACTCTTTGTTACCCCCACGGACTACAGCATGCCAGGCTCCTCAGTCCTCCACTGTCTCCTGGAGTTGGCTCAAATTCATGTCCACTGAGTTAGAGAAATTTCAGATTTTTAAAGATGCTATTTTTTAAAAAGGCCTTACACCATCACCACCAACAAGCAAAAACTAAGAGGATGGATAACCAGAGGAATCCCCCTAACACGGACAAACTGAAAGGACTAACTTTCGGAAGTATGGTCTGCTGAAGTTTGATGCCAATCAAATCCTAGTCTTGTTAGAACATTTGGAGAAGTGCGGGAAACCAAGAACCATGGAATAGTGCTGCTCGGCACTTACTGTCGGCCCACTCGGTGCCGTGAGTGGATCTGAAGGAGGAGAAGTGCAGTGCTCCTGTAGACCATGGGGACTGTTAGATGAAAGGGTGGGCCTAGCGGGAGCTTCAGGCTCACAGAACACATGCGCAGTTTGCCATGGCCGCAGTGAGAGGCTGAGATTTAAGCTATGTCTGACAAGACCCCCAGTATTGCTGCTCTGGGGAAGGCGCGCTTTTTTCTTGTATGCAACAGTACCCTCCTCCAGTTAAGCACTGTGGTCATGAGGTTGTTTTGCCCAGGTAGGTGCCCTTGTCCGTGAAAAGACCTTCACAGGCTAGCTGCAGCCCAGGGGAATTTCCCAAACAACTGCCAAGCTGCAACTCAAACAGAACCTTGGAGAAGCTCCTCACTTCCATATTCTGGCCACCATCCCAACCAATTAGGCTTCTGGTTTTTTAAAAACAAAACAATAGTTAGTCTAAAATTTTCTCTCCTTCCTTCAGTAGAGAAGTTCTATCCTCGCTTGAAATAGAACTCATCTCAACTCTGACACTGAAATATATAGATCCTTCTCCTAAAGGACAACAAGCAAACCCCAAAATTAGCACATATGAAAAGATTTGATAGTGCCAACTGTACCGTGTTCCCGAGGGAGCTGGACCCAGTAAGGTACAATCACAAAGCACCTATTCTTTTCCTTGGTGTTCCTCCCTCTGACAAAAAGTTCCTTCTCAGTATGTTGGATAAGATCTTAGACAGTTTTCACATATTTCCCAAGAACTCTTAGCTTTAAAAACAAACAATCCAAATCAGTCGAACAATCATATTAACTATAGTCCAGGATAATAGTAAACACTCCAGACACTTTTGTTTCTCATTTCCTCATTTCCTCATCCTTATCCTCAGTTTGAAACCTGGAGTGAAGAGTGAAGTTTCTTATCAGCTTCTTTATACTGTTTTAGCTCCCTTTCCTGACCTGCCTCTTGAGAAACTTGTATGCAGGTCAGGAAGCAACATTTAGAACTGGACATGGAACAACAGACTGATTCCAAATAGGAAAAGGAGTATGTCAAGGCTGTATATTGTCACCCTGCTTATTTAACTTATATGCAGAGTACATCATGAGAAACGCTGGACTGGAAGAAGCACAAGCTGGAATCAAGATTGCCGGGAGAAATATCAATAACCTCAGATATGCAGATGACACCACCCTTATGGCAGAAAGCGAAGAAGAACTAAAGAGCCTCTTGATCAAAGTGAAAGAGGAGAGTGAAAAAGTTGGCTTAAAGCTCAATATTCAGAAAACTAAGATCATGGCATATGGTCCCATCACTTCATGGCAGATAGATGGGGAAACAGTGGCTGACTTTATTTTTGGGGGGTCAAAAATCACTGCAGATGGTGATTGCAGCCGTGAAATTAGAAGATGCTTACTCCTTGGAAGGAAAGTTATGAGCAACCTAGAGAGCATATTAAAAAGCAGAGACGTTACTTTGCCAGCAAAGGTCTGTCTAGTCAAGGCTATGGTTTTTCCAGTAGTCATGTATAGATGTGAGAGTTGGACTATAAAGAAAGCTGAGTGCAGAAGAATTGATGCTTTTGAACTGTGGTGTTGGAGAAGACTCTTGAGAGTCCCTTGGACTGCAAGGAGATCCAACCAGTCTGTCCTAAAGGAGACCAGTCCTGGGTGTTCATTGCAGGGACTGATGTTGAAGCTGAAACTCCAATACTTTGGCCACCTGATGCAAAGAGCAGACCCATTGGAAAAGACTCTGATGCTGGGAAAGACTGAGGGTGGGAGGAGAAAGGGACAACAGAAGATGAGATGGTTGGATGGCATCATTGACTTGATGGACATAGGTTTGGGTGGACTCCGGGAGTTGGTGATGGACCGGAAGGCCTGGCGTGCTGCAGTTCACGGAGTCTCAAAGAGTCAGACACAACTGAGTGACTGAACTGAACTGAACTGGACTGTAGCACACCAGGCCTCCCTGTCCATCACCAGCTTCCAGAGCTTACCCAAACTCATCTCCATTGAGTTGGTGATGCCATCCAAGCATCTCATCTTCTGTCACCCCTTTCTCCTCCCGCCCTCAATCTTTCCCAGCATCAGGGTCTTTTCCAATGAGTCAGCTCTTCGCATGAGGTGGCCAAAGTATTGGAGTTTCAGCTTCAACATCAGTCCCTCCAATGAACACCCAGGACTGATCTCCTTTAGGATGGACTGGTTGAATCTCCTTGCAGTCCAAGGGACTCTCAAGAGTCTTCTCCAACACCACAGTTCAAAAGCATCAATTCTTCTGCACTCAGCTTTCTTTACAGTCCAACTCTCACATCCGTACATGACCACTGGAAAAACCATAGCCTTGACTAGACAGACCTTTGTTGACAAAGTAGTGTCTCTGCTTTTTAATATGCTCTCTAGGTTGCTCATAACTTTCCTTCCAAGCAGTAAGCATCTTCTAATTTCATGGCTGTAATCACCATCTGCAGTGATTTTTGACCCCCCAAAAATAAAGTCAGCCACTGTTTCCCCATCTATCTGCCATGAAGTGATGGGACCATATGCCATGATCTTAGTTTTCTGAATATTGAGCTTTAAGCCAACTTTTTCACTCTCCTCTTTCACTTTCATCAAGAGGCTTTTTAGTTCTCTTCACTTTCCGCCATAAGGGTGGTGTCATCTGCATGTCTGAGGTTATTGATATTTCTCCCGGCAATCTTGATTCCAGCTTGTGCTTCTTCCAGTCCAGCATTTCTCATGATGTACTCTGCATATAAGTTAAATAAGCAGGGTGCCAATATACAGCCTTGACATACTCCTTTTCCTATTTGGAACCAGTCTGTTGTTCCATGTTCATTTCTAACTGCTGCTTCCTGATCTGCATACAGATTTCTCAAGAAGCAGGTCATATATTTGTATGTATTTCACCTATTAGTAGACATTTGAGTTATTTCCAATTTGTTATTTTTACAAATAATGATCCTATGAATGCTAGAAATTTGTCTTCTCAATATCTATGTGCACTTGTTTATATTGGGAATATATCAAAGACTGTAGCTACTAGAGCATATTTTCCACAATAACACCAAATTGTTTAGCAAAGACCAAATTAGCAAAATTGACAAATTCATTCTCTCATGAGTAGAATTTTGGTTTTTCCATATTTTTGTCAACAATCAATAGTATCAGACTTTTACATATTTGCCAATCTGGTGGATGTAAAACAGTATCTTGTGGTTTTATTTGTATTCTATCAACATAATTGAGTGTATTTTTATATGCTCATTAGCTATCTTAGCATAAAGGTAGCTACTTACAAAATAAAACAGAGGCTTCAACAAGATACATTTATTCCTCTCTCATACGGTGAACTGAATCTAAACAACCCAGTGCACAGTACTCTGAAGTGTCAGGATCCAGACCGCTCTGATCTGGTTGTTCTATCTCCTTGACATATGATTCGCATCCCACATCCTAACATGTCTGCTCTGGCTTCCACCCCAAGGTGAATGTTCTTGAAGGCTGCTGAAAATACAGACTCTGAAATCTCCTTTCACACAGATGGTATATTTAAGCACCACCACCCCCACTCATGTCAATTTCTGTTTCCAAGGACAAGAGTGGGTAGGAGGCAGGATGTGGTCCAGAACAAGCAGAAAGGCATATTGGGAGATACAAGTGTCCTACAGACTCAATGGTCCCATTAGAGACCGACCAGCACATTAATGCCATATCCCACTATGTTGTACCAGCAAATTTAAGATGGAGGAAGGGAGTTTTCTAAATAAGCACAGTCTGAAAACTGGGCGGGGCTTAAAGGAGCAGGCAGGGCAGTGGCCTTAATACAAAGCTCTGTGACTAGCAAGGTCTTCCCAGCCCTTCTGAGCTCAGGCAACCCTTCTGAGAGCTCCCCCTTTTGAGAGAATTCTTCAAAACGGGAGATGCTGGGGAACTGTAGATGAGAAAAAACATGGACTTTGGAGACAAATTCACATTCAAAGCCTAGCTCTCTCTCTCACCTTGGGCAAATGCCTTGACCTCTCTTGACCTCTCTGAGCCTCCATTTTCTAATCTGTAAGATGCAGATAGCTACAGTACCCACCTCTAGGACTGTTGTAAAGATGACAGGAGATATTGAGTGATGCCTGCAAAGAAGATTATGTGAAAGAGAGGTGAAGATCATGGCACCAGACCAAGCTGCCTGGGTTCTAATCCCAGCTCCACTATCCTAGCCATGTGATCTTAGACCATTTACTTGGCTTCCCTCTGACTCTGTTTCTTTGTTTGTAACACTAGGGTAATAATAGTCCCCACCTCAGCATATGCAAACTATTATATATAGAGTGGATAAACAGCAAGGCTCTACTGTATAGCACAGCAAACTATATTCAGTATCCTGTGATAAACCACAGTGGAAAAGAATATGGAAAAGAATGTATTTGTATGGGTAAATGGATCACTTTACTGCACAGCAGAAATGAACATGACATTGTAAATCAACTATTTTTCAATAAAATAAATTTTAAATAAATAAATGATAGTCCACACCTCATAAACTTGCTATGGGAAGTAAATGAAGCAATGTATGCACAGCTCTTAGGTGAGTATCTGCTATGTATAATCGTAAGTGCTTAGTAAATTTTTTTAAGTTAAAGCATAAATAACAGCCTGGAAAAATATTTGAAATAAGTACGAAATATAGTGGTGCTAGTGGTAAAGAATTCCGCCTGCCAATACAGCAGACTCAAGAGATGCAGGTTCGATCCCTGGGTCAGAAAGATCCTCTGGAGAAGGAAATGGCAACTCACTCCAGTATTCTTGTCTGAAAAATTACATGGACAGAAGAGCCTGGTGGACTACACTACTATCTGTGGGGTCACAAAGAGTCGGACGCAACTAAGCACACACACACACAAGCACAAAAGTTATTCTTCATAATACAAAAAGGTCTCCCACCAGTTGGGTAGGAAAAAAGTCCAAGAGAAAAAAAATGGGCAAAAGATATTTAAAAAGCATTTCACCAAATAAATAAAAATGACCAATAAGAATGAAAAACTAATCACTTCAGTAGTAATTTTTAAAATGCAACTTAAGAAACAACAAAGTTTTGCTATATAGCACAGGGAACTATATTCAATATCTTAAAACTATACTTGAAAAAAATCAGAAAAATAAAAAAGAATATAGATACATATATACATATAACCAAATCACTTTGCTGAACACCTCAGGGTAACACAATAATGTAAATCAACTATGCTAAGTGCTAAGTCGCTTCAGTCGTGTCCGACTCTTTGCAACGCCATGGACTGTAGCCCGCTAGGCTCTGCTGTCCATGGGATTTTCTAGGCAAGAATACTGGAGTGGATTGCCATTTCCTCCTCCAGATCTTCCCCACCCAGGGATCGAATGTGTGTCTCCTGCATTAACAGGCGGGTTCTTTACCACTAGCACCATCTGGGAAGCCCCCAAATCAACTATACTTCAATTAAAATACAAAATGCAACTTAAAACAATTAGAATGTGCCATTTTTTGCCCACCAGACTTAAATTTTTTTTCATATTGGTGAAATCATGAGTGCACTTTTATATACTGTTAAGTGAAAATATAAATTAGTAGAAATTTCCTTGAAGAACAATGTGGTTGGTATCTCTCAAAATTTAAACACATGCTGTGAGGGTAACTAACTGTTTACCCCAACTTGTGTATCCCATAAAGGACCTCTGCTCCTTCTAAGAAAAGTGTCCTCTACTTGCCAAGATTTCACTTGTGGTCTGCACTGAAGATTCTCTGATTTCTTTCTAAAATCACTTGTATTTAATTTTTTTTAATATTTATACATTTTATTCTTTGAATCCTTCCTTTTTAAATTGAAATACTGTTTATCATTCATCTCTAAATTAATAAACAGCTTTGTTCTCTTCAGTTCAGTTCAGTTCAGTCACTCAGTCGTGTCCGACTCTTTGCAACCCCATGAATGGCAGCACGTCAGGCCTCCCTGTCCATCACCAACTCCCGGAGTCTACCCAAACCCATGTCTATTGAGTTGGTGATGCCATCCAACCATCTCATCTTCTGTCCTCCCTTTCTCCTCCCACCCTCAATCTTTCCCAGCATCAGGGTCTTTTCCAATGAGTCCACTCTTCGCATCAGGTGGCCAAAGTATTGGAGTTTCAGCTTCAACATCAGTCCTTCCAATGAACACCCAGGACTGATCTCCTTTAGGATGGACTGGTTGGATCTCCTTGCAGTCAAGGGACTCTCAAGAGTCTTCTCCAACACCACAGTTCAAAAGCATCAATTCTTTGGCGCTCAGCTTTCTTTATAGTTCAACTCTCACATCCATACATGACTACTAGAAAAACCATAGCCTTGACTAGACAGACCTTTGTTGGCAAAGTAATGTCTCTGCTTTTTAATATGCTCTCTAGGTTGCTCATAACTTTCCTTCCAAGGAGTAAGCATCTTCTAATTTCATGGCTGCAATCACCATCTGCAGTGAATTTTGAGCCCAGAAAAATAAAGTCAGCCACACTTTCCACTGTTTCCCCATCTATTTGCCATGAAGTGAGGGGACCAGATGCCATGATCTTAGTTTTCTGAATGTTGAGCTTTAAGCCAATTCTTTCACTCTCCTCTTTCACTTTGATCAAGAGGCTCTTTAGTTCTTCTTCGCTTTCTGCCATAAGGGTTGTGTCATCTGCATATCTCTCCCGGCAATCTTGATTTCAGCTTGTGTTTCATTCAGCCCAGCGTTTGTCATGATGTACTCTGCACATAAGTTAAATAAGCAGGGTGACAATATACAGCCTTGACATTGTCTTAGTAGTGAAATATCATTGATTTTCACATTTGAAAATGTAAATCAGGGCTTGATACACTTTTTCTGTAGAAGGCCAGATAGTAAATATTGGATTCACCAAAAATTTCATTCAAATTTTTCCGTAAGATTTTATTAAAAAAAAAAAAAAACAGAATGAACTTTTTGGGCAGCCCAGTATTTCAGGTAATAAGAGCCATATGGTCTCTGTCACAACTACTCAACTCTCCTTCATAGTACAAAAGCCACCACTGACAATACATGAATGAATGTGTGTAGCTGTGTGCCAATAAAATTTTCTTTTAAAAACAAATTTTATTTGTTTATTTATTTTTGGCTGTTCTGGGTCTTCCTTGCTGTGAGGGCTTTCTCTAGTTGCAGTGACTGGGATCACTCTCTAGTCTCAGTGCAAGGGCTACAGCTACTGAGCACATGCCATAACTACTGAAGCCCATGTGCCCCAGAGCCTGTGCTCCACAAGAGAAGCCACCACAATGAGAAGCCCTCGAATCACACTGCAACTCCCTGGATCTAGGGCACAGGCTCATTAATGGTGGCTCAGGGGCTTAGTTGATCTGCAGCATGTAGGATCTTTCCAGATTAGGGATCAAACCCATGTTTCCTGCATTGGCAGGTGGATTCTTTACCACTGAGTCACCAGGAAAGTCCTGTGCCAATACAATTTTCTATGTGAACTCTGAAATTGTATTTCACATCTTGTTCTTGTCTCACTAAATATTACCAGCGTGCTAAGTTGCTTCCGTCATGTCCGACTCTTTGCAACCCCATGTACTGTAGCCTGCCAGGCTCCTCTGACCATAGGATTCTCCAAGCAAGAATACTGGAGTGGGTTGACATGCCCTCCTCCAGGGGATTGTCCTTACCCAGGGATCCAACCCGTGTCTCAGGTATCTCCTGCATTGACAGGCAGGTTGTTTTACCACCAGCGCCACCAGAGAAGCCATTAATCTTTTTTATTTTACTATAAAAAATGTAAAAGACATTATTAGCTCACAGTCCATTTAAAACCAGATGACAATTTAGACCATGTGCCATTTGTCCACCCCTAATCTTAGGGATGGAACTCTTTTTGCAGATGAGAGAAACAAGCTACAATATGGTCTTTTGTCCTTAACTCTAGATAGTAACAGAAAAATTCTCAACTAAATTTCTAACAGTTTTCTCAGCACTCTGTAATATGCATACATTACAGAAATATAATAAATTTCTTTTTTATAGTTTTGGGTGGCATCCCTTAACAGTCATGCTGTTTCTAACATATGTGTGAATAAACTCAGGGATTGATTGGATTATCAAATAGTACAAACCAGGGACTTCACTGGTGGTCCAGTGGTTAAGAATCCACTTTGCAGTGCTTGGGACATGGGTTCAGTCCTTGGTGGGGGAACTAAGATCCCACATGCCTTAGAGAAAACAAGCCCATGAGCCACAACTAGAGAACCTGAGCACTGCATGGAAGACACTGCATGCTGCTACTAAGACCTGATCTGCTGTATGCTTAGTTGCACAGTCATGTCCAACTTTTTGCGAGCCATAGACTGTAGCCTGCCAGGCTCCTCTGTCCTTGGGAATCTCCAGGCAAAAATACTAGAGTGGGTTGCCATTTCCTTCTCCAGGGGATCTTCCTGACCATGGATTGAACCCAGGTCTCCTGCATTGCAGTCAGACTATCAACTGAGCTACAAGGGAAGCCCTAAATAAATAATTTTTTTAAAATTATACAAACCAGTAGACATTTCAGACAGTACATAAAGGAATGAGATAAATATAGAATGAAAGAGGGTGAATTAATGTTTTAAGTGTTTTCCATTAAAAGCAGGGATTTTATATTAATATTTCAACAGAGTTGTTTTCATCACATCAGAGAAGGTAGATGCTAAAATCTCAGAACTGTCTTCTTGCAGGTGCACTGGTCAGGAAAGCAGAAGGAAACACACAAAACTGTTAAAACATTGGGAATTGTTTGGTGGTCCAGTGGTTAGTACCTCTCACTTTCACAGCAAAGAGCCTGGTTAACATAATCCCAAGTGTTTCAGGAAATCAGGGAAATTGGAAACCTTTCACTTTACACTTTAATCACTGCTTTATCATTTGAACTTGTTATGAAGTGCATGTATTCCTGCTTATGCATTAATCCAATAAACATTTATTTTAATGATCTTTAAGGTGTTGTCAAGAGCATGGTAGGAGTGTAAATCAGTCCCACCATTGGAAAGGGAAACTAGATCACATGTTGCAGAAGCCTGAAAAAAACAAACTCCTTTGACTCAGGGCTTCCCAGGTGGCACTAGTGGTAAAGAATCTGCCTGCAAATGCATGAGATGTAAGAGATTCAGGTTTGATCCCTTGGTCAGGAAGATGCCCTGGAAGAAGGTATGGCAACCCATGCACAGAAGAGCCTGGCAGGCTACAATCCATAGGGTCACAAAGAATCAGACATGACTGAAGCAACTTAGCATGCATTAGCATGTGGGGGGAAATATAACCATGAGGATGTTCTTTGCAGCATGGTTTATAATATGGCCCTCTGTATCCACAGGTTCCAAATTTAAGGATTCAATCAACTGCAGATAAAAAAAAAATACTCAGAAAAAAAAATTCCAGGAAGTTCTAAAAAGTAAAACTTGAATTTGCTAAGCACTGGCAACTATTTACATAGCATTTACAATGTATTAGGCATTATAAGTAATCTTCAGTTCAGTTCAGTTCAGTTCAGTCGCTCAGTTGTGTCCGACTCTTTGAGACCCCATGAATCGCAGCACACCAGGCCTCCCTGTCCATCACCAACTCCCGGAGTTCACTCAGACTCACGTCCATCGAGTCAGTGATGCCATCCAGCCATCTCATCCTCTGTCATCCCCTTCTCCTCCTGCCCCCAATCCCTCCCAGCATCAGAGTCTTTTCCAATGAGTCAACTCTTCACATGAGGTGGCCAAAGTACTGGAGTTTCAGCTTTAGCATCATTCCTTCCAAAGAAATCCCAGGGCTGATCTCCTTCAGAATGGACTGGTTGGATCTCCTTGCAGTCCAAGGGACTCTCAGGAGTCTTCTCCAACACCACAGTTCACAGATGATTAAAGCAATGGCACCCCACTCCAGTACTCTTGCCTGGAAAATCCCATGGACGGAGGAGCCTGGTAGGCTTCAGTCCATGGGGTCGCGAAGAGTCGGACACAACTGAGCGACTTCACTTTTACTTTTCACTTTCCTGCATTGGAGAAGGAAATGGCAACCCACTCCAGTGTTCTTGCCTGGAAGATCCCAGGGACGGGGGAGCCTGGTGGGATGCCGTCCATTGGGTCGCACAGAGTCGGACACAACTGAAGCGACTTAGCAGCAGCAGCAGCAGAGATGATTAAAGTATTCAGGAAGATATGCATAGGCTGTATGCAAATACTGCTGCTGCTAAGTCGCTTCAGTCGTGTCCGACTCTGTGCGACCCCATAGACGGCAGCCCACCAGGCTCCCCCCTCCCTGGGATTCTCCAGGCAAGAACATTGGACTGGGTTGCCATTTCCTTCTCCAATGCATGAAAGTGAAAAGTGAAAGTGGAGTCATTCAGTCGTGTCCGACCCTCAGCGACCCCATGGACTGCAGCCCTCCAGGCTCCTCCATCCACGGGATTTTCCAGGCAAGAGTACTGGAGTGGGGTGCCATTGCCTTCTCCGATGCAAATACTATGCCATTTTATATAAGGAACTTGAGCTTCTGCCAGTTTGAGTATCTGAAGTGTGGTCCTGGAAGCAATCCCCATGGATACCAGGGGACGACTGGAATGAAAAATTAGGGCAAAATCTAAATTTGCAAGAATAAAAGGTTGGTTGAATGAATTATGAAGCCCAGACAGACTGAATAAAGGTATTCAACAGAAATAAGTGGAAAAAAACAGGATATAAACCAGTTCAAAACTTTATGTGATAATTTTTGCACAACAAACTTGGAACTTTAATTAGGCTGAAAAGTGTTGAGTTCTGTGATGATCTGGGTGCTATGGAATCAACTGTTTCATTTTTAATAAAAGCACATTTAATAACGGTCCATAAGAATTTCATCAGTAACAGGTACAGAGTGCTGGAGATCTGGGGGTATAGCTTTGGTGTCCAATTAACAGATGAATAGGATTAACAAATGTCAAAATGCCCTCTGCTTTGGGGTTGCTTCAGCTACACCAAAGGCTCCAGAAGACCAAGCACAGCTTTTAAGGGACTGGCAGCAGCAGCCTCTGCAAGTGGGGAACGTGCTCTCAGTGCAGATGTCAGCATCCTTGGCATTACACATCCCTGGCCTGGATGGATGCGGCAGACCTAGGCAGGCATCACCTGCTGCAGTGGCAGCATGAACTGCAGGAGACAATGGTAAGAAGGGCCAACAGGGGAAACCCATGGTAACTGATAGGGCTGTCCATGAGTCCATGTGAGTCAACTGCACAATTTCCAAAATACACAGGGGACCCAGGGAAGGGAGCCAGAGCTCACATCACTGAAAGTATGTGCAGAGCTCGAGAAATACTATGTACAACTGTTGTTGGGTAGCTTCATTTTCCCCAGGCTTGCAGGGCTGGAGCTATACAAGTTCTATATCTGCATCACAGCCACTGGATACCAAGGGTATCTTCCATCTTCAACTTGTTCAGACAAGTTCTTTCCTAAAACAGGCTTCTGAAGACACAGCTGCTTGGAATTGCAGTTGTCGCCCATCCTTCTTACATTTCTTGCCTGTGTCCAGATGAGCTAAGAGGCGCTAAGTGTAGCTGAGGTCACTGAAAAGACTTTTAAATAAGCTATTTTAAAAGTTACTGACATCATCAGCTCAGAGCTGTTATTCCTGGGTCAGCAAAATGTCTTCACTGCAGCAATGCTGATCACTGCCTGACTGCACAGGACCACAGTAGGTACCAGATCTCAGTGGGTGCCAAGAACACAGTGGGATCACAGGCCTTCTCGAAGTTAACCTTCCATAAAAGACAGAGGAAACTATTTCCCAACAAAATTTAAACCAAGTGTTATATCAGATTATGGCTTGGTCCTGAAAATATTTGACACTTTAGAAATAGTAAGTATATATTTCATTCTGATTCAAACTGACTTCTCATTTCTTTAAAAGATGCCTTAGTCTCACAGGGAAAAAAGTTAAAATTGAGGTTTATTTAAATATTTAGTGAATAACTCTGGGAAGGAAAACTGGATCAGGTAACATCCAAATTATTTTTTGACACCTAGATTCTGTAATTCTATGAAATGGATAGGATTCACTCACATTTGCTTTGTTTAACTTTTTCAAGTCCCCATTTTCTGATGTTAAGGATGATAGCAAAAGAGAAATAATTCATCTCTTCCTGGGAAGGACAGAGGTCAACACATCTAAGACTTGTATTAACCTTCCAAATGCTATAAACCATTTTTTAAATGGCAAACTTCTAAACATTTGATCAACTTGAATCAATAACAATAATAATAAGCTAAGTTTTATAGAATGCTTACTATGTTTTGGCATTGTGCTAAAGCCTTCATTTATTTTAATCTCGTCTAATCCTCCCAATCTAACAAAGCCAAATGTGATTATTATACCCCGCTTACAGATGAGGCAGCCAGCACAGAGATGTTAAATGACTTGCCCAAGGACCTACAGATTGTCATATTAAGTGAAGTAAATCAGACAAAGACAAATATAATATGATATTACTTATATGTAGAATCTTATCTGGAGTAGGAAACGGCAATCTACTCCAGTATTCTTGCCATGGACAGAGGAGCCCTATCACTTCATGGCAAATAGATGGGGAAACAGTGGAAATAGTGTCAGACTTTATTTTGGGGGGCTCCAAAATCACTGCAGATGGTGATTACAGCCATGAAATTAAAAGACACTTACTCCTTGGAAGGAAAGTTATGACCAACCTAGGTGGCATATTAAAAAGCAGAGACATTACTTTGCCAACAAAGGTCCGTTTAGTCAAGGCTATGGTTTCTCCAGTGGTCATGTATGGATGTGAGAGTTGGACTATAAAGAAAGCTGAGCGCCAAAGAATTGATGCTTTTGAACTGTGGTGTTGGAGAAGACTCTTGAGAGTCCCTTGGACTGCAAGGAGATCCAACCAGTCCATCCTAAAGGAGATCAGTCCTGGGTGTTCATTGGAAGGACTGATGTTGAAGCTAAAACTCCAATACTTTGGCCACCTGATGCGAAGAGCGGACTCATTGGAAAAGACCCTGATGCTGGGAAAGATTGAGGGTGGGAGAAGGGGACGACAGAGGATGAGATGGTTAGATGGCATCACCAACTCAATGGACATGGGTTTGGGTAGACTCCGGGAGTTGGTGATGGACAGGGAGGCCTGGCATGCTGCCATTCATGGGGTCACAAAGAGTCAGACACGACTGAGCAACTGAACTGAAATGAACTGAATGGGCTACAGTCCATGGGGTCACAAAGAGTCAGACACAACTGAGTGACTAACACACACACTAACATATATATAGAATATAAAAATAGATACAAATGACTATTTACAAAACAGGAATAGACATACAGACACAGAAAACAACGTACAGTTACCAAAGGGGAAAGAAGGGAGAGGGATAAATTAGAAATTCAGGATTAACAGATACATACAATTATATGTAAAATACATAAGCAACAAGGTCTGACTGTAGACTATAGGGAACTATATTCAATATCTAGTATTAGCTTATAATGGAAAAAAATGCATATATAACTGAATCACTTTGCTGTACACCTGAAGCATTGTAAGTCAAATATACTTCAATAAAAATACTTAAAGGACAAACATTATTCATAAAAATAAATGAGAAAATACATACATACATACATACACAAATACATGGCTTGCCCAAGGCAGCTCAGCTCATGAGAATGATGGGCTGAGATTTGATCCAGGTCTACCTCTTTCTAGAGCCTAAAGCTCCATACAACACCTGGCATACAGTCACCTTAAGCTCTGGTGCTTGGCAGCCAAGAGAAATCAAGCATTAAATTCACATCAGCCTCCAAAAAGAGCCACCATTTCCACAGAAGGAAAAAAACTTCACTGATTCTTTATTTTTTAAAAAATGCTTACTGTGTATTTTTCTATCAGTTCAGTTCAGTCACTCACATGAATCCAACTCTTCGTGACCCCGTGGACTGCAGCACGCCAGGCCTCCCTGTCCATCACCAACTCCCGGAGTCCACCCAAACCCATGTCCATAAAGTCGCTGACGCCATCCAACCATCTCATCCTCTGTCATCCCCTTCTCCTTCTGCCTTCCATCTTTCCCAGCATCAGGGTCTTTTCCAATGAGTCAGTTCTTCGCATCAGGTGGCCAAAGTATTGGAGTTTCAGCTTCAGCATCAGTCCTTCCGATGAATATTCAGGACTGTTTTCCTTTAGGATGGACTGGTTGGATCTCCTTGCTGTCCAAGGGACTCTCAAGAGAATTGGAGAACCAGTACCACAGTTCAAAAGCATCAATTCTTTGGCACTCACCTTTCTTTATATAGAAGTCCCTGAATAAAATATCCCTACAATAAATGCAATCTTATGTTCTGGATAGCAATTTCTTAAAATTTCTCAACAAATCTGAGGTACAGAAATACTCACCTTCAAAAAGGTGTTAAAACAGTAGGAGTTATATATAAAGCTCTCTGCCATAATCCAGAAATAACACTTGAAAACACACACATGCACACACACACATATATAATCTGAAAGGAATATCTTTTAAGCAATTGTGCATGTAAATCATCTTTCATTAAAGTGCTTAAGATAAAAATTTGAGATTTTAGTCTTTAGCAAAGGACTTAGTGTATATATTCTAGTTGGTCAATTAGGAGCAGATGTATAAGCAGAAATAAGTCATTATTCAATAAATCAAAGTGGTGATAGCCATATAGAAAAAAACAGATACATTTAGATTCTACATTTCACACCTTATATCCCAATGACTTCCAGATGGATCAAAAATATAAATATTAAAAATGATATCAATAAAGTCTGATCAGAAAACACAAGATAAAATTATTTTTATCATCCTAGAGTGGTGATGCCATAAGAGATTGATGGATTTAATTACATAAAAGTTTTTAAAAATTATGTGTGAGAAAAGCATCACATACAAAGCAAAAAGATGTGTCCAGTCAAAAAACATTGTGCTACACATCCCAGACAAAAGACATTTCCTTCACACAAAGAAATAAAATATAGAGACCACAGAAAATGGGCAGAGAACTTAAAGAGGAAAGGGAGTTCAAATGATTTCCTAAACTTATGAAAAATATGTGAAGCCATAAAAGGAATCACCAAAAAGAGATGAGATGCTATTCTTTACCTATCAGATGGCTCAGAGTCGAAACTTAGATAGCAGCTTGTGTTGATAGAGGTGTGGGGAAATAGGCACGTGGCTGGTAGGAGTGTAAAGGAGAGCGAGCTCCACAGAAGGAAATTCAGCTATATTTATGAAAATTCCCCAAAGCATATACTCTTTGACCCAGCAAATCTGTTTCTGAGCAAAAATCCTATGGATATATTTCAGTTCAGTTCAGTCACTCAGTCGTGTCCGACTCTTTGCGACCCCATGAACCGTAGCACACCAGGCCTCCCTGTCCATCACCAGCTCCCGGAGTACACCCAAATCCATGTACATTGAGTTGGTGATGCCATCCAGCCATCTCATCCTCTGTCGTCCCCTTCTCCTCCTGCCCCCAATCCCTCCCAGCATCGGGGTCTTTTCCAATGAGTCAACTCTTCACATGAGGTGGCCAAAGTATTGGAGTTTCAGCCTCAGCATCAGTCCTTCCAATGAACACCCAGGACTGGTCTCCTTTAGGATGGACTGGTTGGATCTCCTTGAAGTCCAAGGGACTTGCAAGAGTCTTCTCCAACACCACAGTTCAAAAGCATCAATTCTTCGGTGCTCAGCTTTCTTCACAGTCCAGCTCTCACATCCATACATGACCACCAGAAAAAACATAGCCTTGACTAGACAGACCTTTGTTGGCAAAGTAATCTCTCTGCTTTTCAATATGCTATCTAGGTTGGTCATAACTTTCCTTCCAAGGAGTAAGTGTCTTTTAATTTCATGGTTGCAATTACCATCTGCAGTGATTCTGGAGTCCCAAAAAATAGAAGTCTGACACTGTTTCCACTCTTTCCCCATCTATTTGCCATGAAGTGATGGGACCAGATGCCATGATCTTAGTTTTCTGAATGTTGAGCTTTAAGCCAACTTTTTCACTCTCCTCTTTCACTTTCATCAAGAGGGTCTTTAGTTCTTTTTCGCTTTCTGCCATAAGGGTGGTGTCATCTGCATATCTGAGGTTATTGATATTTCTCCCAGCAATCTTGATTCCAGATTGTGTTTCTTCCAGCCCAGCATTTCTCATGATGTACTCTGCATATAAGTTAAAT
>NW_011494787.1:3311262-3313583 GCF_000754665.1 Bison bison bison
TCAGGTGGTCTGGTATTCCCATTTCTTTCAGAATTTTCCACACTTTATTGTGATCCACACAGTCAAAGGCTTTGGCATAGTCAATAAAGCAGAAATAGATGTTTTTCCAGAACTATCTTGCCTGTATGCAAATAAGAAGTATGCAAGGCCTCTGCTCATTGAAGTATAAAGTAGCACCTTGCATCATTCTCTCTTTCTCCTTCTTGGTCATCATAACACTTAGTAACACTGTTCTTACAATACTCTAATCTGTTTTGTGTGTCTCCCCCTTAAGTGTGTGCATGTGAAGAAAAGGTGACCAGCAGGCTTGCTTGCAGAACCGATTCTGGGTTTGCTTTCTCACAGGGCTACTTCCTTTCATAAACATGGACTATTACATATTATGTTTTGTTTTCTGTCTTGTTTACTGAGAGAGAAGCAGGCACTCAAGCCTTGGACTGACATATCCAGAATCATATAGAGAGACAAGAAGGGAACTAGAGCAGAAAAGTTTCTGTTTCAGGATGAATCACACATCTCCTGACCTTGTTCATGGAAACTGTTTGCACTCCCTGTTGGATCACTGATAAACCCGAAGATGCTTTGCGTGTTGCTTTCCATGACCTGTCTCTATGGACAGAGTAAGCTTAACACTAGACTCAGTCCCATTGAGTCCAGCCAGTTGGATTGCCAGTCTGAACCTGGAACTTCTCCTGGTAGAAGGACAAAGCACCAAAAAGCAGGCTGTGTGCCCAGCACCTAGAACAGCACCTGGCACATATTAAAGTTTTATAAATAGTACGTAAAGAATAAATGAATAGATGAATGAATATACTGGTAAGTGAAAAAGTGCAGGGTACACAATGGGGACACTGCATGCTGTCCTTTGTGCAAAAAAATTATATTGGTCCCATCTGCACAAGCTAGCTTCTGCATTTGGTGGTTGCAGAATGTTTTAATGTCAGGACAGAGATTCTTCTTGGAAAACAGTTGTTGGTCTACTATTCTTCCAAATATACAAATATGTAAATGACTAATCGAGGTTGTGTATCAGAAGCAATAATGATTTTGAACTAGAAAAGTCTCAAAGCGGATATTACTAGGATAGCTCTGTGATTTGCTTTCAGGAGTATAGTGTTCTAGTTCTCTGAGGGCATGAACATGCCACAGAAAGAAAAATTTTAAAAGGCTCTGAACAAAGCTGGGAGTGGGATGCAGTAGATAGGCAGATATGTAACAACATAAAGTCAAAGTGATCCCACCAAGACAGCAGGTTGGAAAGTAATATACCAAAAGTGACTAATCATATTGTTATTCTCTAAGAAATTGTTGAATGTCAGTCAACAAGTTTTGAGGGAAGGGACGCTGACAAAAAGTAATTGCTTTTAAGGAGCTTGTATTAAGCTTTCTGATCATAGAGAACAAAAATCACTGCTATTTCTTAACAACTAAAAGTATATCTATTGAAGTAGAGAAAGATTTTTTTTCTATTTCCTACATAACAAATGGGACAGATGAGGAGAAACTTACAGATGATCCAAGAGTTGTGAGAAAATCATTCAGAAATAAACTTAAAAGATAGGGTTAGAGCATTGCCTATCTTTATATCACTCAGAAAGATCATGTGATTTGATAGGTTCCTACTAACTGGTTATCATAGGATGAGCTCTTTAATCAGGCTCTAGGAATCAGTGAACTGAAATGGACTGGAATGGGTGAATTTAACTCAGATGACCATTATATCTACTACTGCGGGCAGGAATTCCTCAGAAGAAATGGAGTGGCCATCATGGTCAACAAAAGAGTCCAAAATGCAGTACTTGGATGCAATCTCAAAAATGACAGAATGATCTCTGTTCATTTCCAAGGCAAACCATTCAATATCACAGTAATCCAAGTCTATGCCCCAACCAGTAACGCTGAAGAAGCTGAAGTTGAACGGTTCTATGAAGACCTACAAGACCTTTTAGAACTAACACCCAAAAAAGATGTCCTTTTCATTATAGGGGACTGGAATGCAAAAATAGGAAGTCAAGAAACACCTGGAGTAACAGGCAAATTTGGCCTTGGAATACAGAATGAAGCAGGGCAAAGACTAATAGAGTTTTGCCAAGAAAATGCACTGGTCATAACAAACACCCTCTTCCAACAACACAAGAGAAGACTCTATACATGGACATCACCAGATGGTCAACACTGAAATCAGATTGATTATATTCTTTGCAGCCAAAGATGGAGAAGCTCTATACAGTCAGCAAAAACAAGACCAGGAGCTGACTGTGGCTCAGACCATGAACTCCTTATTGCCAAATTCAAACTTAAATTGAAGAAAGTAGGGAAAA
>NW_011494787.1:3313683-3315056 GCF_000754665.1 Bison bison bison
CTTTGCAGCCAAAGATGGAGAAGCTCTATACAGTCAGCAAAAACAAGACCAGGAGCTGACTGTGGCTCAGACCATGAACTCCTTATTGCCAAATTCAAACTTAAATTGAAGAAAGTAGGGAAAACCACTAGACCATTCAGGTATGACCTAAATCAAATCCCTTATGATTATACAGTGGAAGTGAGAAACAGATTTAAGGGCCTAGATCTGATAGATAGAGTGCCTGATGAACTATGGAGTGAGGTTTGTGACACTATACAGGAGACAGGGATCAAGACCATTTCCATAGAAAAGAAATGCAAAAAAGCAAAATGGCTGTCTGGGAAGGCCTTACAAATAGCTGTGAAAAGAAGAGAAGCAAAAAGCAAAGGAGAAAAGGAAAGATATAAACATCTGAATGGAGAGTTTCAAAGAATAGCAAGAAGAGATAAGAAAGCCTTCTTCAGTGATCAATGCAAAGAAATAGAGGAAAACAACAAAATGGCAAAGACTAGGGATCTCTTCAAGAAAATCAGCGACGCCAAAGGAACATTTCATGCAAAGATGAGCTCGATAAAGGACAGAAATTGTATGGACCAAACAGAAGCAGAAGATACTAAGAAGAGATGGCAAGAATACACCAAAGAACTGTACAAAAAAGATCTTCACGGCCCAGATAATCATGATGGTGTGATCACTGACCTAGAGCCAGACATCCTGGAATGTCAAGTCAAGTGGGCCTTAGGAAGCATCACTACAAACAAAGCTAGTGGAGGTGATGGAATTACAATTAAGCTATTCCAAATCCTGAAAGACGATGCTGTGAAAGTGCTGCACTCAATATGCCAGCAAATTTGGAAAACTCAGCAGTGGCCACAGGACTGGAAAAGGTCAGTTTTCATTCCAATCCCAAAGAAAAGCAATGCCAAAGAATGCTCAAACTACCGCACAATTGCACTCATCTCACAGGCTAGTAAAGTAATGCTCAAAATTCTCCAAGCCAGGCTTCAGCAATATGTGAACCGTGAACTTCCTGATGTTCAAGCTGGTTTTAGAAAAGGCAGAGGAACCAGAGATCAAATTGCCAACATCCGCTGGATCATGGAAACAGCAAGAGAGTTCCAGAAAAACATCTATTTCTGCTTTATTGACTATGCCAAAGCCTTTGACTGTGTGGATCACAATAAACTGTGGAAAATTCTGAAAGAGATGGGAATACCAGAACACCTGATCTGCCTCTTAAGAAATTTGTATGCAGGTCAGGAAGCAACAGTTAGAACTGGACATGGAACAACAGACTGGTTCCAAATAGGAAAAGGAGTACATCAAGGCTGTATATTGTCACCCTGTTTATTTAACTTATATGCAGAGTACATCATGAGAAACGCTGGACT
>NW_011494787.1:3315156-3317715 GCF_000754665.1 Bison bison bison
TCAGATATGCAGATGACACCATCCTTATGGCAGAAAGTGAAGAGGAACTAAAAAGCCTCTTGATGAAAGTGAAAGTGGAGAGTGAAAAAGTTGGCTTAAAGCTCAACATTCAGAAAACTAAGATCATGGCATCCAGTCCCATCACTTCATGGGAAATAGATGTGGAAACAGTGTCAGACTTTATTTTTATGGGCTCCAAAATCACTACAGATGGTGACTGCAGCCATGAAATTAAAAGACGCTTACTCCTTGGCAGGAAAGTTATGACCAACCTAGACAGCATATTGAAAAGCAGAGACATTACTTTGCCAACAAAAGTTCATCTAGTCAAGGCTATGGTTTTTCCTGTGGTCATGTATGGATGTGAGAGTTGGACTGTGAAGAAAGCTGAGCACCAAAGAATTGATGCTTTTGAACTGTAGTGTTGGAGAAGACTCTTGCGAGTCCCTTGGACTGCAAGAAGATCCAACCAGTCCATTCTGAAGGAGATCATCCGTGGGATTTCTTTGGAAGGAATGATGCTAAAGCTGAAACTCCAATACTTTGGCCACCTCATGTGAAGAGTTGACTCATTGGAAAAGACTCTGATGCTGGGAGGGATTGGGGGCAGGAGGAGAAGGGGACGACAGAGGATGAGATGGCTGGATGGCAGTACTGACTCAATGGATGTGAGTTTGAGTGAACACTGGGAGTTGGTGATGGACAGGGAGGCCTGGCATGCTGTGATTCATGGGGTCGCAAAGAGTTGGACACGATTGAGCAACTGATCTGATCTGATCTGAAATCAGACAATGCTTGTCTATACAAGTTTTCTATAGACTTTGGCCCATTAACTGCTTGCTTCCACAAAGTCAAAGGTAAAGTCCAACAAAAAAAAAAGCAGCAAATATTACAAGGTTCTTCCAATCTGGCTGGTAGCAGTGCAAACCACTCCTGCACCCCCGCACCCCCACCCCAACCACCGCCCTTGAGCTCCAGGAATTATTCAGCCTTCTGCTTTCTGGTGGGTCTGTCCTAGTCTCATGGGATTTCACTCCACACAGATTCAATCCATCAGCCAAAGATTCTTGAGGACTGCCCTGCAGATATCCAGAGTATTCTCTCTCACTCTCTCCCCAAACCTTTCCTCACTGATATTCTGTACTGTAAATTCTAGCCAGTTTCCACTAATTCTGATCTCTGCTCCTCAGTCCCACTGGAGGCTACTAAGCACTCTTTCCATTCTCCTTCCAGCTCCATGGCCTGGAAGTGGCTGTAGACAGCAAGCTGGGACAGCCGTTGAGCTTACCTTGTGTGTATTTCACAGTCTTATGCTCCCTGCCAATCCACTGTCTGGAAACAGTGTCATATATTTTGTTTAATTTTCTACCTTTTTTTCATTACAGGAGGAAAATTCTTGTTGCAGTTAAATCTCCTTGAGAGGAAGTACATGTCAATTTTATTCTTCATAATTTCTCCAAGAGTATCTACTAGATCAACTTAAATGATATAATGATATTGTGGTCATGTTTTATACACATAGACACACCAATTCTTATCTTTTAGGGCTTCTGACTAAGTGATATAATTTCTGGGATTCGTTTCAAAAATATGGGTGAACGTGAAATTGCAATGGGGTGAACACTGACTATGAATGGATAATTATTGAAGTTGGGTGATAAGTATGTAGTGTCTACTTTTTAATGTTTAAAATTTTCCATAATAAAAAGTTTTCTGAGATCAATTATAAGAACCTCTATGTTTAAGGCCCACTACACAACTTCTACTATGTCAGCTGAGTAAGAACAAAGGAGCTGAGAGCAAGCCTTTATGGTCAAAAGGGGCAGAACACAAAGGAACATGGGGTGAATAAAAAAGAAACTGAAGGAAAAAGAAACAAGCTAATGGCAATCTTCAACTGCTGTATCTTATCAGTTCAGAAGAAACCCCTCCTGAAAGGGTATAAATGAACTTATCTACAGAAAAGAAGTAGAGTTACAGATGTAGAGAAGAAATTTATGGTAACCAGGGGATAACGGAGTAGGGAGGGATAAATTGAGAACTGGCATATACACCCTACTATACATAAAATGTGGGCTTCCCTTTTGGCTCAGACAATAAAGCGCCTGCCTACAATGTGGGAGACCCAGGTTCGATCCCTGGGTCGGGAAGTTCCCCTGGAGAAGGAAATGGCTACCCACTCCAGTATTTTTGCCTGGAAAATCCCATGGACAGAGGAGTCCGGTAGGCTACAGTCCATGAGGTCGTAAAGAGTCGGACACAACTGAGCGACTTCACTTCACTTCATATACACAATGGGCTTCCCTGGGAGCTCAGCTGGTAAAGAATCCGCCTGCAATGTAGGAGATCTTGGTTCAATTCCTGGGTCAGGAAGATCTCCTGGAGAAGAGATAGGCTGCCCACTCCAGTATTCTTGGGCTTCCCTGGTGACTTAGCTGGCAAAGAATCTGCCTGTAATGCAGAAGATCTGGGCTCGACCTTTGGGTTGGGAAGATCCCCTGGAGGAGGGGACAGCTACCCACTCCAGTATTCTTGCCTGGAAAGGAGCTTGGCAGGCTA
>NW_011494787.1:3317815-3334057 GCF_000754665.1 Bison bison bison
ATATCTATACATGCTGCTGCTGCTGCTAAGTCACTTCAGTCGTGTCTGACTCTGTGTGACCCCATAGGCAGCCCACCAGGCTCCTCTGTCCACGGGATTCTCTAAGCTAGGGAGTGGGTTGCTATTTCCTTCTCCATATATCTATACATATCTATATATAAATTATATATATATATATAAAAGATAATTAGTAAGAACCTACTAATACTCTGTAATGGCCTGTAAGGGAAAAAAAAATCTAAAAAAAGAGTGGACATTTGCATAACTAAATCACTTTGCTTTGTAGCAGAAACTACCACAACATTGTAAATCAACTGTACTCCAATTAAAACTTAAAAAACAAACAGAAGACAGCCCCTCCTGATCAACCCACACGTCCAGGACCTGGCACTAAGCCAGGCTGACAATAGCTTCCCCACTTTATGTGTGACTGGGAGGTCGCAGAAGCTCTACCCAACACCTTGTTGTTACTGCTGCCACCACTGCCTGGTCCTTAATTTAGAGAGTGAGATTTCACAAATCACAAAACCAATCTGTCCTGTTACAAACTCTGGCTAAATAGAACCTGGATCACCATGGTAACAGCAAAAGCAGGCGAGGGGGTGGAGAAGGGATACTACTTCATTACAGAGACAAAAAGGCTGGTGAAAAGCAAAAGTCAGAGAAAGCATCCCATCCATGCCTGAGGATCCATCCCAGAGTTCTGCCCCCCTTTCAACCCTCCATGGCCTCCCTTATATAACTAGGTTTATAAAGAGCCTAGTCCGTGCACCGGGAAGCTATCATTATCTCCATTTTGCAGAAGGGAAAACTGAGGCTCAGTAAGGCCAAGAAATTCTCTAAAGGCTATTAGGCGCCAAAGCTAGGACTGAAGCCCAGATCTATCTAGTGCCAGGACTTATGTTATCCCATCCTGACCCTGTAGCATTTAGCACTTGAGACTGTCCATTTTGAAATTATCCATACAAACCTATAAGTCATCCCTTATTAAAAAAATACACAATGGAAAACAAAAAAAGGCAAAAAGTAGACATAAAAATAATTCTTAAGCATTTAAAGGTCCAGAGTGTTTTCAGAACTCATATTTAATTTCCTTGCTCTCCCAAATTTCAACCATATAAGAATGAAATATTAGAGTATAATAATAAGAGGAAAGTCTCTTTCCATCATAGAAACCTGAAAAGAGACACAGAAACAAAGAGCTGAATTAAGGGTTGGCCAAACAAGCAATATTCTAAGACATTGAACTGTATTTAAAAATCATTGGGATAAATAAAAATTATACTATTCAGTTCAGGTCTTCTCATATAACTCCTCAAAGAGCACAATGTAAGTTAGTCTTATTCTTGTTCAGGGTCTATAATAAATCCTTTATTTATACATTTGAAAAAGTGGTAGAGAAAAGAATATTTATCATCACAAACTGGTTTCTACAGAAGGTATTTGTATTTGTTGTTGATGTTATTTTGGGGAATTGTTTGCTTGTGGATTTTTTATGTTTTGTTGAGCACAAATACAATTTTTATCTTCAGTATAGTTGCCTTGTCATACATGAAGAGAGAAATCTAGGTGTTCCAGCAGGAATTCCATGGCCAAGAGGCTGCTAATATAGAACATCCAACACCAATCACTAGTACAGCTGATGAATTCTCATCATGTTTTAGTCTTTGCATCATCCATTCTAGATTTAAATCTAGAAAAGTTTTATTTTTTTAAGTTTATTTTACTGAAGTGTAGTTGCTTCACAATGTTGTGTTAATTTCTGTACAGCAAAATGATTCAGTTATACATATATATATATATATTCTTTTTCATATTCTTTTCCATTATGGCTTCTCACAGGATATTGAATATAGTTCCCTGTACTATACAGTAGGGCCTTGTCCTTCCATCCTGTATGTAATAGTGTGCATCTGATAACCCCAAACTCCCACTCCATCCCTTCCGCATTCCTGCTCCCTTCGTAACCACAAGTCTGTGGTCTCTATGTCTGTGACTCTGTTTGTTTCCTAGATAAGTTCATCTGTGTCATATTTTAGATTCCACATATAAGTGATACCATATGGTTAAATCTTGAAAAAAATTAAGACCTATCCCTCACACTTTTCATAAAAAGTAACTAAAAATAGATAACAGCTCTAAACGTGAAGCCTATGGACAGGGAAGCCTGGCATGCTGCAGTCCATGGAGTCACAGTCAGACACGACTGAGCGACTGAACTGAACTGAGAACTAAAAAACTTGCAGAAGAAAAATATGAAAAAATATTTTGAGACCTTAGATTAGGCAAAGATTTCTTAAATATGGCAGCAAATCATGATCTGTAAGAAAAACAGATTGGAATTCTTCTAAATTAGCAACTCTCCTCCTCAAAAAACACCGTTAAGAAAATGAAAAGACAAAGCTCATAACAGAAGAAAATATTTGCAGAGCACATTTCTGTATTAAGTCTAAAACATACGAAGAACTCTCAAAACTTAATAACAAATGCAAAAATTGTCCCAAAAAATTTAATCACTTTGCAGTAGGCTAAACAATGGCTTCCCAAAGATGCCCACATTCTAATCCCTAGAGTTTGTGAATATGATACTGTTATCTTGCATGGCAAAAGACATCCTGCAAGAATATTTAAATTAAGGATCTTGAGATGGGAGATTATCCTGGATTATTCAGCTGGGCCCAGTGTAACTACAGGAGTCCTTGTAAAAGGGAGGCAAGAAAAAGCGATGTGACAACAAAAGCAGAGACATTGGAAGATGCTAGGCTGCTGGTTGGGAAGATAGATATTGTGTCCACGAGCCAAGAGTGCAGGCAGCCTCTAGAAGGTGGAAAAGGCAGGGAAATGGATCACTCAGAGCCACCAGAAGAAACACAATCCTGCCAACACCTTATTTCAGACTTTTGACCTCTAAAGTGAAAGGCCATAAATTTATATTGTTTAAAGCCACTAACTTTGCTGTAATTGGCTACAGCAGGAAAAGGCAGTAAACACATATGTATACATATATATACGTACACGCATATACATGTATACACACATTCATTTCATAATTTTTCTTTAAACTGTTTATATGTATTATTCACCATTCTTTGTGGTAATATACACATATATATGTATATATGTATACACACATTTTAAAGAAAAACATTAAAACGTTTGTATATGTATGAGTAAAATATATAAACAGTTTAGAGAAAAGTTACAAAGTGAATATGTATGTAATCATCACTCACGTCTAGAAATAGAAGATCACCAGCAACCTAGAAATTGCATACACTCCTCCCTATGGTACACTTCTCCGCCTCCCAGAGATTATCATTATCTTGACTGCTTGATAATAATTGTGTTTTCCTTTGTATTTCCTTATATGCACATAGAAATTCACATAGAAGTGCATCTCTAACTAGTACAGTAATTTTGCTTGTCTTCTAAAATTTTTTAAAATATAGGTAAAATACACTGTTACATTGTAAAATACATGTAACATAAAATGTTCCATCTTAACCATTTCTAAGTGTACATCACTGTACAACAGAGCTCCTGAATGTTTCATCTTGCTAAATGGAAACTTTATACCTGTTAAACAAGGACTCTCATTCTCCCTTTCCCCTAGTCTTGGTAAACCACTGTACTTTGTTTCTGTGATTTTGACCACTTTAAATACTTCATATAAGTGAAATGATACAGTATTTGTTTTTTTGTGGCTAGCTTATTTCACAAATCGTAACACCCTCAAGGTTCATCCATGTTCAATATGTCAGAATTTTCTACCTTTATAAGGCCAAACAATATTCCATTGTATGTCTACACCACATTTTGTTTATCTGATTATCTGTCAACAGGGCATTTGAGTTGCTTTCACTTTATGGTTATCATGAATAATGTTACTATGAACATGGTTGTACAATTATCCCTTCAATACCCTGCTTTTAGTTCCTTTGGATACATACCCGTATTGTGGGGCTACCTGGTAATTCCAATTTTTTGAGAAACACCATATAAGATATATGATTTACAAATATTTTCTCCCATTCTATGGGTTGCCTTTTCACTTTATTGTCCTTTGACACAGGGAAGTTTTTAATTTTGATGTAGTCAAATTAATCTATTTTTACTTTAATTGTCCATGCTTTTGGTATTATAGTCAAGAAATCATTGTCAAATCCAGTGTCATAGAAATTTTCCCTTATGCTTTGTTCTACCAGTTCTATAGTTTTAAGCCTTACACTTAAATCTTTGACCCATTTTTGGTTAATTTTTTATGGCTTTAGTTAAGAGCCCAGCTTCTTTCTTTTGGATGTAGAAAGCCAGTTTTCCCAACACCATTTGTTGAAAAGACTATTCTTTGCCCCACTGAAAATCATTTGAGCGTGTATGCAAAGGTTTATTTCTGGGCTCACCATTCTATTCCATCTGTCTGTATGTTTGTCTTTATGCCAGTACCACATGGTTTTGATTACTGTAGTTTAGTTTTGCTTGTTTTAGAACTATATGGAATCTTATTATTTGTATTCTTGAGGAGCTTGTTTCTTTGATTTGGCATTGAGAGATGGATTTGTATTACTGCTACAGTTCTAGTTTTTATTGAAGTATGGTATTCTATTCTCTGAAATGTATCCATTCTATTGCTGGTGAATATTTGATTCTTTCCCCCCAATTTTTATTTATTTATTTATTTTGGCAATGGATTGCTGCTGCTTGGTCTCAGTGAGTTTTAAATTCTTTTTCATTGCCACCTGAGTCTATTTTGTAGCAGTCTCTTTTGACCTACCACATCAATGTGATTTTATCTTTTTGTTTCTTTAAGCATTTCATCCATAGCTATTTTATAGTTCCTGTCTGGTATTCTAAAATCTGCAGTTCTTGGTGGTCTAAACTTGTTTATTGTTTGTGTGGAATCTCGTTATTTTTTCATTTATCTATGTGGCTTTGGTGATGTTTGATTGTAAGCTGACATTTGGTTGATACTTATCTGCTTGAAATCTGTGGCTCAAATTGAGGATGCTTCCTCCAGATATGGTTTTTATTCATTCTTCCAGGAGGTTGGGACTGCTGCAAACCTGCAAGCATTTCTAACCCGTATTTGGAGCATCAGGAGTCGTAGACATCCCTGCCTTTCCATCCCTCCTCCATCATGTCGCTGACCCAACAGCTCGGTTTCTGGATTGTAGGACAGATCCTGTCCTTTCATTTGCCTTCTCAGAGGCATGAGATTCATTGAGCTGTTGTTTTTTCCTTTGGAAAGTTCTCTATTTGCTGTGACACAAGCAATATAACAAAACTGTGTTTTCTGTACATTCTAGGTGTTTTGTAAGAGATTATCTGGTCCATTGCCACGTCAAAAGCAGAAGGCTTCCAGGTCTCATTTCTTGATAGGTTGGTAAGGCACTAGGGTTGTGCTTGAGAACAGTAAATGGAAATCATTAGACTAACCAAACAAGGCTAATTTTTTTTTAATAAAATAGACAAGAGCTGGCTTGTTCTCAGCTGAGGAAAAAAGCTAAACCTGGAAAACAGAGAGGATTTATAGTAATCTGGGGAAGAGAAGAAGAAAAAGCGGTAACTGGAAAGAGAAACAAACTCTATGGGATGAGTCTGATTTAAGCTTTTGCTGTTTGGTGAGAGATGTGACTCATAAACCAACTGCAAATACGTCTATGTTTTACAATAATGTGAATTCGTATCAACTTTGGAAAAAGCAATGAAATTCTGAATTTGGCTCTGAGGTAGGTGAGAGTGAGAGTCACTGTCCACTACCTACCGTTGATCATATCTGGAGAATGAAACTTACCTTAATCTTCTTATTTTGGTCTCTTGCAGAAATGTCTTCACTATATTAAGATGTAATATAAGTCTCATAGTTTTTACAGAATACTAATATAAAAGTTCATTTGAAGAATATTCTGTCTTTTACAAAAACACATTTTAAGATATCTATTAAATTACTCAGTGTACCTTAAACAGGAACCCACACATACAAAATTTCCCCTCAAATTCAGTGCCAGGAAAAATTTTGCCTTGTTAGAAAAATATGTTTGCTTCTTTTTATCAGACTAAATAACCCATATGTTTCCTGTCTCAATTCATTTTCCTTAACTCCCAAAAAAGTCAGATCTAAGCTAAGCTCACTTGGGTGCCTGGCCCATCTCTGTCTCTGATCCTGCTTGTGTTAAAAGTAGCTTGATTCATATTAAATCATAAGAGTAACACATATTCATTATTCACTGTAGAGAATATAGACACAGAAAATGAAAAAAAACAATTGCTACTTTTGAGACCTTACTGTAGATTCTCTGGTTATACCATCCCCGCCCCCACCATCCCTGCCCCCACTCCAACTTTATTATTATTATTTGATGTCCAGAAGGAAAAACTGACTTGCACTTATGCGGGGGAAGGAATTTTTCTTTTTCTTCTACCCACTTAGGTTCACTGACTGGGACCCTGCAAATTAGACTGACAAAAGATAAGTTAACAAGGGAAAACAAACAACGGCATATTAACAAGTATATCACAGACTTGGGAGAACCCGGTGAGATTATAAAATATCTTAGCAAAGAACAATAATTTTGTAGAGAAGTGACAAGATAAAACGACTTTTAGTTTCTGGTGGAAACAGATTACAGGAAGGCAAACAGATGGGGAAATGAATGGTGGATAAGAGTTCATTTCAGCCAGGTTCGGTATAGAGGTAACTCTAGTGCCTTCTCTGGGCTGATAAGGGTCTACAATGGCCTCAGTGATTAACTTCTGACCTTTCTGATAGAGAGGAGTGGGGGTACATATTTATGAATTTACATCCTGCATTTAGGCAAATAGGGGAGGACAGAGAGCTTTTCTTGTATCTGCTCTTTTCAGATGCCTTCAGCTCAATGCCAAAGTGGCATATTTGAGGGTGGCAAATCCTGCTACCATTCAGTTAGTTAAACAATAAAAGGTATTTATTAGAAAGATCTGGTAAGCACCCAGAGTTCAACTGGAACACTCAGGCCTCAGAATGTACAGGAACCATGGTAGTCTTCAGAAAATGGAAATCACAGACAATCTCCCTGGGACTCATCTCCAGACTGCCTGTCAGCCAGCACGGAGCACTGTGTTTGCAATCCCACCAAGACTGCAGGGAATCAGGCAGGGACTAAGAGCCGGTGCAAGTGAGTGTGGGATGCTTCTGTTACCACCAAAGTGAACTGGATAAAAAGGAGTGCTTTCGAACCACCTGTTTTTCCTCCTTTCTGTGGGGTCACAGCCAAGTGTTCATGAATTTATGTTGCCCCACACCTACCACCACTGCTTGTGAGAAAGAAACCCTGGGCTCTCTCTCATTCTGGTGGGTTTCTGAACAGATATCAGTGACTGAGGACTGTGGTTTTCTGCTCCCTCCAGGCTCCTCCTACCCTTTATCCTGCCAAAGACAACTGGGTGATGAGAGGAGTGAGAAGAGAAAGTCCACACTGGACTGGAGGGTGTAGTCCCCGTAAGTACATTACACATATGCATGCTAAGTTGCTTCAGTTGTGTCCAACTCTTTATGACCTCATGGACTGGTCCTCTGTCTGTGGGATTCTCCAGGCAAGAATTCTGGAGTGGGTTGCCATGCCCTCCTCCAGGGGATCTTTCCGACCCCGGGATCGAACCCACGTCTGTTATGTCTCCTGCATTGGCAGGCAGGTTCTTTACCACTAGCACCACCTGGGAAGCCCATATTACACATAATTAAAGCAAAATAAAAGTTGATTCTATTTATTTTAAAAATTATTAGGTGATCGGAGTCTATTCTACACTCTCAACAAACGAGAAATGAAAGGCAATATCCTCAGATGTGCATCTAAAGCAGTACTTTGCAATACTTATGGGCACATTCATTTATAGAATGCTAGTGCACTTGGTGATATTAATATTAATTTTGAGGAAGGAGTTTTGGCAGTCAACTACATTTGGGAAACATTGTATACTATGTTATATTTTTGGATATGCAAAGTGCCCTGTATCAAACTAAAAGCTCTAGGAAATTCTAGAATTTCTTTGCTGTCTCTCTAATATATAAATATATACACTAAAATTATACAGTGATTATATTCCACAGGGTAAGTAAAACTGCAGACATTTTTCTTTGTTTTGCTTTTCCTTTTATTCTGATTTTGATATTATATTCCAATTTTGATATTACATTCTGATTTTTATGTAACACATACATTTTAAAAGTTAACAATTTATACAAAATATATGACAATTTAAAGATTATTTTAAAACTAAAGATTAAATAGCTGTTAAATACAACAAATAAGGAGAATTTATTCTCATCAAACACCAAAAGTGTTTGATAATGTCTCCCATTATCTATTAAAATATAGCACACTGTCCATTAAATATCTGAATTGGATACGTGCTGAATGAGCATAGCAATATCATAATGTCTATAAGATTAATGTAGTATCCCTATATCGTTACACAAACACTCATCCATAAGATATACTGCATTATCAATTTAAAAGGTCTTCATATTCTTTTACCATTATGAGTAACAAGGACATTATTTTAAATATCCCTTGAAACCAGCGATTGGCAAATTTTTTATATAAAGAGTCATATGGTAAATCTTTTAGAATTTGCAGGCTAGAGAGTTGGACTGTAAAGAAGGCTGAGCGTCAAAGAATTGATACTTTTGAACTGTGGTGTTGGAGAAGACTCTTGAGAGTCCCTTGGACTGTAAGGAGATCCAACCAGTCCATTCTGAAGGAGATCAGCCCTGAGATTTCTTTGGAAGGAATGATGCTAAAGCTGAAACTCCAGTACTTTGGCCACCTCATGTGAAGAGTTGACTCATTGGAAAAGACTCTGATGCTGGGAGGGATTGGGGGCAGGAGAAGAAGGGGACAACAGAGGATGAGACGGCTGGATGGCATCGCTGACTCGATGGATGTGAGTCTGAGTGAACTCCGGGAGTTGGTGCTGGACAGGGAGGCCTTGCGTGCTGTGATTCATGGTGTCACAAAGAGTCAGACATGACTGAGCAACTGATCTGATCTGATCTGAACTGATAGTCTCAGTTGCAGGGCTTCCCAGGTGGTTCAGTGGTTAAGAATCTGTCTGCTAAAGTAGGAGACACAGGAGATGTGAGTTCCCATTCCTGGGTCAGGAAGATCCCCTGGAGCAGGAAATGGCAACCCACTCCAGTATTCTTGCCTGGGAAATCCCATGGACAGAGGAGCCTGGTGAGCTACAGTCCATGGGGTCACAGAGAGTCAGACACGACTGAGCATGCATGCACTACCATAATCTCAGTTGCAATTACCCAACTCTGCTGTCTCAGTTAAGTGCAGTCACAGACAATACTAAACAAGTGTGTACAGGTGTGTTCCAGGAAAGCATATTGATGGACACTAAAATCTGAATCATTTTCTTTTTGTATGTTATTAAGTATAATGACATTTTAATTTTTTTCCAATCATTTGAAAATGTAAAACCATTCTTACTTCACGGGCCATGTGTAGTCCCCGCCCATATCACAGTAGCACATGGGAGAAGTGATGCTACATAATGTCTAAGATGCAGTTTTAAGGACCGTACGTTTCTGTCTTGGATGCATGCTCTCTCTCAGGTCTCTGCCATGTTGTGTGGTGAGGCCCACAAGGCAAGGAGCCAAAGCCACTACCCAATGTTCACAGATGAACCGAGGCCTCCTGAAAACACACATGAGAGTAAGTTTGGAGGCAGATCTTCCTCTTCCAGTCGAGCCTTTAGATGACTGCAGCCTTGGCTAACAGTTTGCACACAACCTCATGGGAGATTCTGCAATAAAGTCACCCCACTAACTCTCCTAGAATTCTAACATCACAGAAACTGTAAAACTGTGTATTGGGCTTCCCTGGTGGCTCAGTGGTAAAGAATCCACCTGCCAAAGCAGGAGACACGGGTTTGATCTCTGGTCTGGGAAGACCTCATCTGCCACAGAGCAACTAAGCCAGTGCACTACAACTACTAAGCCTGTGTTCCAGAGCCCGGAAGCCCTGACCACTAGAGCCCATGCACTCTAGAGCCTGTGGTCTGTAACAAGAGGAGCCACTGTAACGAGAAGCCCCTGTGCCACAACATAAGTAGCCCCCGCTTGCCGCAACTAGAGAAAAGCCTGCACAGCAATGAAGATCCCGCACAGCCGAAAAAACAAACAAACAAAAAGTGTGTATTCTTTGTAGCTGCTAAGCTTGGGGGTAATTTTTTATGATTCATAAATTAGTACAGTACGTATATTCGACCAAGGTCTGTTGGGCTCCTAACACTAACCCTTCACATATCGCTGCTCTCAAGAACACTCTGCTCTGACTCAAACCCAACAGCTTGTGCGGGTGCCCAGTCTACGAACCTTGCTGTACTAAGACACTCGCTGAAACCAAGCCTTAACTCCAGCCTTTGGAATGTCTGTGTGTTACATGTGGAAGTAGTAAAAGAAGAGGGGGGGAATGTTCCTACACATTATTTTCCATAAAACACTGGTCAGATTTTCTGAATCTTGTGGTTTAAAGTATCCTTCCCTCTCAAGAAAAAACAAGAAATTTAGTCACTGCTTCTTAACCTGCTATATAAATCTCCAGCTCTCCTCAATCACCCTTTTCAGTATCTTTCCACACAATACATTTTGTCTTTGAGAATTGTGCTTTATTTTTTGATCAGTCACCTGATTTTCCTTTAAAATGCAAATCGATTCCACTGTTTATTGCTTCTTACTTTTCAGTATTAAAGGTCCTGTGATTGTTCAAGATGACATTTTGTAAAACATAAGGCAGGAAAAGCAAGAAAATAATACTCTGCCAAGTCAATCACATGATCCTGACAGAAGCTTGGAGCCAGGCCTGTCGTCATTAGCAGGAAATCATCTTATTGTATTTTGTGGTTTCAGCGCAGTGGAATGTTCATAAACCCCTCCTATACATTCAGAACGTGACTGGGATTGTGCATTCTGTTTCATTGTGAAGGGGTTTGTTAGTCCTGAGCATGTGGGCACGTGTATGCAGGAGGCAACAAGAGACAAGGAGTGGGAAGTGGGAAATACCCAGTTGTTCTAACTTCCCTTGTTCAACGTGTTTCTTAATTAATCAGAGAACTCTAAATTCAGAACAAACATCAAGAGGTCTTTAAGAGGGCTTCCCTGGAGGTTCAATGGTTAAGAATCCACCTGCCAATGCAGGGGACATGGTTCGATCCCTGGTCTGGGAAGATCTCGCATCGCAGTGGGTGGGGGATGGCTGAGGCAACTAAGCCCATGCACGGCAACTACTGAGCCCTCACACCCTAGAGCCTGTGCTCCGCAACAGAAGGCACTACAGTGATAAGTCTGTGCAGTACCTTCACTGGTCCTTCTTTGGGAAACAGCACCCTTTATTGGGGGAAATGGTTCTCTCTCCAAGCATTCAGTTTTAAAAATTCTAGTTCCAATGATTCCTGAGGTTCAGCTGAGCCTCTCCCTTTGCTACATATGGCTTCATTCACTCTTCATTTTGTTACATAATATACCCAGCTTTCCCTAAACTGGTTAGAACAGAGTTACTTTGCTAATGAATCCCAACTAATTCAGGTGTTGTGTTGTGATATAAATAAAAGAATAAGAAACACAAGGCATATTAAAAAGAAAAAAGTAGCGAATTGTGTAAGAGAGTGTATAAATATAATTACCTGCTGGTGCATCATGTGGTTTTCAGCTAAAGTGAATTTGAAAAAACAGTATTATATTTATGACAAAAATTATTAAAATTGCCATAACACCTGCATGCTAAAAGACATCTATTAGTAAGTAAAATATGCCCAGTACTAAACTTCTTACCAATCAGATACAACCTATAATACTGTGTTACAGCCAGACATTTTGCCATTGTTCTGTGCATTCACAGAGTAAGAAAGTTTGAACTGGGGATGATGAAAACATTCTGGAGATGGATGTGGGTGATGGTTGCACGAACAATGAATGTGTGTAATACCACAGAACTATATTTGTTATTGTTAGTTTAGTTATTGTTGTTGTTTAGTTGCTAAGTAGTGTTCGACTCTTTGCGACCCCATGGACCATCGCCCAACAGGCTCCTGTTTATCAGTTTCCAAAAAAAAATGGTAATAATGGTTGCCTTGTTGATTAACAACATTTAAGGTCATCAGTTCGAGGTAATAATACCAGACAACTTAAAACTATAGTTTTGTTTCAGACAAAAAAAAAATAGCTACAATGTATTGAGTTTCTATACATGACGGATACTCTTGTGGGTTTTATATATTCTCACTTGATTCTATCATTGAACAAATGATTTTAAAAAATAAGGGGGTTCTGATAGGCTAAATACCTTAGTTTGTTCAAGGTCAGCCAGCTTGTAATCAGCAGAACTGAGATACAAACACATCCATTAAACTCCATTCCCACTTTCTTTGCAAATTTATATCAATGACAAGAAATTTTCCTATTACTTTGACATTTATTAATTCTATCTTAAGAAGTTGCATTTTATTGTTCCACAAATGTTATTCCTAATGCAAGCTGCCCAGCATTTGTAAAACTTCATATTTGGAAAGTGATTTATTTTTTCAAATGCTTTCCCTTTTCTCATTTAATTTTCATGACATTGGGAAGGAAGTGTTTTAATTCCCATCTTGCAAAAAATGAAAAATGAAATGCAAAGATTGAAGTGCTTGTGTAAAAGAAACCAATTAGTGACTGAGCCAGGATTCAAACTGAAATACTCTTACTCCATGTTCAACACCATCTTCAATATCTAGGTGGAAACTGGCTAGAGACTGTGGGGCTATTGAACAAAAAGTTAAGAAAAAAAGTGAAAATTTAAAAAGACTTTCAAACAATTCCAAAAAGTTATCTTCTTCTTCCCAGCCCCATCCACCGAAGTAACTAACATTAAGTTTGCTGTACACCCTCTAATTCTTTAATATGCTAATAAAAGCATATATAAATTTATTTGTGGTTTTATTAGTGTTTTTAAATACTATCATACTATAGATGTTATTTGAAATTATATATTTTTTCTCTTTATTATTCTACATAAGTCATATGTATATTACTACTTTTCAAGATATGGAAAAAACATATAAGGACATGTTTAAAATAAGACAGAAATTCAATTCAACAAATACAGAGTACCTACAATGAGCCAGGCCCTGTTCTGTGCATTCTGGGGATGCAACAAAGAACTTAGCTTAGTCACTCAGTTGTGTCCAACTCTTTGCAAGCCCATGGACTGTAGCCCACCAGGCTCCTCTGTCCATGGAATTTTCCAGGCAAGAATACTGGAATGGGTTGCCATTTCCTTCTCCAGGGGATCTTCCTGACCCAGGGATCGAACCTACATCTCCTCTGTCTCCTGTGTCTTCTGCAGGAGGATTCTTTACCACTAGTGCCACCTGGGAAGCCCTAGATAAAAATGCATGCCCGCAGGCTTCCACAGTTTGCCACTGTGTAGCTGCCCCATCTTTATCATTAATAGTTTAAAACATATGTTTGCCAATACAACAAGCAATTTATTATGTTAACAGTGGTACAAATTCTATAGTATGGATATATGAGAAGCTTTTTCAGTCATTTATTCATTGGTTAACATTCAATTTATGCTTGGTTTTGATTTTCACAATCAGAACTGCAATAAGCACCCATAACACAACAACAACTACACATATCCAATTATATACAATGATGCCTTTATTTCTTCTGAAGGATAGGTTTTTTAAAGTAGGATTTCTAACTCTATATATACATATATATGGTTTAATAAAGTTGGAATAAATTCATCAGATTACTACTAGGAGGCCTGATTTCCCCACATCTTTACCAACACTGAATTTAAAAGCCTTTAAAAATTTTTCCTACTGATAGGCCAAATAGTTTGATATTACTGATTCAATCTGCATTTTTCTGACTCTTCTACTAGAGATGGTGAGCATCCTTGTGTGTGTGTTAGTTCCTCAGTCGTGTCTGACTCTTTGCAACCCCAAGGACTGTAGCCCACCAGGCTCATCTGTCCATGGAATTCTCCAAGCAAGAATACTGGAGTGGTTTGCCATACCCTTCTTCAGGGGATCTTCCCGAACCAGGGATTGAACCAGGATCTCCAGCACTGCAGACAGATTCTTCACTGTTTGAGCTACCCAGGAAGCCCAAATAGTGCCTATTTGCATTTCCACCTAATAATAGTTGTTAATATTAGATTCAGCACTGGAATGTGCATTATCTCATTTGATCCTCACAACACCCATAACAAAGAGATAGCATCTACTTCCCCCTCAATTATTTTACAGATGAGAAAACCATTTCCAAAAGGTAGTGAAACTTACACAAGGTTACACAACTAGCAAAGTGGTCGAGCGTGGATTTTATGAAGTCCGATTGTAGTGATTCTGGGCTTAATCACTGCACCACCTGCTTCTGCTGCCAGGAACATTTTCAAGCCATTTCCTCCAGCATTACTCACTCCCTTCTAGTGAAGTCTGAACAAGTTGGTTAAATTAGCAAAAACTTGAAGAGTCCTTTTGCCGAAGACAGTATGGTAGACGCTATTGGGAAATCTGAAGAGGCAAAGATCCTGTCCCAAAATCTTAGGGAACCAAAATACATTACATATAAGAAGCATATGGGTTCCCCGGTTCCTCAGACGGTAAAGAATCTGCCTGCAATGCAGCAGATCCTGGTTCAATCGCTGGGAGGGGAAGATCCCCTAGAGAAGGGAATGGCTACTCACTCCAGTATTCTTGCCTTCCAGGCTCCTCTGGGCATGGGGTCACAGTCAGAGAGGGACTAACACTTTCATTTTCACTTTTTTAAACAAATTAATATATATATATGGATATATATCAGTATTTTTAGAAGGAAAATAACAGTAATGTTAGTAACTGTGGTGTGGTGGGCAAATCTATCCAATGTCAGGGAAACAAATGGCCATACCCAATTCTGCAGCTCTACAGAATTTAATACCCTTCAAAGAGTAGTGTGGGGAATGTTGCAGACCATCCTGAAATGAGAATTAAAGCTGATTTATTTTTTTTTAGATGACCAGGTTTTGTTCCTTTTAAAAAACAAAACAAAACAAAAAAGCTGATTTATATTTGTAGAATGTAGGAAACAAATCACCTTCGAGATGGAGCTATTTCTAAAGAAAATATTACTACCTTGAGTGAGCAAAAACCACCGAACGGACTCATCCCGCCCCTTCGTCCTCACTAACCTGCTTCTCCATTACCCAGGTGTGCTCTGCGGCCCTGGTACTATCCACGAAGTGGTGCTGAAGCAGGTGATCATTCCTGGCTATCTGAAGCCATTCCCAGTGGAGCCATAACACCCTTGGTCTCCCCTTGCCTCCAAAATCTCGAGCTGTCAACCGACTTATGCATGCTTAATATGCAAACCTGAACTCTGCGGGTGTCGCACCAGATGCCCTGCCAACAATTTTTTTACTGATCCGTCCTCTTGGCCACTGTCACCATGCCTTAGACCCATGCCAATTCCTTTGACAGGGTTATAATAGCTCATCCTACAAGATCAGTGAAAATGTATGTGATTCATTATACGCTTTCATTCTTGAGACAAGGATATGCATAATGGAAATACACACCCAAGAGAAGATGTAGCTCCTTGAATATGTATTGGTTATTTCTTTTTCTTTTTTCTTTTTTTTTGCGCGCATTACTAATCCAGGATGGTTTGCAATCCACATTACATGGAATTGCGAGTATCCTCAGCCTTGTCCCCTAAGCTTTGGAAAAACATGTTTCCTGAGATTAAAATCACCAGCTAACGGTTTCCTGCCCCGCTTTGGCCCCTCAGCTTCCTCCTGCCTGGCTGGGGCCAGATCCGCGAGCAACGGTGTCCACAGCTCTTCGCTGTGCGAGGGGATATCCAGATCCCGGAGTCTTGCGGCTGCCTCTTAAACCCAGGATCTACCCTGTCCCTCCCCATCCTCCCCTCCGCCCGCCCCGCGCTGCCCTAGGAGGAGCCTAAATGTCCGCTTCCCCCGCTGAAGGGGATTGTAATGCGTAAACAGGATTAACTCTGTCTCCTCCAGTTGCGCAGATCTGCCCGCGGCCTGCGGGCCGGAGTGAGCCCCATGGGTGCGCGGAGCGCGCGGCTCCGGGAGTGGGGGATGTGGGAGCATCAGACCTCGGAGCTGTCCCTGGGGCCCGCTTCTTCGCCGAGAGGGGCTGGGGACTACAGCCTGCGGAGCTGCTCCTGGGAAGCCGGGGCTGACGGCCGCGACAGATCGG
>NW_011494787.1:3334157-3346099 GCF_000754665.1 Bison bison bison
GCGGCCGGCCGCGACAGCTCGGGCTCCTAGCGGCAGCCTCCGCTCCGCCACCTCCCTCTCCCTCCCCGCGCTTCCTCTCCGCCCACCGCGCTCCAGCCTCCCGGTCGCCGCCGGCTCAGTCCTCCGCCCCCCTGGAGCCGCCGCGCCCGCCCGCCCCAGCCATGGGAGACCTGCCGGGCCTCGTGCGCCTCTCCATCGCCCTGCGCATCCAGCCGAACGACGGCCCGGTTTTCTACAAGGTGGACGGGCAGCGCTTCGGCCAGAACCGCACCATCAAGCTGCTCACGGGTTCCTCCTACAAGGTGGAGGTGAAGATTAAGCCCACCACGCTGCAGGTCGAGTGAGTGCGGGCGCGCGCCGCGGCTAACCGGCCCGTCTCGGGATACGCTGGGTGGAACGAGGTCCCCGGGACAGCCAGAGCCTCTCCCGGGCACCTCTTGCCTCTCACCTCGCCCGGAGGGCCCAGGAGGTTTTGTTGGGGGGAGGTATGAGGTCAGCTGTCTGCTCCCTAGGTCATCTCCTTCGCTATTCTCGCTTCCCTCCACGCCTTAAGGGTGAGGTGTTTAAAACTGCAACTGGAAGCCAGGGGATTGGGGGTTTTTTCTTGTAAATTTCTCATCCCTTCTGTCCAGCCATTGATGCGGACCCTCAGGCGGCCGGGGTGGGGCGGAGGGGAGAAGCTCGCCCTGGGCTTCACCTACCGCAATTCCGGTTCATCTCCGCCGAGTTCTGCGAGACTGAAGGAGGGAAAGAGGCTGAGTTATGAGGTATAAAATTGGGGGTGGCTGATTACTGGGGCTTCTTAAGGATGCTTGCCACTCATCCATCAGCCATTATGAGCCTGGAACCCCGGGGCTGGAAGAGCAAGCCTGAGGGCAGCCTTCCCCACTTAGGCCTAGTTTTCTTTGCCTGGTGTGTTTCTTTTTCTCCTGAATTGTCTGTTTCAGCCTGATGATGGGATTAGCAGCATCCTTACAACAAAAGGATGGTGGTGTGTGTGTGTGTGTGTGGCAGAAACTATCTCGTCTCTGCTATCATAGGTTGATGTATCCAGTAAACTTCGGGCTAGAAAGTCAGTGTAGAAGAGTGCAGGAACGGGGAAGTATCCTTTACCATAAGAGGTGGAGTCCTTTACCTCTCAGCTTCTGCCTAAGCATGGTGGAAAGAGGAAAGAAACCACCCCGTATTGTATCTACTACCATTTGCTGAGCTCAAAAGGTGGGGTGGAGAGAAAGGGCTGATAGGTTAAGTCTGCCCCAGTACACCTTAATTCAACAAAGTTGTATCGGCCAATAGACTTTAATTCAACAAAGTTGTATCCACCTTCTAGGTGCCAGGCTCCAGTTGAAAGACCTAGAATCAAACCTGGGTTGATTCTGATGCTCTTGGTCTATTTACTTGTCAGCATCCCCAGCAGCTCCAAGCATCCATTATCCTCACATTTCCCAGTGTTCTATGCATCTAGATATGATCTAGACTTTTCCTTTCCCTTTTTTCCTGGCAAACTCTTCTACCGAGTTACCTGGTCTAGTTCCCTTAGGATAGTTCTCTATTTTTCAAGTTAATCTAAAAACAAATTTGTGTTAATGATAAAACTTTTTTTTTCCTGTTATACTTTAATTTTTTCAAAGCGCTTCAATGCCCTAACTAGTGGTTCTCAAACCTGAGTGTACATGAGAATCACCTAGAGGGCTCTTTAAAACACAGATGACTAAAAAAAAAAAAAACACAGATGACTGAACCTCACCTTAAGTAGATGTAGTAAACTCTAGCACTAGAGTGGAGCTTAAGAATTTGCTTTCTGATAGGTTGGCAGGTGATACTGACATTGCTGGTCCAGGGATGAGACTTCAAGAACCATTACCCTAACATGAGGAATGATGCAGTGAGAATTTTTGGTATATGCCTGGCTTGAGGAAGTGTACCCCCCAAATCATGGACCCCTAATGTTTTATTGTTGCAACAGAAAAAAAAATTATTAGAGAACTTGTTCAGTGGTTCTGAATTCTACCTGTGCATTAGAATCACCTCTGCAATGTTAAAATAAATTTACAAATGCCCAAACCACACCCCAAGCCAAGTGTTTGAAATAGGCTGGGTATAGCTAGATTTTTAAAAGTTCCACGGATGAGAAACTAAAGAGGAAGACCATTGACAGAATCTGACTTAGCCTTGTACAAGTATTCTGGATGAGAATACTCATGTCAATCCAGAGAGATTAAGCATTGATCTAGGTTCACATGACTGGTTAGTTGGGAAAGACAAGCTCCCTAAAGTTTCAGAACTTTCTATCACACCACAGTGTCTCTGTTAGCCAACCCTGTATGGTTTCTGCCCAGGGTTATGGTCCAGACCAGGACAGGGTGCCTAAGCTAATATCTACCATATATGATCAACTCAAGTCCGTTGCAGGAACATTTCCATTGGTGGTGTGGTTGTCCCACTGGAACTGAAGTCTAAAGAGCCCGATGGGGACAGAATCGTATATACAGGAACATATGACACAGAAGGTGTGGCCCCAACCAAGAGTGGAGAACGGCAGCCCATCCAGATCACCATGCCGGTAAGGTCTACTTGGGAGTGTTGGGGTATGATGCCAAAGCAAATGGAAACCATGTAAAGGAAAATAATCACTATTTTCCCTTAAGAAAGGATATAAAATCAAATATTATGAAATGTTATATCAGTTCATAGTTTCATATATTTGTTCATAATGTCCCAGTTGTTGTTCTAGTCTCTAAGTCATGTCCAATTTTTTGTGACCCCATGGACTCTAGCCTGCCATGTTCCTCTGTCTATGGGATTTCCCAGACAAGAATACTTCCCAACCCAAGGATCGAACCCACATCTCCTGCATTGGCAGGCAGATTCTTTACCACTGAGCCACCTGGGAAGCCCAGTGTCTCAGTACAGTTAATTAAATAATCCATGCTTCTCCAGTGATCAGTTTTATAGTAATTTCTTTGTGGCAAAAAATGAATTCTCTCGCTACATTTTTGTTATCTGTTCCATTGATCTGCCTATACTTAATGCCACTGCTGCACTGTTTTTACAGTACATGTTTGTGTATTTTATAATTGGCCACCTTACTGAACTTGCTTACTAAAATTCTTCATTCAGTTATCTTGGATTTTTCAGGTAGATAGTCACAATCTATTAATTCATATCATAGTGTCATTTTCTGGGTTTTTTTTCCTGCCCTTATTGCATTGGCTAATGTTTCTAGAATAATGTTTTCTACTAATAGTGGTAATCCTTATCTCCAGCATTTCACTATTAGATATACTGTTGGTTTCAAATATTTGTCTTGTTAAAGCATCCTTTTTCTGGTTCATTAAGAGATAATTGGGAGATGTGTTGAATTTCATTTCATTCCTTTACCCATCTATGGAAATAATATAGAATACTAAACTTCTCATTTCTTCAAAGAAACCCTACTTAATGTCACTTATCATTTTTAATATGTTGTTACATTGAAAATGCTAATATTTAAGGGTTTTAATTTTTAATTTTATTATTTTTTTTGTTTGGCTGATTTATCAGCAAATATGTAAAGACTTCCTCTATATATCAGGCATTGGGGGAAGAGTGGTGAACAGAATAGATTTCCCTGGCTTCATAGGGCTTCTAATCTAGAGGAGGAAAACATACTTTATACAAGATTATCAATAATAAAGTAAATAATTATTATTGTACAAAATGTACTAAAAAAGTAGTGGTACCCTTGGGACATATACCAGGGGTCTTAGTCTAGCCCAAGATTTAAGGGATGGCTTTCTTAAGAGCTGACAGAAGAGGGAACACTTGAGGAAAAAGGAGCTACAACGATCAACAGCTGGAGGACAGCAAAATGTGTTTCAAGGAATGAGTAGCCCAGCATAGCTTGAGCAGACAGTGAGGTACAGACTGACTTAAGATTAAGATGGATTTAACACAACCTTGTCAGAGAAGGCGATGGCAACCCACTCCAGGACTCCTGTCTGGCAAATCCCATGGACGGAGGAGCCTGGTAGGCTGCAGTCCATGGGGTCGCTAGGAGTTGGATACGACTTAGCGACTTCACTTTCACTTTTCCCTTTCATGCACTGGAGAAGGAAATGGCAACCCACTCCAGTGTTCTTGCCTGGAGAATCCCAGGGATGGGGGAGCTTGGTGGGCTGCAGTCTCTGGGGTCGCACAGAGTCAGACATGACTGAAGCGACTTAGCAGCAGCAGCAGCAGCAGCAGCAACCCAAGATTGTAAATCAACTATATTCCAATAAAAAATTTTTTTAAAAAAAGATTAAACTGGAGAGGTAAATAGAGCTTAGATGTTACAGGGCCTGCTTATTGAATTTATCTTCATGCCTCTGGGAATCCATTGAAAGTTTGTTAGTCAACTTTGGTATACAATTTACATAAAAATTTTATGTAAATATATTCACCAGGCTAGATTACTGGAGTGGGTAGCCTTTGCCTTGTCCAGGGGATCTTCCCAACCCAGGGATCAAACCCAGGTCTCCCACATTGCAGGCAGATTCTTTACCAGCTGAGCCACAAGGGAAGCGTAAATATATTAATACACCAATTTAAACTGTACAGTAACATAGATTTTGACTAGTGTATAATCACCACCCCAATAAAAATATAGAACATTTCTGGTCATCCTGAAAATTTCCTCCATGCCTATCTGTAGTCAGTGCCCCCAGTCTTAGCCACTCTGAGCTTTTTGTCTCAATAACAGTTCTAATGGTTCTAGAATTTCATGTAAATAGAATCATGGCATTGTGGCTGATTTCTTTCACTTAGCATTATGTTGTAGTATAATGTTTTTGTTTAAATAGTTGGTTCCTTTTGTTATGAGTAGTATTTCATGGTAAGGATATATAAGAGTTTGTTTATCCCTTTACCAATAAATGAACAGCTGGGTTGTTTGCAGCCTTTGGAGTTATAAATAAAATTGCTATGAATATTTGAGTATGAGTCTTAAAGTGAACATGTTTTCATTTCTCTTGAGTAAACACCTAAGAGGAGATTTAACAAATCACATGGTAAGTATACGTTTAACCATATAAGAAATATCCTGATTGTTGTACCATTTCATATTTTTACCAGCAATGTATAAGAATTCTAGTTACTTTACATAGTTAATTATATCAGTCTTTTAAGTTTCGAAATGCAAAAGACCTACAAGAGCTAAAACATTTTATTTCATGATCTATATTTTAGTCTTTAAATTGGATAGCCTAAATCTTTCAGCTTTGTTTATTCAAAGTCATTTTGACTATTCTAGGCCCTTGGCATTGTTATATAGATTTTAGCATGAACTTGTCAGTTCATTCTCCAATTCTCCAAGAACTGGAATATTAATTGGGTTTGCAAATTGGGCAGTTTGGGAAGATTTGACACTTAAATATTGAGTCTTCGGATACATAAATACATCTGTTTATTTAGGTCTTAAAGCTTTAATTTCTCTATATAATGCATTACAGTGTTTCCTGTACAGATTTTATATATATGTTGTTAAATTTTTCATTAAGTATTTCATATTTAAATACTATTATATATGGTGATTTACTATTTATAGAAATAAAATTGATTTTTTTCTATATTCATCTTGAATTCTGAGGCCTTGCTAATCTCACTTGTTAATCCTAATAGTTGTTTGGGATTTTTTTTTTATAGAACACTTAAGCTTTTCCATGTTTGATATAATGTCTTCTGCAAAGAAAAAGTTTTTCTTCTTCTTTTTCAATTCATATTCCTTTTATTTCTGTCTTGATGGCAATGCCTAGGACCTCCAGTTTGATGCTAAGCAGAACTGATGAGAGTGGACATCTTTGTTCCTTAATCTCAGGAAGAAAGCATTCAGTTTTTCAACACTAAGTATGATGTTAGCTGTAGGGTTTTTTATTAAATGCCTGTTATCAGGTTAATGAAGTTCCCTTCTATCACTAATTTATTGAAATTTTACTGAGAGGTTTAAAAAATATGAATGTGTAATGTTTTCAAATATTCTTTCTTTACCTACTGGGATGATCATATAATGTCTTCTTTATTCTCTAGTAGATTTTATTGTTTATTCAATGTTGAAACAACTTTGAGTTATTGAATACTAGGATAAATACCAATTGGTCAATGGTATGTTCCCTGTATATTTGACTGGATTTGATTCATTAACATTTTATTGAGGATTTTACATCTGTGTTCCTGAGAAATATTGGTCTGTGGTTTTCTTTTTTTGTATTGTCATTGTCTAGTTTTGGTATCAGAATAATAATAAAATTATTTGAAAGTTGTTCACTCTTCTGTTTTCTGGAAGAGTTTATATTATTATTATATTATTTTTATTTAATGTTGGATAGAATTCACCAATGAAGGCATGCATTTCATTTTGTTTAAAGGCTTTTAGTTACAAATTCAACTTCCTTCTTTGATAACGGGCTATTCAGGTTTTATTTCTTGAGTTAATTTGTATAATTTGTCATTGATATCATTGATTTATTTCAACTAAATTGTCAAATTTGTTGGCACAAAGGTGTTGGTAATAATCCTCCACCATCCTTTGATGTGTTAGGATCTCTAATAATGTCCACTCATTCTTTATGTTTACAATTTGCCATTCCTCCCTTATCCCCAACCAGTCTAGCTAGAGATTTACCAATTTTATTGGCTTTTTCAAAAACCCAGTTTTGTTTTCATATGCTTCACTGACCCATTTTTCTGTTTCATTGATTTCCAGTCCTATCTGAATTATCTCTTTCTTTTGCGTGCATTAAAATATTTTAATTTAGGTTATACACACAGAGATAGAATTTGAGTCTATAATGTTCTTACCAAATTTGAGTTATTTTTAATTTTTATTTTGCCTCAAATTCTTTCCAACTTTACTCTCTCCTTTTCTTGTAGTGCTTCAATTACACATTGGACAGTTTGGTATTATCCTATAGGTCTTTAAGATCTTGTCCAATTGCTTTTATGGATCTCCAAATTATATACTTTCTATGGAGAAGGTAATGGCACCCCACTTCAGTACTCTTGCGTGGAAGATCCCATGGACAGAGGAGCCTGGTGGACTGCCGTCTATGGGGTCCCGAAGAGTCGGACGACTAAGCGCCTTCACTTTCACTTTTCACTCTCATGCACTGGAGAAGGAAATGGCAACCCACTCCAGTGTTCTTGCCTGGAGAATCCCAGGGACGGGGGAGCCTGGTGGGCTGCCGTCTATGGGGTCGTACAGAGTTGGACACGACTGAAGCGACTTAGCAGTAGCAGTATTGATATATACGCAAGTTCACTGTTTTTTTCATCTGCCCCAATTTACTCATGCTTGTTTTCTGATTTTTTTTCTATCATTATATTTTTCAGCTCTAGAATTTTTATCTGTATTTTCTATAGTTTCCATTTCTCAAGGTTCCTGATCTGTTTGCCCATTTTGACCATATACCCCTTTACCTCTTTGAGCATTTATAATTGCTGGTCTGAAATATTTATTTGGTAAATCTGGTATCTAATCCCATTTAGAGCAGGAATGACTTTTTTCCTGAATATGGGTCATGCTTTCCTCTTTTGTTACTTGTTTGATAATATTTGATTAGAAACTAAACATTATAGATGGTATATTATTGATTTTAGTTTATTTTATTCTTCTGAGGATTATTCTCTTTTTGAGTTACATTCCTGGACTGAAGCAGCAAATTCTGTCTTTCCAGTAGGATAGCAGCTGAAGTCTCTGCTTACTTTTTTTCAACTTCCAGTTGCTGCTCTAGCCTAGTCCCCTTTGTCCCAGTGGAGTTTAGCAGTCAGCTAAGGAATTGGACAGTTTATACTAAGATTTTGGTATCATCCACCCTCAGGTTCCTCTAAATTTCCAGTTTCTCTGCCAGTCCTGAGCCCTTTGCTTTGGTACTTTCAAGCCATTAAGGCTTCAACTTCTCAGGTTTGGGAATGCATTCAATTAAAAAAAAAAAAAAGGCAGCAAACTTCCAAATCTTATTCAGCATAACTTTCTCTTTCAAAAAGAGACGCTTCACTTAGATGAAATCAACCCTGCTAACACCCTGATCTGGGGACATCTGAGGAGCCTGACGTCCTATAGTCCACGGGGTCGCAGAAGAGTCAGAAACGACTTAGCGACTAAACCACCACCAATCTCTTGAACTATGAAACAATAAACTTCTGTTGTTTGGTGGGGGGAAATAGACTCTTTACTGGTTTGTCTGCTTTTTCAAGCAGGAAAAACCCCCTCCCAGCAGCCTATACGTGCGATTAGCCTGTAGAATTATGGCGTAGTCATAGTCAAGATTTTGGGTCTCACCTCTTCTGTAGCTCTCTTGCTTCCAGGATTTTCTCCCTAAATTTCCAGCTGCTCTTCCAGCCCAGGACACTCATCTCCCTTTTCCAGTAGATAAAACTGCTGTTTCCTTCTGCGAGAACTGCCTGGGATTGGGGAGCACCCTCAGGCAAAAAACCACAGGGACAGTTCTTAATTGTTAGAATTGAGATCCTTCAAGAGGAACTGATTTCTGTCTTGCTTTCAGTTGCTTTTTAAAGGCATCAAATAGCTTTTGTTTGCATTTTGTCAGTTTCTTACAAACTTACATCTTTGTAAGTTTCATCTAACAGTTCCACTCCACTATTATCATCATTTTAAAAAAACATTTCAATGTAGGACTTCCATTTCCTGGTAACGGTGATAAGATTTGCCAGTTGTTAAAAATCAGTCTAGTAGCAATGTGTAGATTAGAAAGGGAAATGGGCAAAGGACAGAAGGTCTTCACAGTTTAAGATGGGTTGTTAGAGTTAATTGCTTTATAAAATGAATTGGGCACATTTTCATAGTTTGTGCTCTGAAATTGTTTACATGGTGTATGATTTAGCTGTTATTTGAAAGTCTGACAGAATTTCCCCATGAAAGTCAGGATCCAAAGTAAAGATATTTGGAAAGAATATCCATAACTTTCAACTTAGTCCATTAAGTTTGCCTTTGGAGAGGCTTTGAAGATTTTATTGAGTCCATTTTAGTTGGTTTTCTGAGAAAACTATCCATTTCTACAGAAACACATTTTAAAAGGTATTTTTAGACTTCTAAAAAAATATTTGAAGATCACATATCCAGTAAAGGGCTGGTGGATCAAAATAGATTTCTTTTGTATCAAACAAGTATGCTTCTATTCTAGTGTATCAAGAATAGCATATGTATCAATAATTAGAGTTAAAGGAATGATTAACTGGAAGCAGAATTGCAAATGCTTATCAGAATTTTATTTTTGTTAATTTTTTTTTAATTTTATTGAAGTTTAGTATATTTACAGTGTTAATTTATTTACAGTGTTAGTATATTTACAGTGTTAATTTATTTACAGTGTTAATTTCTTCTGTATAGCTAAGTTACTCGGTCATATATGTTTATATTTTCCAGAAAATCCTGGAAGACTATATATATATATATATATATATACATATATATATAGTGTTTTTCATAGTCTTTTCCATTATGGTTTGTCATAAAATATTGAACATAGTTCCCTGTGCTATACAGTATGACCTTGTTGGTTTTCTATCTTATATATAATAGTTTGCCTCTGCTAATCTCAAACTTCCTTTCCTTCCCTCCCCTACCCTCTCTCCCCCTTGGCAACCACAAGTGTGTTGTCTATCTCTGTGACTCTGTTTTTCTTTCATAGATATGTTGATTTGTATAGTATTTTAGATTCCACATGTAAGTGCTATCATATGGTATTTGTCTTTTTCTTTCTGACTTACTTTGCTTAGTATGATAATCTCTAGGTCTATCCAAGTTGCTGCAAATGGCATTATTTCATTCTTTTTGATAGCTGAGTAATATTCATTGTATGTGTGCACCACATCTTATTTATCCATTCATCTGTCAAAGGACATTTAGGTTGTTTCCATGTCTTGGCTAAATGGTGCTGCTTGAACATAGTGATGCATGTATCTTTTAAAACTTTTATTTTTGTCTGGGCATATGCCCAGGAGTGGGATTGCTGAATCATATGGCAACTCTCTTTTCAGTTTTTTTGGGGAAACTCCATACTGTTTTCCATAGTGTCTGCACCAATTTACATTCCCACCAATGGTGTAGAGATCTCCGCCCCCTGTCCAGCATTTGTTATTTGTAGACCTTTTAATGATAGCCATTCTGACTGGTGTGAGCTGGTACCTCATTGCAGTTTTGATTTGCATTTCTCTAATAGTGATGTTGAGCATCTTTTCATGTGCCTATTGGCCATCTATCAGAATTTTAATGAGAGCTCAAAAGGCCATAGAGCTGACTTTAAGTTGTTCATTCTTTCACTGAACTGGTACTGAGCCCTGGATTAGGTACAGAGGCAGTCACAGTAGATGAGACTGTATCCCGTTCCAGGTGGTCACCGGACAGGAGAGGAGACCTCCCCTCCCCACCTTCTCCCTGGAGCCAGTATGGGCAGAGCTATAACTTCCTGGGGTTTTAAAAGGGTGTGGAGTCACACTTCTTTTGCTGCAAGTGTAAAAACAACACTAGGGAGAACAATTAACAAACAATTTAGAACTTGGTTAAAAACTTAATTGGATTTGTAAACTAAGAACATCTACATTATTTTGAATGAGACTGAAACACAGTATTTTTTTTAATGTGAGTATAATTTAAACACATCCATAAAAAGAAAGATTTTATTATTCACAGTAAGTCTGGATTGCCTGTCCAGGTACCTGCTAAAAGGCTGGAGAGCTTTTAAGTTACTCAGTGCCTTTGGGGTGTGTTTTGGGGAAAAGAATCTCTACGCTCTAACTCAAGAATCCTGAGTTCCATCTGTAAAGCCTAGATTCTTCCATATAATTTCCACTCTAGAAGAAGCAGGTGATTGATAGTTGAATGTTCCAGCAGTGATCACATAGCGTTAGGTTTGAGCATTGGCCATGCATTTGTGTTTTATTTGTAGTAGGCTGATTCTCAGGAAAACAATGGAAATTAGAGGTTTTCTGTAAGCAGCTCTGGTATTGAATTCAAATGTTCATTCTAGTGGTGAAGCTTTCAGCTAGTTTCATCATTATCCTGTGACATTTTTAAGTTACCATTATTATGACTCAAATTTTATAAAGTGTAGACATACCATATTCTCAAAGGCAACACCAAAACCATGAACTATCCAGGTAAATACAGTCAGTTAAGCAGCAAGTTCCTGGATTATTAAAATTACATACTTTATCAAGGGAAACATCAGTGGTATGGGTGCCTGAGGAAACCTCTAGAATGTGAGAATTAAAACTGGAAGTTATGAAGGTATTAGGAGGCCATCTTCTTCTATAATTAACTGTGTGTTAGTCCCTCAGTTGTGTCCGACTCTTTGAAACCCCATGGACTGTAGCCTGCCAGGTTCCTCTGTCCATGGGATTCTCCAGGCAAGAATACTGGAGTGGGTTGCCATTCCCTTCTCCAGGAGATATTCTTGACCCAGGTCTTCTGCATTACAGATGATTCTCTGTCATCTGAGCCATGCGGGAAGCCCCATGATTAACTGTGATTCCAGGCAGTGGGATCCCAGGCTTAACTCAGTGGGCCTGTTTCTTTAATACAAATAGGTGGATTCTACTCTTTGATCACTAAGACCACTGTCAGCCCTAACAGGGTATAAAAATTATAAACTTACCCATAGGGTATGATACTAGTTATTTGCTGAAGAAGTCAGATTCTCAAATACTGTCATTTAGGATGACACCAACTAGGACTGAAATCCAACAAATCCATATAGGATTCCTTCCTGGTTGGGTACAGGCATGCCGGGAAGTGTGGCAATGCATCCCAGTGTCTCAGGGGATTTGCATGTTTCTTTAAAAAACTGTGAAATATCAAGACAAGATTCAGAAATGTGAGCAAACTTTTTTTTTTTTTTTGACTGAACTGAACATTTATATTCATGTAACATATCCCAGAATTTCAGCTTTTTCAATTATACTTAAAA
>NW_011494787.1:3346551-3364409 GCF_000754665.1 Bison bison bison
GCTGTTGCTTCAAGTATGCCTGGTAAGCAGACATTGATCAGAAAACTACAAACCTAGCAGAAATCAAATAGACTCCTCATAAATCTACAAACAATGGAAAAATACTAATTTGAATAACATTGAACTCCCCTCCCCAAAAAAACCCCTCTACATTAGAAAAACAGGATATCTGACAGCCCAGTCTTCTTTACCATGAAATCTATTTCACCTAAATTTCAAGAGAGAGAGAGAAAATAAGGTACATCAAGGATTTCTTCATATCTTTTCGCCGTTCTCTTTAGATCATCTTCTTTCTCTGCAATTTTTTTATATAACTGATTTGTCTCTTCTTGATGGCTTTCTAAAAGTTCAGCCTCCACTTCCTGGGCTTTATCGATGGTCTCCTTTATGGTCATTTCCAGTTCCTGTTCCTTTTGTGCCAGCTGTGTATGAAACTCTCTCATCATCTGTTTTAATGTGGAATTGTGCTTCAACTCAAGATCTTCCTGCTCCTGTTTGATTTTCTCTTCCATTTCTTTTTCATACTCTTTCTTTATTATATCCAGTTCTTGCTGATGCTCCTTCCGCAGCATTCGAATATCTTTCTGCAGTTTAACCACCTCCTGGCTCAGCTTCCGCTTCTCCTGCTCTGCCCCTGCTAATTTAAACTCCAGGTCATTGTGATCGGCCTCCATGTTACTAAGCGAGCTGGGCTGAACCACGTGTGATGTGGACTTTCCTTCAGCACCTTCTTCCAAAACTTCTGTGGGTTTACTTTTTCCATTCATCTGTTGTAGAGCCTGTAAACTTTCAAGTTTTGAGGTCAGCTCTTCGATTTCAATTCTGTGTCCTTCCCTCTCTTTCAATAAGCAGGAATCCAGCTCTTTCATTTTTTGCTCCAAGATCTGACAGGTCAAGTCCTCCCCCTGGAGCGTTTTCTGGACATCGTCAACCACATTTTCCAAGTTCTGCTTTGCCCCTGCGTTATTTTTGTCTCCTTCTGCTTCCAAATGCTGGGAAGAAACCAAGGAGTGTTTCTTGTTTTTTCCTTCAAGTTCTTCTTGAAGCTGATTTATCATCACTCGATCCTCATGTTGTTTTGCTTCGGCCTGTTCTATCTTTATTAAGAGCTCCTGGTATTTGCACTGTATTTCAGAATGAGAGGAAATTATTTCTTCTTTTTCCTGCTCCAGCCTCTGCACTAGCATTTCCTTTTCAATTAAATTTCTTTGTAAGACACCGAGTTTTTCTTCACATGCATTATGCACACAGCCTTGGGAATCTGCTTCTTCTTGCTCAGTACACACTGCCACATTTTCTGACAATCTGGGTACAACTGACGTTTCAGATTGTGGTGAACTTTCCGCGGACTTCAGTTTTTCTTCCAAGATGTGAATTTCTCTGTCTCTTTCCTGCAGTTTTGTAGTTAGCTCACTCAGATGGCTTTCTTTGTCTTTTCTGTATTGCTGTTCTTTCTCTTCCATTTGTGATAACAACTGCTTCTTGATGGCAGCAATCTTTTGTTCAGCTTTTTTCTTCAATTCTGCTAATTTCGCAGCACCTTCTGTGAGCAAACTTTTAAAGCACCAGGTAATCCCTACATTTTTATTTGGTTCATTTTCAGATTAACTTCCACATAAATACATTCTATAGTTGCAATCATTTTTAATATATATTGTCCAACTTTCTACATATTTTAAAAATTTTAATGGTAATATAAGACTCTATCACAATGTATCACGATTAGATTTACCCAGATATTAGATATATTGATTGTCCCATCATAAAAAGTGCTATAGTGTAAAATTTTATATATGTATATACATATATATCTACCTCAATCTGAGTAAAAATATTTGGTCAAAAGAACTGAATCTTTAAGGCTGTTCTCCAATATGGCATTTTGGTGTTTGTTTTTTTTTTAAGTTGTACATACTATTTTACAATGTTGCTAGCAATGAAGAAGCCTACTGACTTTGTTATAATTATGACATCACCAAGAATCACTTCAAATGTAATAGATTTTCCAGTTTACTTTTCACTATCACAAGAATGAACATTTCTACATGTCAATTTAATTTTGTTTCTTCTGTAGATTGTTCTTTCATGTTTTGTCAATGCTTCTGTTGAAAATTATTTTTTTAAATCACAGACTCCTAATAAAGAAAAAAATCTGTCATACCTATCCTATTTCTCTTACTTTTGCTCTGTTTTATTTTCCATTGTATAGGAATACAATTACACTAAAATTTTTCATTTTTTATTATGATTTCTTCTTTTAAAATGAAGATGGTTATTTTTTCATAGTCAACAGTCTATTTTGGCTTTCCCATAATTTTAGATTTTATGTGATTTAACTTTCCTCTAATTCAAACTTGATTTATGTTTATATTGTACATCATTTCCAAAAGATTTAAAGTGGTATTTCACATTTTATGGGTCCAAGCAGTAAAGCCTAGGTCCTTAAATATAATTTCTACTCTAGAAGAAGCAGGTGATTGATTGTTCCAACAATGATCATACAGCTTTTGGTTTGTGCATTAGTCATGCATCTGTATTTTATCAGTGATAGGCTGATTCAATTACAGTTGAAATTAGAATTATTAACTGAAATTAGAAGTTTTCCTGATCAAGTATGCAGCTGAAATGTTAAGTGAAAATTTCATTTTAGTGATGAAAGCCTTGCATATGCTTTAACACTATCCTATGACAAAACTTTTGTCAAGCTTAAATATTACACATTGCTGGCACAACCAATTACACAAGTAATAATGAAGTCTTGAGATGTCCAGGTAAAGTCAATTAATCAGGTAGGTGAAGCTACCAAGGAAAGCTGAATTAAAGGGACACCAAAACAACTTCTTATAAGTCTAAGGTTACCTCAAAATAGTTTCTCAGATTTTTAAACGTTGGATAAATGATGCTAGGATAAATTGGCTATTTGGGAGGCTCTGTTCTTCTTTCCTGATGCCTTTCCTTCTTTCGTGATCAAAAAATATTTCAGATGGATTATGAGATTATCTCTAAAGCATCAACTTTGTAAAAAAAAATCAAAATGAAAAGAATCTATCTAAACCTAAAAGAAATGGAAGAAATTCAAAGGTAAAAATGGAAGAAATCCAAAGATTAAAAATGGAAAACTCTGATTACATAAATGTAGGTTTCCTATTAAACATTGTAAGCAAAGTTAAATTAAATTTTCCTTAAAAGGCAATTTAAACTAAAAGGCAAATGATACTTGGTGACACGTGAAAAGCTTATTTATAACATGGATGGTTAAGCAGTGTTGCCTCGATTTACCACTGCCTGTGCAGACAATGCTGCAGCCCTGAAGCTGAACTCAGGATGTTATCAAATGCCATCTGACTTAGATTAGTGGCAGTGATCTCTTTATTCACATAATTCCAGAGGCCCTGGTACAGGGAATTAATGAATGATACCCAACTCTAAGTCCTTCGCTGACAGCTCAGTGGTAAAGAACCTGCCTGCCAGTACAGGAGACAGAGGGGATGTGGGTTCCATCCCTGGGTGGGGAAGATCCCCTAGAGAAGGAAATGGCAACCCACTCCAGTATTATTGCCTGGGAAATCCCACAGACAGAGGAGCCTGGTGGAGGGCTACAGTCCATGGAGTCACAAAAGAGTTGGGCACGGCTTAGTGACTAAACAACAACACCCAACTCTAAAAGCTCTCCACCCCCATTTCAAAGAGTATTGCTGACTTGTACTTTAATGGGACTAATTCTCCACTTGGTCCCTTCAAGGAGAGAGCTCAAAGGGAGATTCTGTCTGCGTTATGATAGTCATCACATTATTCCCCTTTTGTCTGGCCCTCTTAGACAGGAGACTGGGGGGAGTTTGGAGGAATGAGGCAAGCAGTACATGAGCCTGTTGTGAACCTGTGTTGTGCCGCTTACACATACGTTCCCAAACGTAAAATGTGTTCCTCATGTCAACTCTTTCTAATATTTTGGCACAATCTGTTACTTCATATATAAAGAATTCTTAGAAACCAGTAAGGAAGAGAACCTTACTGGACATAGGAAATTGAAAGAGAAGGACATGGGAAATTGAAAAATAAGCAAAAAGTAAAGAGGCTAAAGGAATGCAAATCATCAATAAATATTAAAAAATGATAATTTCACTATTGATAAATATATATATATATAAATAACACAAGGCCAATTTTCACCCACAAAATTTGCCAAATAGTAAAAATAATACTACTAATTCAGTGCTAGTGTATTTCTTTATGAAATATGATTTACTCTAAATTGATTTTGGGTCCTGCAAACTTGCTGAATTTGCTTGTTAATTGCTTCATAGTTTTTGCACACATATTTTTATTGTGAATTGAAAGTTTTGTTTCCCTTTTCCCCCCTCTTGCCTTAAGATACTGACTTAGGGCCACTAAAAAATGCTGAACAGGAATAGAAGCAACTGCTCTCCTTGCCTTATTTCCATCTTATAGGGAAAGGACTCGGTTCACTTAACGTTGAAGGTGATGTTAGCTATTTTTTTTTAATGATGGCCCTTAATCAGACTGAAGAACTTTTCTTCTATTCCTAGTTTGGTGAGAGTTTTTATTATATATATGATAATAAAGTATAAGGATGGTAAAAAGTATAAATAAGGATGGTATAAGTATAAATAAGGTATAAGGCAGTTGAATTACCACATGTTCTTTCTGCATTTATTGATATGATTACATAGTGTTTCTCCTTTATTTTGTTAATATGGCAAATTACATGGATTTTCAAATATTGAACCATCCTTGAGTTCTGAAGATAAACCTCCAATGTAATATCCTTTATTATGTATTGGTGGATTTGATTTACTAATATTTCAAGCAAATAAAATTATATGTAAATTTTATGCATAAATCCATGAGGAATTTTTGTCTGCAACTTTCCTTTACCCGTAATATCCTGGTCAGGTTTTGGTATCAGGGTAACAGTGGCTTCACAAAATGAATTGAGACGTATTCCTTCCTTTGTTACGTAGAATCAGTATTTTCCCCTTAAGTGTATGAATTTATCAATGAAGGCACTGAGCCTGAAATTGTCTTCCTGGGAAGAATTTTAATTACAAATTCAATTTCTTTAGTAGTTAGAGATTTAGTGATAGTTTGTGTCTTTCAAAGAATTTGTACATTTGTACACCAAATGTATTGGTATATGTTGTTGTTTAGTCTCTAGGTTGTGGCCAACACTTTTGCAACCCAATGGACTGCACCCTGCCAGATTCCTCGGTCCTTGAGATTTCCTAAACAAGGATACTGGAGTGAGTTACCATTGCTTCTCCCAGGGATCTTCCCAATGCAGGGATTGAACCCATGTCTCCTGCATTGGCAGGCAGATGTTTTTACCACTGAGCCACCAGGGAAGCCCATTATTGGTATACCATTGTTCCTAATCTAAGGATCCCATGTTGTTACCAATATAGGATCAATAGTGATAGCATCTTTCATTCCTAATATTGGTAATTTGCCTTCTTTTTCCTGCTCAGTTTTATCAATTTTAAAGAGTTTTTAAAGAAGATTTTAGTTTCATCAGTTTTTCTTTACTGTTTTCCTTTTTCTGTTTCATTTGTTTCTGCTCTTTATTGCTTTTCTTCTTCTTACTACTATACAGTTAAAATTAAAAGAACTGGCAATGTCAGCTTTTGGAGAGAATGTATCAATAGAACAACTGAAATTCATATTGCTGGTGGGAAAGTAAAATGGCACAATCACTTTGGGAAAGTTTAGCAATTTCTTATGAAGTTAGGTATACTTATAAGACTTAGAACTTTTAACCCTATCTATTCAGCTAAGAGAAATGGAAAATAAGGATTTACTAATAAAACTTCAAACGATACAGGAATAGAGATGTTCAGAATCCAGTAGGAGTTGGTAGGTCATACCACAGTAAAAGTTATAGATGTTTATTTACACTGAATTAGTTTACTAATGAAGTAACATCTATCAATACAGTAAGTTCATTCTGTGCTCCTAAGTCAATGAATTTCTGAGTCACTTTATTCTTGATGAATTTCACAAGTCACTGGTGAAATTGAGTAGAATGGTGAATAGAGAGAAGTACTCTGGGGATTCTAGGTCATATGGTTGTAAGACCACCACAGAAATTGTTTAAAACAAATTCTTCAGGACTTCCTTGGTGGTACAGTGATTAAATATCTGCCTTCCAATTTAGGAGACATGAGTTCAATCCACAAATCGGGAAGATTCCATATGCCATGGGGCAACTAAGCCCATGTGCTACAATTACTAAACCCACACTCTAGAGCCCATGAGCCACAACTACTGAACCCATACAACTACCGAGCCCAAGTGCTGCAACCCAGAGCCTTTGTGCCGAGAGCCTTTTCTCTTCAACAGGAAAAGCCACCACAGTGAGAAGCCCATGTACCGCAACTAGAGAGTAGCCCCTGCTCTCCTTAGGGAAAGCCTGCACAGAGTAACAAAGACCCAGCACAACAGAAAAAAAAAATTAATAAAATATTTACTGTTTATTAACAAGTCAAGATTCCTCACTTAGTACTGAGGACAACAAATGATTCTCCTCTCCTTAGAATCTGATGGGTTTCCCTTCACATTGGTTGTGAAATTAAAGTGTACCAAGGCTTGTAACTTGTAAGAACACTAAAGTAAATAAAATGTCCAGGTGTATAGTAGAGTGTCAGTTTCAGAATACGATAAACTGGGTGGCTTAAACACCAGATATTTATTTCTCACAGTTCTGGAGGCTGGAAATCCAAGATCAAGGTGCCAGCAGACCTGGTGTCTAATGAGAACACTGTTCTGATTCATAGACAGCTTCTTTCTTAGCATGGGAGAAACAGATAAGGAACAGAGAAACAGATCATCCCTCTCATGTCTACTTTTGTAAGGGCACTAATTCTATTCATGAGGGCTCCATCTTCCCGCTGTAATTACTTCTGGAGGATCCCACTTCCAAATACTGTCACTGGGGATTTAGGCTTCACCATATGAGTTTTGGGGAGATACAATCAGTCTGTAGTGGCGTCCTAAAACGTTCTACACATGACAATTCATAGATGTTCTTCTCATTCAGGGAGGAAAAAGAAACACTGTTCAGTAGCTTGTAGCTCATTTGCTTGTACACTGGTTATCAGTTTCTAGAGGAAAATGAGGAAACCTAGCTTCTTGACTTGCTCCTACCACTAGCTGGCTGCACAGTACTAGAGCAACTCACGTAACCTCTCTGAATTAGTTCTTTCATCCACAAAATGGAGATGTTAAAACCAGTCACAAGACTGAATGAGATTAAATGATAGTAATTGTGTATTTTAAAAAAGAGAGCTATTAAATGCACAGAATTATACTGTGTCTAATTGCATCACTGGGGAGCTTGCCTGGGTAGATTTTCCTTGGAAGGCACAGATGGGTTGGGAGCGGGTAGAGAGCTGTGTAGTTGTTTCTGTTCTTCAAAAACAATGTCAGCTTTGAAGACCCCATCTGTTCTTAGCCAGAACAGAAGAAAGCCTGAGTTAGGTAGAGATGGCCAGGAAATAGAGCTCCAGAAGGAAGACTACAAAGAGCGCTTATGAGAAGTTAAAACAATTAAGATGTGGGAGAGAGGAAAATAATGCCTAGTCACCAGCAGTTAAGTTTACTATAACATGGCCTTGAATCCAACATTAATAAAAGAGAAACAGAGTAGAATTTTTAGCTGTGACTTGCTGTCAACATATTTCTGTTTTGGTGTACTGTGTTACTGAGAATTCTTGGATGGAGACTTTCTTAGTTGTAAGGATACTCAGATGTAAGTGTAGTGCCTTAAGGGCTTTCATTTTTGTTTATTGCCTGTGGTCATAATCATCTTTATTTGTTTTTGTGACTAACTTTTATTTATATCTAGTTCCAAAAAGGCCGCAGTATTGTTTCTCCCTAACCTTGTTTCAAGCTGCTCCTGAGAAAGTTTAGTTGGTGTTTATAAAATATTTTTATAACTTAATTCAGTTGCACTTAAAATGTACAGTATCCTACGTTGGTCAAAAGTAATAGTAAGTTATCTCGGTGATTTGTAAAATGAGATATCAGTTTATTATTACCACTTAAGGGTGGTATTATAAACAAAGTTGTAATGTTTTCATTAGGATATATGTATCCTTAATAGATTTTATTAAATCCCTAGGGTTTGAGGGATATTTATGTTAATTTTTCAGGGGTGATAGATCCATTTCACCATTTAAAATATTCTTTCTGCTTATAAGAGTAACATTTATTGCAGAAAATCTAAGTAGAAAGATAGAGAAAGTTTACTTTGGGAACTGTTGTTAATATTTTTCCTTTTTCTTTTCTCTATACATCCTAGTGTATTTGAGCTCATTTTCAGCCATCTCTTTTCTGTTAACATTGTTTTAATCATCTTCTGTCATCATTAAAACTAAATTCCTGGGCTTCCCTGGGGGCTCAGTGGTAAAGAACCCATCTGCCAATGCAGAAGACACAGTTTCAATCCCTGATGAGGAAGGATTCGACATGCCCCTGGGCAACTAAGCCCGTGTGCCACAGCTACTGAGCCTGCTCTCTAGAGTCCGCCGACCACAGCTACTGAGCCCATGCGCTGCAACTACTGAAGCCCACATGCCTCAGAGCACATGCGCCCAACAAGGAGCCACCGCAGTAAGAAGTTCGGGCACCACAACCAAAGCATAGCCCCCACTCGCCACAACTAGAGAAAAGCCTGCACAACAGCGAAGACCCAGCAGAGGCAAAACTAAATAAATAATACATTAAAAAAAAACACCTAAATTTCTGTGTGGAGGTTATACATATTCAGGGTACAGATATACCACCATTTCTCATAATACTTTCCTAAGGTTTTAGGCTTAAATTGCTTCTGGTATTTGAAAATATTTGCTAAGTTGATAGGTGAACAAGTTACAAAACTCTGAAAGTTTGTATTTCTTTAATTACTAATAATACTACATTTGAATATTTTTCAGAGTTAGCCAATTGTTTTAATGAACTGTTCAGTTTTATCCAAATGTTCTTAGTAGTTCTTCACATATTTTATGTTAAGGATATTAGCTATTTGGTAAAACTTGTAAATACAATTTGGCTTAACATTTTTTCTGATTATAAAAGTAAAATTTGATCATTAAATCTTTAAAGTACCAATAAGTACATAGAAGAAAATTAAACTTATTCCATCAGCAGTAACATGTATAATTTTTTAAATGTAATTTATTTATTGGCTGCACTGGGTCTGCGTTGCATGCAGGCTTTCTCTAGTTGCGGAGAGTGGGGGCTCCTCTCTAGATGTGGTGCACGGGCTTCTCGTTGCTGTGACTTCTCTTGTTGCAGAGCCTAGGTTCTAGGGCATGGGGTTCAGTAGTTGTAGCCCCTGGCTCAGTAGTCGCTTCTCATAGTCTCTAGAGCACAGGCTCAGTAGTGGTGGTGCCTGGGCTTAGTTGCTGCACGGCATGTGGGATCTTCCCGGACCAGAAATCGAACCATGTCCCCTGCATTGCAAGGTGGATTCTTAACCACTGGACCACCAGGAAAGTCCGTAACATGTATAATTTTAATGAAATTAATGCTAGACAGTCTTGTTGGTACTCTGCTTAGTTCAGGTAACAATACAGAATAATAGAAATTTTTTATTTAAATATTTACATTTAGAATTGTTACATAGTATCCCACTATATAGATATGCCATAATTAATTAAGGATGGAAATTTAGTATTCAGTTTTTCACTATTCTGAACACTGTGATGTCAAGATAAATTATAAATGAAATTGCTATACCCAAGTTATGTTCACAGCTTTACTTGATACAAATTACCCTTCCAAAAGGCTGTGTAATTCAGTTCCCACTGGCAGGGTTAAGAATACCTGTCTCCTTGTTGCTCATTAAAAATAAATATTTTTAATTTTTAATCAACATTGTTGTATAGTTTACATTTAATAAATATACCCATTTAAAGTATACTGATCAATGAGTTTTAACAAACACATACATGTGCTCTTGTAACCACCACCCCAATCAAGATGTAAAATGTTTCCGTCACCTGCAAAAAGTTGCCTGTGGCACATTTTCATCAATCATCTATCCCCTCCTCCTACCTCAGGTAGCCTATGTAACCACAGATATTTCCTCTCAGCATAGATTATATTCTGGGGCTTCCCTGATGGCTCAGCAGGTAAAGAATCCACCTGCAGTGCAGGACACACAAGAGATGCAGTTTCAATCCCTGAGTCAGGGAGATCCCCTGGAGTAGGAACTGGCAACCCACTCCAGTATTCTTGCCTGGAAAACTCCATGGACAGAGGAGCCTGGCATTCTATCACTATAAACTATATAGATACACATATATATGTACAAACATATATGGAATCATATAGTACATATATTCTTTGGGGTCTGGATTCTTTTGCTCAGCATGACTTTGAAATCCAACCTTATTGCTGCCTGGATCAGTATGTTCTATTTTATTGTTAAGTAAAAAGCCTTTTTATATTAATAGATACACCAAAATGTGTCTATCAGCAGGTAAATGATGGAACATTTGGGTTGATTCCAGTCTAGGGCTTTTGTGAATAAAGCTGCATATTTGTGCACAGGTCTTTAAGTCATTCCTTTCTAAAAAGAGAGACTTCATTTTCTTAGCTGAGAGAAGATTTGTGGACTCGAGGTACATCATCCACTGTTACAAGTCAAGCAAATTTTCCAAAGGCAAGCCAAACCTTGTTTTGGGATCAGATTAACAAGATGAGGCAATGGTGCAGGATATAATTTTGAAAGCATCTTGGAAAGCTATCTGGGAAGCACCTGATCACCCTCCCCCTGTGGCAGCCGCAAGTAGAAGGCTCCTATTGCTCCCTGCCCTCCCCCTTCCACGTCTTCTGGCTCCTGACAAGTCTAAGAACCCTACTAAGTCAGTGCCTGTCTCCTCCCGTGACAAGGGAGGGTCAGAGGAGAAAATAACAGCAGGCATCATGCTATTTAATGCCAGGTCCCCTAAATAGCTCCAGGAGATGGCGGCAGGGTCAGGCTACCCTGCAGGCCACTTGAGCCCCTGCCCAGTGGCCTCTAGGGTATTCTGTACCCTCTTCTCAGCTACATGAGAATTGTGTGCTCATGACTCTGGAGGATTCTGTGCAGTGTTTTCAGGGCCTGTCTTCTGGAAGAAGAAGGCAAATTTCTTGGGAACAAGGAGCATCCCTTATACAAATTTTTCTATGTGCAAGGCACACAGTAGGTACTCAACTGTGGCTTTGGATAATGTATAATCAAAACCTGAGGCATGGGCATGGCTTATAAACAATAGTACTTGAAAGTTAGCGTCTTTAACAAGGAAATGCTTTCAATAAAATAGGCTTTCCTGGAGTTGAAATTAATGATGGGAGGGCAGTTGTATCTTATGTTTAGTCATGTTGTACACACGTTATTTTGTACAACTGTTTTTTGAAATAGAAACCAAAAACAATCAGTAAACACCATTCCCTCTCTTCTCTTCCCAATCTCCCTTCTGTGGCAAGCTCTGAAATTCTGAGATTCTAAGAGTCATTTCCAGAACTTAAATTTGGGAAACATATACATTTGGGGAGTTATTTTTATTAAAGGCAATATCATAGCAAATGCAATAAGTGTAATGTGAATATGATTTTATAGAGAAATAAATGACTTACAGATAGCTTTTCAGGAAAATCTCTCTTGTAACAAAGGAAGATCCTTCTTTAGAGTAAAAGGCCTAAGCTTTTATCACAGGAGCCTGGAGTAATTATACGGGTTAATAAAACGCAAGGGGGCAGAGTGTAGGGAGGAGAGTTAGTCGTTGCAAACCTCTTGGCGCAGGCTTCCTTTGTTTTTGCAGCAGTCCACATCGGTCAGGTCACAACGTTACCGGAAACCTCCAACAAGATGAATGTTACTCTCTGTTCTGCAACATTTTACCTCCATATGAGTAGAAAAGTGTACTCTTAAAAGTCAGAACCTTGAAAATGGGCTATCCTGTGTATTTCAGGTAACATTCTTACCTCGAAGCAAAAACAATAGAATGTGAAGGTTAAAGTAAAAGAAACAGCTCTAAAATGGAGTCAGATTTGTTCTTCCCTATTAACACCTCTCCCACGAACATCAGCTGTCTACTGCTAGTGGCAGAATGAGTTTTTGATGGGGTGTGCTTCTCTTCCCTCAGTTCACTGACATTGGGACCTTCGAGACGATGTGGCAGGTCAAGTTCTACAATTACCACAAGCGAGATCACTGCCAGTGGGGAAGTCCCTTCTCTGTCATTGAGTATGAGTGCAAGCCCAACGAGACCCGCAGTCTCATGTGGGTGAATAAGGAGTCCTTCCTCTGAAGACAGCACTTTCTGATGCTGCTGGACAGTCTCTTCAGAGATCCACTTTTAGACAACCCAGCACAAGCCTTCACCGAGGCACACCACACCACTGCTGTGTCCCGTCGGGTGCCAAGGACCCATTAGCCCCGATTATTTTTGAAAGTGTAATTCCCTTTGATTCAGTATCCCTGACACAAAAGATTGTGATGTTCCCTCCCTACGGGGCTCTCTTTCTGTATTCTGTACTGATATCCCTGCCTCCAATTGTTCCTGGTCACCCTGGTGACCTCCTGGAGGAGCTTCCTGGAATCTTCAGGCCCTGTCCTGCATTTAACTTCTCCACTGAAGACTGTGCTGTTTTGTTTCCAAGTTGAGTGCTTCCCTCTTTTTTGTTAAATGTTAAATAAAAAATAACAATGTGTGTGGGTTCCATCCCAAGTGTGCTATGGTAACATGTAACTTGCAATGTTTTCCATCTCTCAAAGCAGGCTTTGTGAAAATGTGATGCAAACAGCAGTCAATGGGACTCAAGTGTTGTGCTTTCTACAAACAGCTTGGCTTTTTCAGGGAAGGATAATGACAGAAGAAAAGGACAAATGTTTAAGGATTTATAACTTAGTAAAACCCAAGTAATGTATTGTGCTGTGGCCTAGTGAAAGTGGGAGAGAGCTTGCGTGGACCACTGTTAAGATGACCAAAAGTGACAAGGTCACCTTTTTGGTAAGTGATTGTGGTGTCCAAACAGGCATACTGATGGCCTCCCTACATTCCCCTCCACTTGAACTTTGTAAAAATGTGTATGGAAATGTAATCAACTTTTGATATTTCTTAATAAAGATATTGAAAATCATCCTTGACTTACCTTCTTAGTTTGGGCAATGTTCAGCAGGTAGACCTCTGCTTCAGGTCAGCTCTACTAAGACTGTTCCCGAGTCCAAACTGGTACTGCTAACTGCGTGACAGGTCAATAAATCAAGAGACGACGTGTTGGGTCAAAGAATAGAACTTCATTTGGAAAGCCAGCAACCCAAGAAGATGGTGGACTAGTGTCCCAAAGAACCATCTTACCTGAGTTGAATTCAGGCATCCTTCAGAATACTAAAAAGGGAGGAAACGTGGCTGATTGTTGCAAACTTCTTAATGTCGGAGTCATTTTACTTGCAGCTGTCTGCATAGGTCAGGTCATGGTGTTCTGCAAACCTCCAACAAAACAAATGTTATTCTCTATGTTCTGCAACCTTTTAATCTCTCTATGATTAGGAAACTGGTACACTTTGAAAGGTCAGAGCCTTGAGAATGGGCTTTCCTGTGTATTTCAGACTGTAGGCCACATTCTTTTACAAAAGTACAGAGCCAGCATGACAAAGCACAGGCAACAGAACACAAAGATTGGAGCTAAAGGAACAGATCCAATATGAAGCCAAGTTTATTTTTCTCTGTTACAAGATCTCCACCTATGTTGCAAGGCCAGGGGGATATACCTGGAGTAGAATTAGCACACTTACTCATTGATCAGTTCTGACCCTTACACAGGGAATACTCCACCTGGCTCCAACAAAGCAAACGCAGGCTTGAGTTCTTGGTGAACAATCAAAAAATGTCCCTCTCCTTGTCTCCATTCCTTCTTCCAGGGTGACCAGTCCCCTATCAGCCAGCCATGTAGCTGAGCTGTTTGAGGATGTGGCTCTGTAACTGTGCGTGTCCATCAAGGTAGAGGCCTCCTTGCCTGCTCCCAGACACTGCAAGACACCTGGCACAAAGCCAATATTCCATGCAGGTTGAGGATAAATCTCTAAAAGGCAAAGAACCATTCTCTTGAAAAGTGACTTAATGGAAATTCCCTGACTGTCCAGTGGTTAAGACTCTGTGCTTCTAATGCAGGAGGGCTTGGGTTTGATCCCTGGTCAGGGAACTAGGATCCCACATGCCATGCAGTGTGGCCAAAAAATTTTTTTTAATATATATAAATATATTTGCACATAGATGAGGGAGAAAAGAAAAGTAACTTACCACTTGGTAACAATATGTAATGTTCACTTGGGAAGCACAAATCCTACTGGGTTGGAAAAAGTTGGGGATTTGTTTCTTGCTGCCTGTGAACCTTCCATGTAAGAATGAAAAGTGAAAGTGAAATTCACTCAGTCGTGTCCGACTCTATGCAGTCCATGGAATCCTCCAGGCCAGAATACTGGAGTGGGGAGCCTTTCCCATCTCCAGGGGATCTTCCCAACCCAGTGACTGAACCCAGGTCTCTTACATTGCAGGCGGATTCTTTACCAGCTGAGCCACAAAGGAAGCCCAAGAATACTGGAATGGGTAGCCTATGCCTTCTCCAGGAGATCTTTCCAACCCAGGAATTGAACCGGGGTCTCCTGCATTGCAGGTAGATTCTTTACCAACTGAGCTATCAGGGAAGCCTGGGACTGTTGTAGAAATGAATTTGGAAGACTGGCCGCGGAACTTCTGCACCTGTATGTTACTTACCTGCAATGAGGCTGGACTGCCAGCAGAGCCCAGCAATGCCTTGGATTTGGGCTAATCGTGAGTGGTATTAAAAGAGAAGAGTATGCTTCTCAATTCTCTTGTTTTTCAAAAATGGCAGTGTCTATTACAACTGCTGCTACATGTTAGCATTAATCCATTCCTAATTACTGTGTTTTAAAAGTTAACACTTGACTTCAAACATTGAGATATTTAAAGTAATAGATTTACTACAGGCAGAGGCTTAAGTTTTCTTCCAGAATATTCAGGGGAAATGCAGAGTTATTAGAAGGTGGAGTAAATGTGAAAACCACATATCTTAGCCTGTTGAAACATTTGCTGAGTCAGTATTCTCATTTGGGAAACAAGCTAGTGACTCATTCATCAGAGCCTTAGTATTTGTTTTGAGAGGTAGAAGCAGTATCGTGACTTTGGTCATTTTCCATGTTTTTGTTTTTTTTCTAACTAGAGGCTTCCAGTTTTGAGTTTGGAATGACTTAAGGTAGGGCTGGGGGAAATATGGCCCATATCACTGGACACACCCTCCCACCAAAGAGAGAGAAGATGAACTCCGACCCAGAAGCTGGGGGGTCCGAGTCCTAGAGACATGCTGGGTGGGTTTCAGTGTTCACCATTATTCTGCTTGTGACTAAAATGAGCTGGCTAGTGGAATTCTAACACACATTAAGATTCATGGTTTATACCACTACTTTGTACCCCTTATTTTGTTTAAGTGTGTGTGTGTGTGTGTGTGTGTGTGTGTTTCCCTTGAGGCTAGGAGGTAAGGTTGAATCAAGGGAGGTGAGGAGAGGATGAAGATGAAGTAAACAGGAAATCTTAACAGCTAATCTGCCACGTTAAGTGATCTCTCCTGGCATCTCCTGTTCTACTTATGATTGGACTCAAGCCCAGTCTCTCTGGCTACTTCTCGGCATAGCTCGCCTCCTACTCCTAAATTCAAGTGCTCAGCTATATCAAGCTGCTGAGTTGTAACTTTGCCCCTCGACCATCTGGAAGGGCTATTTTTATACAAGTTGTAGCCACGTCTCTCTACTTCTAAGCATCGGATGGCTACCCAGAAGCTTGAGGAACTAGGCCATCCTTCCAATTACCATGATGACTGAAACACTTTGGAACAGGTGGAAGAGTAGAAATGCCTTGAATTTCTATTTTGTGACACCTTGCTTATTGAGAAGTCACTTATCCAGCCATCTAAACCATCCAGAATCCCAGTTGAGGACAGAAAACATGCCCAAAAGTGAAGATCTCCATCACAGGTGTCACAAAGTCCAATCACTAAAGGCTTAGGTCTTCTCTCAAGACCTCATGACTCATATTTTAAAGACAGTTCTAACTTAAAGGGTGACCTGGTCTCTGGCTCTTAGAAAATTGGGAGCAGAATAACTAGAGGAAAGATGGCAATTTGTAGGTTTATATACTGAAAATAATTTTTTCACAGAGAGAGGACAAAGAGAAAAAATATTGAAAGAAGGTAAGTCAAAAAGCATAATAGATAGGGACATAGTTCTGAATTAAACAATAGTTTCTGTGGATATCAATAAAAATTGATATACATAATCATGACTATGATTTATTTAGGACGGTGATCCATTATCTTCAGAAATGTTACATCGTGACCCAGTGTTTTTTAAGAGTTCAGTCTGGAGCCAAGATGCCTCGATTCATAACCTGACTCAGCCTCTTATTAACTGTGTGATCTTAGGCAAGTCACTTACTATCTCTTTGCTTCCATTTTCTCAGTTGGAAAATGGAGATAATAACAGTATTTACCTTAAAGAAAGAGTTGTTGTGAAGATTAAGTAAGTTAATGCATATAAAATTAACTGTGACGGACACATAACATTACTTGGTGTGTTTGGGCCCAGTCATGTTCAACTCTTTGCGACCCATGGACTGTAGCCTGTGAGACTCCTCTGTCCATGAGATGTTATTTTAAAAGACAGGGGAAAAAATACATTTTCCACTAAAACCATTAAAATGCAAAGAGAAAAACTGAAGGTGTTTAAAAAAATGCTCCATAGATGGGTAATGGTCAAAGTTTGTGCTTTGATTTTATATAAAACATGAAGAAGGAGAAGGAGAGAAGAAGAAGAAGAGGAAGAAAGAGAAGGGGAAGAGGAAGAAGAGGAGGAAGAAGAAGAAGGAGAAGGGGAAGATGAGGGAAAGGAGGAGAGGAGGAAAAGGAGAAGTAGAAGAAGGAAAAGGAGAAGAATGCATGTAAAGACAATATTTTTAATTACTTAAAAACAAATAGTTTGAATCAGTATATTTTCAGATATATTAGGGAAAGACTTTCTCCACCAACAGGCTTCATAGAATCTCTTTTACAAAGAGCCAGTTCTTAATAATATGTAAACATCAGGACTGAATCAGAAAACTTAAAACCAGAGAAAGGTTGAGATTGATGTCAAAAGTTCTGTTTGTTATTTCTTTTAATCCTCCCAACAGCTCTGTGAGGTAGGCAGCACATGTCAAATCTCTGTTTTATAGGGAAAAAACAATGTCTCAGATGTTGAAAAATAACGCTCAAGCTTAAACAGATGATTTTATAAGAAACTATTTGTTCCTCAGTTTTCTCATTTGCAAAATGGTGATATTACTATCCACTTTCCAAAGTGTGTTAGGATTAAATAATATGTCCCATGCAAAACACCTTCCTCCTGCACATTGTATTTAAAATGACTTCATCATGTGCCCACATTCCTGCAGTGTTTACTTTTTTTAACTGGTGGTTTTGCCTTCCTTTATTTGCAGTCTACTAGGTCAATGCCTTTCCCTCAAAAAATTACTGTGGATTGATGAAATATAGATAGCATATTCAAAAGCAGAGACATTACTTTGCCAACAAAGGTTCATCTAGTCAAGGCTATGGTTTTTCCTGTGGTCATGTATGGATGTGAGAGTTGGACTGTGAAGAAAGCTGAGCGCCGAAGAATTGACGCTTTTGAACTGTGGTGTTGGAGAAGACTCTTGAGAGTCCCTTGGACTGCAAGGAGATTCAACCAGTCCATTCTGAAGGAGATCAGCCCTGGGATTTCTTTGGAAGGAATGATGCTAAAG
>NW_011494787.1:3364509-3396782 GCF_000754665.1 Bison bison bison
AGACTCTGATGCTGGGAGGGATTGGGGGCAGGAGGAGAAGGGGACGACAGAGGATGAGATGGCTGGATGGCATCACTGACTCGATGGATGTGAGTCTGGGTGAATTCTGGGAGTTGGTGATGGACAGGGAGGCCTGGCGTGCTGGGATTCATGGGGTCACAAAGAGTCGGACATGACTGAGCGGCTGATCTGATCTGATCTGATATAGATGACTCTAAATTATTGTCAATAAATAGAAGTATTCCATTCCTAGAAACTCTGTATTTAGTTAGAAACCTACAGTTCTCTAGAAACAGATTACTTGGAGAGAAACTTTACTCTTAAAAGTCATAGGAACTACTGTTAGAGCATTCAGTTCAGTTCAGTTCAGTTCAGTCGCTCAGTCGTGTCCGACTCTTTGCGACCCCATGAATCGCAGCAAGCCAGGCCTCCCTGTCCATCACCAACTCCCAGAATTCACCCAGACTCACATCCATCGAGTCAGTGATGCCATCCAGCCATCTCACCCTCTATCGTCCCCTTCTCCTCTTGCCCCCAATCCCTCCCAGCATCAGAGTCTTTTCCAATGAGTCAACTCTTCGCATGAGGTGGCCAAAGTACTGGAGTTTCAGCTTTAGCATCATTCCTTCCAAAGAAATCCCAGGGCTGATCTCCTTCAGAATGGACTGGTTGGATCTCCTTGCAGTCCAAGGGACTCTCAAGAGTCTGCTCCAACACCACAGTTCAAATATTTTCTTAGCAAGTATGGTATTTATTTGGTATTAATACCAAATAAAAGTATGGTATTTTATTTACTGACAAGTGAAAAATATGACAATATTTTTGGCCCCAGTCTCGTTCTAGAACAGTAATCCTGACAGGCACTCCAGCCTCTGGCCATGTGGATCTCTGATTCTCCTTCAGATAGTCAGAGCTGGTTCAGTTTCCTTGGCACCACACAGCCTGTACCCTCTGCTTGGAATGCCCTGCTCCATTTTCTACCTAGCAGATGCCTTCGAGTGCCAACTTAAATGTCATGTCGGCAATGAAGTCTTTCCTGACTCCTTTAAAATGTTGAGTCCAGAATTTTTCTGAAATCATCTTTATTCAAATGCTTTCTTTGATGACCCCATTTCTGAAAACTGTCACCAGCTCCCATCTAACTCCTGATTTTCTGAAGTTCCCTGGATGACTTCCATGTATTCTGACTAACTTGGTGAAAATGAGCTGACTCAATAAAAAAGCAATGAGATTCTAGAAAGAGCTAGCTGGCTGGCTGACTGGCTGAAAAAAAAAAAAAAAAGCAGGAAGTTTGGGATTTACTAGCCTTTAACAGATTAGTTCTGCTCCCTTTAAAGGAGACTGAAAGTAGGCAAGTGGATGAGAAAGGAAAAGCATCTGAGTTTTCTGTCCGACATTTCTTAAAGTGAATATGTCTTTTCATGTTGGTATCATTAATGATGATAGGATTAAGGTGCGTGGTTCTTGGAAAGAGTCTATTTATGTCAGGGTCGTCATTTTGTGCTGCCCACCACGTGTTTATAGCTCTTTGCTCTCTAGGCACGTGACAGGATTGCACTCTCGTGACGGGGGTAGGGGCATGTGAGAGGAGTTCAGGTCAATGAGCAGAAATGACATGAGTCACCTCCAGGCTGAAATAGCCAACTGTCTGCACAATATCCAGCAGAGCTCTCTTTCCTTCGCCATGGCAACTGGCCACTTTCAAGATGGTACATCATCCTGCATCCTGATGTGAGAAGACACAGAGCAGAGCCCTAGCCAACCTTTATTGGACGTGGAGCATAAATGAGAAATAAACTGTTCTCCCTAAATTTTTATTGTGAAAAAGTTGAAACAGAAAATGGAAAGACCTGGACAACAAAGACAGCAAAAATCCACATACCCATCACCTGGACTTTGTAATTAACATTTTGCTATGATTACTTTATCACTCATCTATCTATCCATTCTATCTATCCATCCATGCATCTTTCTATGCTGTATCAATCTCTCTTTTTGGAGGGGGAAGAATGAGAAACTATTGCAAAACACTACTGAGATTAACTGCTTGTTTATTATCACAACATAGTCCAGGCTTTCCTTGGCTACAACATCTGCAGAGCCCTGGCCAGCTACTCTCTCTTTCTGTTGAAGATGCGGTTAGTGGCAACCTCACTCCTTGCTTGAAGAAGAATTTAAAATGTTAAAATTACTTGACAAGAATATTGTTGAATGTTCAGAAAAATTGCAAAGAAGCATTGTGAATTTCTCAAAGCTGAAATAGCTGGGTTTTTTCCTTTGGCTTTATCAGTCACTTTCTCTTACCAAAAGATATATATATATACACACACACACACACACACACACAGATTCTATAATACCAAAATTTTTTTCTTAAGCTCAAAGCCTGGTTGGAATCTTGACTTTCTGACAGTTTGTTCTTTGTGCTTGTATTTTGTCATGGAGCAAGAGTGTATTGGTATATAACTGTGCTGGATATCCCCCCAAATCTAGAGGATTACACCTTGAAATTGAATAAATATGATTACACTGACAGCTCATTTTCAGAAGTCTCATGACTCTAGCCTAATGATTGCAGAGTCATGTGAGTTATACTCAGAAGAACAGGTATGATGGGTGTAACTTTAAATCATCAAGTTCGCATTACAAGAATGTTTTTCCTGAGCTAAGTAGCTCTTGCTCATCTGAGTAGGAGGGAATAACTGAGCCAACTTGCCTGGGAAGACAGCCTAAGAACCCACTTAGAACTTGAGATCGTGAGAATTTGTCCTCATCCTATAGAAGTAATCTAACCTTGGATGAAGGGATGACAATTCCGTTCAAATATTGCACACAGATTATCTTCTTTAGCTTTTCTATGGAGCTTATTAACCACTTCCTGGTTTGTTTGTTTGTTTTTTTTTTAATGTGATTAAGGCCTTAAAATAAACCTTGGATATTCAAAGGGAGTTTCTTGGGTGATGGAATTGTTCTGTATCTTGTTAGTGGTGATACTTGCATGAGTCTATAAAGGTGTTAAAACTCATAGAACTGTATGCAAGACACATGCACACAAACATAAACAGATTAGTTTTACTAAAACACATTAGTTTTACTGTATGTTTACTTTTTAAAAACCTGAACACACTGATACAAAAAGGCCCAGGAGATTAGAAATCAAGCTTGTCACAGTCAAACCGTCTCTACAAAGCATCAGGGAATAAAATTCCAGAGGGCAGTCCACTGAACAGACTTCCAATGGGTGGCTATCAGGGCAGTTCTCTCCTCTTTCCTTCATTTATATAAATCCTTACGTAAAACTGACAAGTGAAATGTTTCTCATAAACCATCAGAGAAGAGTTCAATGTTTTTCACAGATGAGCTACTGATCCTCTATGTGTCTTCATCGAGGCTGGCATCCTGAGACTAAAGATCAGGCAAGCCAAGGAGGCTATCCCTGAGAAGGCAGAATCTAGCAAATATGGGTCAGAGAAGTACCTAAATCAGAAACTGGGTTAGTTCAACTGGGTTAGCTTCAGTGAATCTGAGGAAATCAGTCTGTAGAGCTGAGAAGAGTTTCACCAGAAAGAAAGTCACAGGAATGAGAAGTCAAGGTTAGTCTAGGCAAATCCATATGGCCGAGGTTGCAGGAACGGACTCTGGGAGAACTGGAGCTCTGCCCCCACTGAACATCTGCTGCTGAAAGACCCGCCTCCACACAGGTGCCTAATTCGTGTCCACTTCTTGTCTCTGCAAGGGGTTTGCAGTCTTGGCTTTTTGCTTTGGCCAAAGTGGTCCTTGGCAGTTCTGCATTGTCTAGAACCTGGGAATCTTTTTGGAGCTCATTTATCTCAGGAGGGAAATTGCCTGAGCAGACTTGAAGGCAGGGGTGGGAGCCACCTGCTGAAGACACCAGGGAGCATTTGGCAGGGTGGGTGGGGAAAGGAGATAGAACAGAGGGAGGGGGCTGGGAGCTCTCCCACTCTCTCCCTCCCGTCTGCATCTGGTGCCCCAGGAGTTGCTCTTGAGCAATGCCTCTCCAATGAGTTGGCGTGAAGTTGTACTTGTTCCTCCCTGAGGGAATAAGGGAAGACAGGCTGAAAGCCGCTAAAATGCTTGGAGAACATCCAAAGGGAAGCTTTTCACAATTGCAACATATTAATGAAAACAGCTTGGGTCTGGCTAAATAGTGACTCTTGGAACAAAACAAACAGATGGGAGTTGACGACAATTGTTCTGAAAGAGAAACAGTCCAGCCCTTGTGCATAGAGCCTGATGCTTCTTGAGAGTCTTCAGGGAATTCACTGCACTGTGGCTTTCTCCAGCTTATACTAATATCCATTTATTCTCAGGAGTACCAACAACCACTGCATCAAGGGAACTCCTATGGGCATAAACACATTCTCCAATGTATGCTATCTCCAGGAACAAAGATTCTTTGCTGTTTCTTTTTTTCAGATTATTTGCTTTGCATTCTGGGGGTTGGCCTCTCATAGGTCGTCGGAATGATCTCAGATGCGTGTTAAAATGTAGATTCCTGAGCTCTACCTTTTCACACCTGCCAAATTAGGTGGACTCTCTGGGAGGAGATCCAGAGTATCTGCATGGTGTTTACCAAGAAGGAGGGGGTTGGGGCAGGATGGAGTGGGAGGTTGAGGTTAGCAGATGTAAGCTTTTGTATATAGAATGGATAAACAACAAGGTCCTACCACATAGTACAGAGGATTATATTCAGTATCCTATGATAAACCATAGTGGAAAAGAATATTTTAAAAAGAATGCATATATATATATATATATATTATAAATGAATCACCTTGCTATATAGCAAAGTGTACAGAAATTAAACAACATTGTAAGTCAACTATACTTCAGCTTTAAAAAAGCACCTTTGTGATCCTTATCTGAAAGTTTAGAAACCATTGCCCTAAGGTCTTTTGATGGTAGTCCTTCTCTTTAATGTACAATTCTTCTTTCAACAAACATTCATGTGCCAGCTACTCTGTAGGACAGAAAATGAAAAGAGTACTACAATAGATGTTCGAGTTGCTCATTGCCAGGTAATTACAATTAAAAATGCTATGCTAGAAAGTGATATAAAACACACAAGGAGAGAGGAAGAGCCTGCAAGAGTTGGAAGGCAGTTTCATAGATGGTATTTGAGCTGCATCTTGACCAATGAGAAGAAGCCCTTCAGGAGGATGAGAGAAAGCACATTTGAGGCATAGAGAAGGTATGACAGGGTATGGGCAGGTGAAGGCATACGATCCACTCTGTAAGAAGGGATTCTGGGCGGCTGGAACACAGGGGATAGTGGAGGAGGAGAGAGACCTAGACCTGACCACGAGGAGCTTTGCATAGACGCTGAGCAGCTTTGGCTTTCCTCTAAAGAAAATGGGAGCCGGGGGGATATTTGAAGCATAAAGTAACAGGATGGTATGTGTGGTATAGAGTGAGCTCCCTGTTTGGTGCAGGGAGAGGAGTAGAGAAGCATCCACATTGGGAGAGATGAGGAGGCCAAACTGAGACAATAGCATGTGGGGGCAGAGAGGTCTCTGAAGGAGGAGTTAAGGGTCGGTGAGAATACAGAGAGAGCTTAGACCACAAGGTGGAGAGGCAGAGGGGCTGTAGCTCTACCTCTAAGGAAATGAGGGCCATATAGATTTGGCAGAAGAGATGTGAAAATGGCCAGCTGGAGTCTAGAACCTCATCCAAGGGAAGGCAGTTTCAATGCCCACATAACTCTTTCAGCCAACCTAACACTGGAGCTTGTGAGCAAATTGTCATGTCTGGGTCGTTTGGTGACAGTCTGCTGTGCTATGGAATAAGTTTAAAGGTATCTGTTAAGTCAAACAACAAGGTTCTACCATATAGCACAGGAAACTACATTCAATATCCTGAGCTAAAGCCTAATGGAAAAGAATGTATGTATATGTATGACTGAATCACTTTGCTGTACAGCAGAAATTAACACAGCATGGTAAATCAACTTACTCAATAAAAAGATATCTGGTAAGTGGTAAAATCACTCCATAATATTTAGTTTGATTTCATTTCTGTCTTTAAAAACTAAGGGCAGGTAGGTAGATTGGGAGAGAGAGAGAGAAACAAGGAGAAAGAGAGAGGTCAGAATTGGAGGAAATACATAGTAAAGACAAGTTACTATTAATAAGGATGAGCAGTGGGGTTGGGAGAGGGAGCAGAAGAACCCTTGACAATTTATTCTGAATTCTTGCACATTTTCAATTTGTTCTTAACCATGAGGTCTGTGGATGTAGGTTTTTGTCGCCTTTTTACAGCAACTTTTAGAAAGATGCTTACACATCTTCTTGGCTGCCACTAGGTGGCACTAGTGGCAGGACAGATTGGATGGCCTTGACGCTTCTTGAGCTCATCCATGACACCCGTTTGTGGATCCAACTTCTAATTTCAAAGAGTGAAACAAATTAAGGCACCAACTACTAGAGCTCAGGGCTGCAAGCCCTTAGGCTTCCTTTTTATTCCTTCTTTAGGTGTGAGAAGAGGATTTCCTATCTAATTGGTATCAAAATATTTTCAAATAAAAGAATGTTCTTTCCATATCAATCTAAGTGTACACAGTTTTGTTCACATACATTCATTTCCAGATCACCACTTTGCAATGATACCCCCAGGTCAAATCTTAATCAGCTGCATAAAAATAGTCGAACTCTTCTCTGTGATGCAACTGCATCACCTGAGGTTCCCTCATTCCAGACCCAGGCCTCTCTTTCCATCCACTTACCCTTAATTCTTGTGGACAGTCACATCTTCCATCGCCTCAGTTGATGTGGGCAGGAGACAGAAACGTTACACTTATCTTCTTTCTCCATCCCTCGATAATGCAGCATGTGCCATTTCATTTCTGGGAGATTTCCCTCTTTTCAGCAGGACTTCTTTCCTATCCTGAGTGGTCTGAACTAGCTAATGTGTTGTCCTTTGTTCTAAAGCAACGAAAAGTGAAAGTGTTAGTCGCTCAATCATGTCTGATTCCTTGCGACCCCCATCAGGCTCCTCTGTCCATGGAATTCTCCAGGCAAGAATACTGGAGTGGGTAGCCATTTCCTTCTCCAAGGCTTTTTCCTGACCCAGGGATGGAACTTGGATCACCTGCATTGCAGGCAGATTCTCTACCATCTGAGCTACCAGGGAAATATTGCATTCCAAAACCACCAATCCTGCTAGATGGCATAGTCTAGCAGAACACAATGAAAATACTCATGTGCTCTCTTTGGGATACCAATGAGGCCAGCCTGGCACACAGAAACAACTCAGTCCCAAAGGGTGCAATGACAAGAGGTGTCTGCAGTGGCTCTGGCATGGCTAAGGCATGCTCCCGGTTGTAATCCCCACAGGATCTGGCATGATTCCTCATTGCCTTACCCCTAACCTCACCCCATCCCTCGAGCAGAGGCACCATGCTGAGTTTATCTCTGGATAAAACCCAAAAAGAAGGTCACCAAGGTTACAGAGTTGTACTTGACACTCCCTGTGTGGCTGTTTGAGCCACAGATAAATACCAGAAGGGAGAGTCAGGAACATTCCATGCAAAGGACACTGGATATTAAATGAATATTAGCCACGATCCAAATAATGGGCTTCCCAGATGGCACAGTGGTAAAGAATCCACCTACAGTGCAGGTTCTACCCCTGGGATGGGAAGATCCCCTGGAGGAGGAAATGGCAACCCACTCCAGTATTCTTGCCTGGAAAATCCCATGGACAGAGGAGCCAAGAGGGCCACAGTCCATCAGGTTGTAAACAGTCGGTCACAGCTGAGTATACACACATGCATGGTTTTCTTCTACTTTTCTTTTGAACTCTTGCTGTTTGCCAAACCTCATGCAAAGAAACGCAATGCCAAAGAACGTTCAAACTACCACACAACTGCATTCATCTCACACACTAGCAAAGTAAACTCAAAATACTCCAAGCCAAGTTTCAACAGTATGTGAACTGTGAACTTCCAGATGTTGAAGATGGATTTAGAAAAGGCAGAGGAACCGGAGATCAAATCGCCAACATGCGTTGGATCATTGAAAAAGCAAGAGAGTTCCAGAATAACATCTACTTCTGCGTTATTGACTACATCACAGCCTTTGACTGGGCAGATCACAACAAACTGTGGAAAATTCTTAAAGAGATGGGAATACCAGACCACCTGACCCACCTTCTGAAAAATCTGTATGCAGGTCAGGAAGCAACAGTTAGAACTGGACATGAAACAACAGAGTGGTTCCAAATCAGGAAAGGAGTACATCAAGCCTGTATATTGTCATCCTGCGTATTTAACTTATATGCAGAGTACATCATGTGAAATGCTGGGCCAGATGAAGCACAAGCTGAAATCACAATTGCTGGCAGAAATATCGATAATCTCAGATACGCAGATGACACCACCCTTATGGCAGAAAGTGAAGAAGAACTAAAGAGCCTGTTGATCAAAGTGAAAGAGGAGAGTGAAAAATTTGGCTTAAAACTCAACATTCAGAAAACTAAGATCATGGCATCTGGTCCCATCACTTCATGGCAAATAGACAGGGAAACAATGGAAACAGAGATAGATTTTGTTTTCTCGGGCTCCAAAATCACTGCAGATGGTGACTATGGCGATGAAATTAAAAGATGCTTGCTCCTTGGAAGAAAAGTTATGACCAACCTAGACAGCATATTAAAAAGCAGAGACATTACTTTGTGAATAAAGGTCTATCTAGTCAGAGCTATGGTTTTTCCAGTAGTCATGTATGGATGTGAGAGTTGGACGTGAGTGCAGAAGAATTGATGCTTTTGAACTGTGGTGTTGGAGAAGACTCTTGAGAGTCTCTTGGACTGCAGGGAGATCCAACCAGTCAATCCTAAAGGAAATCAGTCCTGAATATCCATTGGAAGGACTGATGCTGAAGCTGAAACTCCAAAACTTTGGCCACCTGATGTGAAGAACTGACTCATTTGAAAAGACCCTGATCCTGGGAAAGATTGAAGATGGGAGAAAAAGGGGATGACAGAGGATGAGATGGTTGGCTGGCATCACCGACTCTATGGACATGAGTTTGAGTAGGCTCCGAGAGTTGGTGATGGATAGGGAATGGACAGGGTGATGTCCTGGTGGTGATGGACAGGGATGGACAAGGATGCAGCCTGGCGTGCTGCAATCCATGAGGTTGCAAAGAGTCGGACACGATTGAGCGACTGAAGTGAACAGAACTGATGCTAGGTATTTCATATATCTCATCTCATTTGATTTCCTCAACCATCCTGTAAGTTAGCATTATTGTTCCATTTTACAGATACAGAAAGTTTCAAGTGACAAGCTTGGGTTTATCTATTTTTGAAGCTTGTCTTCTTAATCTTTATCCTGTTCTGAAGCTAGTGAAGGGCTCTTGTTGTTTAAAGATCTGTTTACACCACATTTGACAGACTACTGTTTACACCACATTTGACAGACTACTGAGAACCCTTAGTCTTCCTCCTCCCAACCCTGTCCTCTCCAAGAGGGGAGGAAAGGTCAAGGCAGAAAGTGAATGTAAACATCCACATGCTTTGTAATGATATACACTTTTTATACTTTGTATACACTTTTTCATTACACATTTTTTAAAGATAAAGACTATGCTCTTCAGTTACTTCTTGTCTTTCCTTGGACCCTCCCAATATGCTCCACCCGCAACAATCTTTTTTTAAATACTGTGGTGCTTCAGGGACTGACTGGCCTCTTGTTCACATCCGGAGTCAGGAAGGTTAGGGATGGGATACAACCCAAGGCTTGTGATTTTCTGTAGGTCAAGATTATTTTTACCCTCTTTTTCCTCTGACCATGAATCCTTGAAAATGAAGTGTCATTTGGTTTCCAAACTGAAATATTTCATCCAATTTTTTAAAGATGAGCCTAATTTTATTACTTTAACAGAAACTTATCAAATGTGACTGGTTGAAAGAAGTAAACAAGAATAAATCTACCATCACCACCACAGTCTCTTCCTAGGAACTTAGAGATGGAGCTTGTTTTCATGATATAATTAGTCAGGGACTTCTGTGGCTTAATTTAAAAGCCTGGAGTGTAATCACCTTTCTTTCTTTTTTTTTTTTTTTGAAAACAGTTTTCTTTGCTACCCCTGGATGAACCTGGCTCTGCTTTTCCAAATTCAATGATGTCAGGTCATCAGGGAGCAAATTTGAGATGGTACAATTCCCATCAGCTATTAGCTGGAGAGCGCTTTCCATCCCCAAGGTCTAAGCTCAGTTCTAAAGGGCATGTTTTCTTTTCAGCAAATGTGGTTATCCCTATTAACAGTAATGGGTGTTATATGTGAATGTGCAGAAGACTCAGTACCCCTAAGTTTTTCCCAAACGTGAATTTCACGAGGCCAAATTAAACACAGTTTGGCTCTTTGGCTCCGTCCTCCTCTGAGTTCAGATAAATGTTGATACTCAAATAAGACTCTCAGTGATGAAATGCCAACACATGTGGCTTCTGCATCTGTCATCTAGAGGATGTGCCTTTAAAAATGGATTCCTTTCTTTGTTTAATTCTTGGCCTGGTAAACCACTGTAACCCTGCGAGGGAGGCGAAGCGAGGAGATATTTCTAAACAGTCTTTTTCTGCCCCGACATCAAACAACTTGTGCCAGCACCTATTCTGAAATGTTTGCACCCTAGGCTACCTCCATTGATTCAATCAGTATCAGATACTCTGACATCATGAAGTGAAAAATTGGCATTCAAAACCAATACAATATTGTAAAGTTAAAAAACAAAATTAAATTAAATTAAAAAAAAAATCAACTGAAATACGAACAACAAACTGTTCAAGAGGAGACAGCCAGTTCTGGAGGACTGACTCCACTCTCTTAGAAGTGTGCACCAATACCAAATAAGCCTAAATAAGAGGCAGCCTTGTTTGTGTAGTAGTTAATAAGCCCCAGAGGGGAAAGGGACAGCTCAATGAAACAGCCTTGCCTACTTTTTTTCTTAGGTTCTTTACTCTGTTTCACCTAACTCATGATTTAGAAAGGTCTCTAAAATGTGGTGGTTATAAGAACATCAATGGGCCAAGGCTCTTAAAATATATGTTAACAACTTTGATCTTGTGGCCTATAAAGCTATGTATGGAAGCAATGACATTTCACATGTATTTAAACTCAGTAATTTCTGCATGAGAAGGCCTTTACTGACATTTGTAAGCTCTTTGCCAGAAAAAGAGTGGGAAATAATAGGATTAATAGTGAGCATAAGACTTCTATTTCTTCTGAAAGTATTTTGAAGGATGTAAACAACTCACCCCCTTCTTTGCTGGTGTTAACCTACAAAACACAAAAAGTCAACTTGTGGTTATTTTTTCATGACTCTTGGCCTCAATTCCTGGATCAGGAGATAATACAAAGCCGTTCAACTGGTTTTGCCTTGTTTGAGAAACTAAAATTAAAATCTCAGGAGTTATTTATTTTAACCCACAAATAGGAAAGAAAGTGGTCTGTCAGAAAAAGTCATAAAGACAATTTTCCAAATGTGTGGACCTTTTTAACTTTGTACCAATCTAAAAAAAAAATGAGTTTTTTTTAGAAAATATTTTTACTGTGTGTGTGTTTTTTAAATGGGTCTCTTTAGTTGCAACTGGACCCTTTAGGTTTTAATTCTCATCTTTCAGCTACTGGCATGTCATAATCTAGTCTAGGGAATGACTGCCTAAATTACTACATCCATAAATATTCTAGTGGAAAACATTTGCAAGGCTTATTTTCAGAAGTACACTGAAGTACCTTGACATGGAATCCTAGCTCATAATACCAAATTCAATTCTATTTTTCTGTATAGTCAACAATTTCTAGGTGTTATTTTAAACATAGCAACTCTAAAAGTATGACAGAAAAGAGTTAAATAGATGCTACATAAACCAATCTCGCAGTTAATTATGGAAAAAAAAAGATACCTAGTGACGGTGACTTCCAGTTTTCAATACCAACCAATACTGATGACCAAGCCACCTCTGGTATTTACTCTTGGCTAAGATAAGTGATATTTTTGAAAACAAAATTTGGACAAATGTATGTTTTTCTGACTCGTGACACATTCCATCTCTTTCTGTTTTTTTAAAGTCATAAATCAGACTCTAGTTGTCAGAGTTTTAGCTTTTGAAGAAGAAATAGAATGAGGTGTTTATTGATCAAAGCTAACTGAGTCGAAGCCATAATGGCTAATTTTGGATCCTTCTTAGGACTCTTCTAATCACAAATTGCTTGGTTAAACCACTAAATGTGCTTTGTTAACTGAAAGTCTGAATAAGCAGTTGTGTATATATTGTGTTATCAATTATAAAACCTTCTATTCTAGTCGAGCTTCCCTGGTGGCTCAGAGGATAAAGAATTTGCCTGCAGTGCAGGAGACCCAGGTTCAATCCCTGGGTTGGGAAGATTTCCTGGAGTAACCCACTCCCGTATTCTTGCCTAGAGAATCCCATGGACAAAGGAGCCCAGCAGGTTACAGTCTATAGGGTCGCAGAAGAGTCAGACGTGACTGAGTGACTTGACTTCACTTCTATACTAGTCACTGGTTGATCACTGAGAGGGGTATCTGTATTTCAGTCAATAAACCTTTACTGAGTTCCCTGTAAACACTCACAGAAGAAGAGATTATAAAATAATCTTCGAACTACCTTACAAATTACAATGTTGAGACAAAATAAAAGTAAAAACACAATAAACATGTAAATCCCTTATCTGCTTAAGGAGAAAAATCTTTTATCTTCCTTGTTCCTTTTGATCTTTATTTTTTTTAATTAAATTCCATTTTAAAACCATCTATAGGAATAATTTGAAATTTACTAAGTAAATTTAGATCTCAGACTTGGAAGTGTTAGTACAACCAAAACATGATTTGTGATTGCAGGTCCTGGAAATAGCTAACATCTTTGAGAGTCTCAGGAGGACACCCAAACCACTCTCCCTCAACTCTATCAACCTAAATAGAAGCAGAAATGTTTGCATATGTGACGAATGAGTCTCTTCTTAAGTTGTAGACACATAAGGCTCTGATTCCAACCTCCTGGGTTCCCTTTTCTGGCTGGGTAACCTTCCACATATCCCCAGGGTAAGTTGCTTGGTCTCATGGAATCTTCGTCTCCCTGCCTGTTAAAGGGGGAGGAAGGATGATAATGCTTTTACCACAGGGTGTTGGTAAAAATTAATTACTATTTATAATATACTCCATTAACGTCCTCAGGTAATTCATAACACAGAATTTATATGGCACTTGATCACTGCTTAAAGTTTTTAAAACTGTCCTTGGTTTTTCAACTCAAGCAAAAAATGTAACAAATCTTTATACTTCAAACAGTAGGATTAAGTGTAGGAACATTTGGCTTCCCTAGGAACAATTATTTTCCTGAGGTGAAAAATATTAGCATGCTACAAAAGCTTATTTCCTCTGCTTCAGACTATGAATAGAGTAGCTTTCATTTGTAGTTGATAAAAGCCGAAGGAAGAAGGTTTGTGTTTTTTTTTTTTTTTTAATAAAACCCACTTTAATAGCTGCCATCTTCGGGGATATTTTCAACTCCTCACTATTGAAAGGGAATTGGTTCATCTATTTCACAGTGATTTAATTTTAGCACTTAAAGGAAACCCAAGGGGTCATTTCCTGGTTGCTGTCTCCTGCCTGCAATAATGGTATTGAACACTTACCCTGCACCTGCCTGGGGCTTCCCTATAGCTCAGATGGTGAAGAATCCACCTGCAATGCAGGAGACCCCAGTTCAATCCCTGGGTGGGGAAGATCCTCTGGAGAAAAAAATGGGAACCCACTTCAGTATTCTTCTCCGGAGAATTCTATGGACAGAGGAGACTGGCAGGGTACAGTCCATGGGGTCGCAAAGAGTTGGACACAACTGAGAGACTAACACTACCCCTGCAAATCCACATTCTCATATCACAGATGAGGAAACTGAGGCTTGGTAAACTTAAATAACAAAGCAGAGATTGAAATTCATACCTCTGGACAGTCCATGCTCTTTCCACAACCCCAAACAGCTGCCTCCATGAGGTTACGCCTAAAGCTCCATCCCCCAACCCATTCTGCACTACGTGCCTTTCCTCTCTTTTTCTCACCTCTCTCCAAACTTAAAAATTGAACTAAGATATTCTAACAGAACTTCAATTCCATTCCTAGAGGGCTCAAGAGCATCCTCAAATCATTTGGTAAAAGTTATTTTGAAAGACAGGTAGTTTAAACTCACTTTTAAAAGACACCTTTATAAAGTTTTATGGAAGGGGGGAAAAGCTACCTTTATCTCTTCTTGAGAATTTACTTAGTTCACTCAGTAATTTTCTTATGCCAAATCAAAATGCATGTTATATTATCAAAGCTTTTAAACTTTCTACTGAAGCATAATATACATTTAGAAGTGAAGTACATTTAATTTCTGAAATGTTTAAAATCCATCCCATCTTCACCTTGTGAAGACAAGATGCCATTTCACATCTCCGAGAAATGTACATAAGTAACAATGAACTCTAATAATGTATAAATTAGCTCATATTCCTAAGAGTGCTTTGAAAGGTTAAGCTCATTATTTAAATAATGGCATTACTGGTAAAGGATTATAATTATGATGATCATTTAAATGATAATATATTTTCTGATGCTTTTAGACAGCAGGTAAGACAAGATAAAGATAACAAAAAAAATTACAGATACCCTACACACTATCACTATCTTTAATGACTAACAATAAATACAGTGTATGAATATGTATGAAATCTACCTCCACAAAAATTGCCGATTATTGGAATGATAGGGCCGTAAAGTCCAGAAGTACCTAAGAATTTGAATAGCAATTGAACGAAGTCAATTTGAAGTAGATATTTATCTATATCCTTTCATTTTGATTCATATTCCTATTTAACATTCACTGATAATTAAATGGATGGAGATCCCTTATCAAACTCACATCAATCACTGTTCTAAGCTGGTAAATATCAGACTCCCGATTATGGAGGCTCAATGATGCTCCTGGGCTGGGAACATACACTCATTGAAATATTACCAATAAACAGAGGTCTTCTATAGGAGTTGATTGCACTCCTCTTATCTCTAGACAATGAATCAACTCAGCCCTACCTTTAACTTAAATAGGAGGACATAGACACCAGATATCCTGCCCTATGCCAAGCTCAAATTAAACAAAAACAAAATAGCCATTCCCTCTACACCTTGAAAGATTGGCTTGGACTTACTCCCATTCTCAGTGTCTGTTGTGGCAGGTACAACAGCTGAGCAGCCCTCTGGGTACCAGTCTCAGCTGTACAGGTCCCTTCTGGTCCTGGGGCTCTGGCACCATTAGTAGAAACCCCCCCAGGAGATCCCCTGAAGGCCTGAATTCAGCTTTTGTCTGCCTGGTGAAAAAACATAATTCTTCTCTAACAATTCCCCTAAGATTTTCCCCAGGGAGTAACATATGACACTGAATCGACTCAATTTGAAGGACAAGTTAGCTAGATGAGAAAGAAAACAATGTTCCATAAATTTAGTGGCTGAAACCTCAGAGTTTAACCTACTATCAGAAGTTGATTAATTATACTCATAGCACTAAATTCTGGCTACAGTATTTCAGGGGAAAAAATCATATTTTTTAAAAGTTTTAAATGTAAATGCAGGTATTTAAAAGAAAATAAATATTTTTATTTAAGAGCTTTGCTGAGAGTAGCTTATTTATAAAATGAATAGTCCACTATAATGACATTTAAATCATTTGATTTTCTAACTTCTCTTTAGAGTTGAAATTTTTACAGTTTCAGTTCTCCCCCAAATTTATTGAGATAGAAATAAATTTAAAGGTCTTCATTTTATAGACATTATATGGTCCCAGAACTTACAAAATAAAACAAATAACCAATTTAAAAAAGAAGTTGTAGGGTGAGGGGTAGAGAGAAATTAGAATTGATCCATTGGTCTCATAATACATTCTCCTGCTAAATCAGACAGGAATTCTAGGTCAGCAGATAAAAAGCTATTCCAATTTCCCTCATAAATGCTGGCTGTCACCTTAACAAATCCCATGGTGAGAAAGTGCTTTCAGATATCCAAAATCAATGATAAAGAACAAGGAGTCATTATCTACATAGAAACACTGTACTTTTGGTACAATTAACTCAAAAAATAAAATTCACAAAGTAACTAAAAACAGGTAAATAGAAAGTCTGTATGAATCCATTTCAGACACGAAGTCTCTTGACTAATTCAAAAAGTACTGGTCTTCTCTGTCCTTCCAACATTTACTCGATCTCTTTGACTTACCTAGTTACATAACTGATTCTGTGACTTGTAAACAAACAGCCGCATTGCTTGACAATTCTGGATCTGTGGGTTTGTACTGCTGTTTCCCTGTGGAGGTTGAGAGCTGCATAATGATTTATTCTTCCCCACCCCTGCCTTCTTTTCCTATTTTGCTCCCCCTCCCTTTTTTTTTTTTTGTCAAAGTAGGTTAAAAAAAAAATCTATGTGAACTGTGTGAGAACAAACCCTGGTGCTATAAGATTGAGGCCACCAATTTAAATACCCTAGGCACAAGAAATGCAAAATGTGAGGGTCTCATACTCAGATGAGCTTCCCAGAAGGAGACTACTAATAGTCTTTTTCAGCATCTCCTGGACTCCAAACCATGTGCATTTGTATAAGGCAGCTTTGACTCCCCTAGTTTCCCACGCATGAAGCTCTCAGAGCTTCAAAGAGAGCTCTGCATGCAAGAGATACATGGGGGTGTAATTCAGGAGGAGAATGTGGGTGAATTACCATTCGAATCTGTTCTTTAATTCCTGTGCTATGTTCCGGTGGTGTGCCCCAGTTATAACACTGCCTGCCAGCAAAGTAGAAGCTTTCTATTTTGGTAATTAGACTTAATCAATTACCTGGAATTAAAACACACCTAATTCCACAATAAAGAAGTGAAGTTTTAGATTGGTTCTTAGGATGTGGATTCAGTTTATTTATGATAGTGTAGATTAAATATAGTTTATACTACGGTATGCGTGCCAGGCACACACTGGTACTTTGTGTCACTGATGGAATCTTCAGGAAACATTTTCATTGCATAATAATCTAATGCAGATAAAATAAATGCAGAATAATTGAGAATTTTGTTTTTAAAAAATCTAGAAATTTATGCAGGTTGAAGTGAAGGAAGACAACAGAGCCTTTAACTACCTTAAGTGAGTACATGAAATTTTAACTAATTCTCCTTTTGTGTGTGCTATTTTCAGGAGACACAAAATATTTATTTCTAAATATTTTCAAACTGTTTTCTCTCCCATTTATCACTTGCTCTTCTAGTAATATGGGCATTGTAAATTATTTCTATGCCAAAGATTCTCTTGGGACATTAGAGTCTAATCCACTAGTAGACTTTCTTCCTTAAAAAAGCTTCAGGAAGTATTTTATTAGTTGAATCAGGGCAGAGATAAACATCTTTTGAAACTGCAAAAGCCTTCTTTGAATGCTGTCTTTGGAGGTTTAGTCTTTTTCTATGAATGTACTTAGTGACCAATGGATATTTGATGAGTTCTTCATTAATTTATTTTTAATTTTTAATTTTATACCATTTTCTAAAGGTTACCTTCCAACAGTGCTCTCTTTATAAGAAATGTACCTCTACCCTTTTTAAAAATCATTTTGTCATGGTAACTTTTTTTTTCTATCAGTATATTTTCAAGCTTTAGTTTTTAAATATATTTTCACGTGTGTATCCTGAGTAAGAATGCCTGGATTCTCTCTGACTTTAATTCATGTGATCCTGGTTGGAATGAAAGTGGCAGGTCTCAATTTTGCAGCCACTGAAATGAGATTCTGAGGAGAAATAGTTTCTGAGCCCAAGAAATGAAGAGGAGCCTCTTTGTTTCTCTCAGAGGCTGCAGTTGGAGCTTGCTGGGTTTTGTTCTGGCAGGTTCACAAGGTCTGTTGGGAACAATGGAAGCATAGACCTTTAGAACTGAAAGGAAAGATGAATAGTCCTCATCTAGTCTAAACTCTTCATGTTAGAGATGTGAAAATGCATCCTAGATAGGGATTGTGATGTTGAGAGACACGTTTTCTACTTTTCTTTTTCTGAAGCCGTTTTAAAAATCCAATTCATTTGAACAATAATTATACCCTGCTAAGGTGTTCATTGGAAGGACTGATACTGAGGCTGAAACTCCAATACTTTAGCCACCTCATGTGAAGAGTTGACTCATTGGAAAAGACCCTGATGCTGGGAGGGATTGGGGGCAGGAGGAGAAGGGGATGACGGAGGATGAGATGGCTGGATGGCATCACCGACTCGATGGACATGAGTTTGGGTGAACTACGGGAGTTGGTGATGGACAGGGAGGCCTGGCCTGCTGCGATTCATGGGGTCGCAAAGAGTTGGACACGAATGAGCGACTGAACTGAACTGAACTGAAAGCACATGGACCCCAAAATTTCTTGTGATTACTCCATCCACATGGTGGAGGAATTGGAGGGAAGGGGAATTTTGCTTTCGTGAAAAAATTAAGTAAATACCGAGCAAAATGGAGGTCAAAACTTAAGGACCTGGATCTTATGGACACCAACTTCCATATTAATCTGATCTAATAAATAGTGAATCACTGTCTTATTTACCTCACATAATCACAAACTCCGAGGATGAAATATAAAAAAATAAATCAGTACTATGGAGGACCAAAGCAAGTAAACCATGGCTGGGTCTAAAATGAAAACAAGATAGTTTAAAAATTCACTTTCTTTCTTCATATGTCTGCTTCCTGTGTATCTTAGAAACACATTTATTCACTTTATAAACAAGGTTGTAATTTTTTAAGCTTATATATGATTATCTAATAAGTAGAAACACTAATTGAGAAGACAAAGGAGGATTATATCTCTGCCATTTCTACACAATAGCCTGAAGCATTCCAAATAAAAAAAAGTTATGAATGTTTCCAAATGTCTCCATGATTTGACTATTTTTACAAAGTCAGAGAAATTCAGTCATTGTCTTTTCCTTCATCTCAACTTCTGGGCTTGCTCTCTGACAGACTGGTGGCTCAAGTCATTGGTAGCTTTAGTATGGCCTCTGGGATCATTTTTTATGAATTGGGAATTGACTTTGTTTAAATATGGTTCTTAGGCCTATGGTTGGGGCCCTGGAACCAATGTTATCAGAGTTCTCCAAAGCCTAGTGTGTTACATGAATATAAAGAGTTGGTGAGGCAGACTTTACGGTTGCTGGAGTTGGGGGAAGAATGGGGGAAGAGACAGGGAGTTTGGGAGGGACGTATACATATTGCTATATCCAAAATGGATAACCAACAAGGTCCTAATGCATAGCACAAGGAACTCTGCTCAATATTATATGGCAGCCTGGATGGGAGGGGAGTTTGGTGGAGGATGGAAACATGTTATATGTATGACCGGGTCCCTTTGCTGCCCACTTGAAACTACTGCATTGTTAACAGCTACATGTGAAAGTTGCTCTATTGTGTCTGACTCTTGGCGACCCCATGGACCACAGCCCACTGCAGCCCATTGTAGTCCACCATGCTCCTCTGTCTGTGGAATTCTCCAGGCTAGAATGCTGGAGTGGGTTGCCGTTCTCTTCTCCAGGAGATCTTCCCCACCCAAGGATCAAATCTGTCTCCCACTTTGCAAGCAGATTCTTTACTGCCTGAGCCATCAGGGAAGCCCGTTAACAAGCTTTACCCCAAAATACAATAAAAAGTTAAAAGAGAAGAGTTGGTGAGGGAAGTAGTTACAAAACAGCATGATTCTATTTTATATTTAATTTTTACAGTAGTACAGTTGATTTACAATGTGATATTTTCTACTGTACAGCAAAGCACATTTTATATATATATAGATATAGATATATGTATCTCACCACTAATTTTAGATTCTTTTCCCATATAGGTCATTACAGAGTACTGAGTAGAGTTCCCTGTGCTATATAGTAGGTCCTTATTAGTTACCTATATTATATAAAGTAGTGTGTGTGTATATATATATGTCAATCCTAATCTCCCAATTTAGCATGCCCTTTCCCCCCTGGTAACCATAAGTTGGTGGCTCAAATGGTAAAGAAGCTGCCTGCAATGCAGGAAACCCAGGTTCAATCCCTGTGTTGGGAAGATCCCTTGAAGAAGGGAAATTTGTTTTCTACATCTTTAACTCTATTTCTGTTTTGTAAATAAGTTCATTTGCACCATTTTTTTTAGATTCCACATACAAGCAATATCATATATGTTTTTCTCGAATTTCACTAGTATGACAGCTTCTAGGTCCATCAATGTTGCTGCAAACAGCATTATTTCATTCTTTTTCATGGCTGAGTAATATTCCATTCTTTTTCTTTCTCTCTCCCTCCCCCTCCCCCCACTCCATGTATGTGTGTATATAGGCTTCCCTGTTAGCTCAGTGGTAAAGAATCCACTACCAATGCAGGAGACACAGGTTTAGTTCCCATGTTGGGAAGAGTCCCTGTAAAATAGAGTTTCAACCCACTCCAGTATTCTTGCTGGAAAATGCCATGGTCAGAGGAAGCTGGTGGGCTACAGACCATGGGGTCACAAAGAGCTGGACACAACTGAGTGACTAACATACATGCACATAAATATGTATACATATTTATACATATAAATGTATAAATGTATAAATATGTATACATATAAATATGTATATATATATATATGTCACATCTTCTTTATTCATTGGTTGATGGATATTTAGGTTATCTCCATGTCTTGACTATTGTAAACAGTCCTGCAATGAACACTGCAGTGCATGTATCCTTTTGGATTATGGTTTTCTCCAGATATATGTCCAGGAGTGGGCTTGCTGTATCATATGGTAGTTCTATTCTCGTTTTTTCAGGAACCTCCATACTGTTTTCCATAGCGATTGTACCAATTTACATTTCCACCAACATTGGAGGGTTTTCTTTTCTTGACGACACCCTTTCTAGCATTTAGATCCTATTTTTAAAAGAAAATCAAATATATAAAAATGATGCATGTGTGCATACACACACACATACACAGTCACACAGGAATACACCATGGTTATACACCAAACAGCAGTATAACACAGTGGTGAAAAGCTTGAGTTTGGACTCACACAGATCTGAGTTCTACTTCCAGGCCCAGCACTTAATCTTTACTCTTCTTAGATGCCTGAAACAATTTTCAGTCAACTAAAAAGATTTAAAAATATATGAGTTTCAAAGTGCTTAAATTTGAATCTTTATGAATTGTTCATACCCATCCCCATGCTCTTCCAGTAATACCTATGATTCTCTATGCCCTGCTAACCAGTCAAGCTCAGATCCCTCCTTGCTTCTCCAACAGCCAATACTGGAGCACTCTGTTGGGGTTCAAAGTTCTTAAACTAGTGTTTATAGTGCCTAATCCTTCCACCCACCACTGTGTAAACATCCTGCAGCCCTTGCCTATTTACTCTAGCACAAGAACACGTGCATTTCAACCACTGGTTGATTTGGTTCTGCTGAGCCCACTCTCTTGATCTCAACCCCCTAAGTTCTTTCTCTTAAACACACATATTTGGAGTACCAGGATCACTTTGTCTTCATCCTTCAAAGACCAGTCTTTTTCTCAAAGCATCTTCTAAATGCAAACAATGAATGTCAACATCTCCAGTGTCCAGGATTAACGAGGTTTTCTTCCACACTGAAAATATCCATTACTAATCAGATCTTGAACATACACGTATTTAGCTAACTTAAAGTGACTACTACTATACAAAAAGTTTTCATTTCATCCTTTATCCTATATCATTAAGAAGAGTTTCCTGTATTGCTGCAGAACTTAAAAAAGGTACAAATGAGAGATATAGTCACAGTTTAAAAGGACCATAGGGTTCCAGACTGCTGTGTTAGAAGAAAGCCTTTCTTTCACAGTGTCAAGATTGGTAGTGAATAGCGGATTAAAATATATCCTGGTAGGTTGTGCTTTTACTTTGCAGTTTATTCAACTGCATGACAGACAGAAGGAGGTTCTGTTCAGTCATAGCCAAGTATTTACCCAGCATTTAGACATTGCAATCAATTACTTTCTGTAACCTGCTTTCTGCAAATACACCATCCTTTGGCTCTTGGGTGGATACATTCTAATTGCTAATTTTAGTGTTTTATAGAATCCTATAAAAGGAAACAAGGGGCCCTAGGGACTGAGTGTGCGTTAGGCCAGAGTGTAAAATGAGGATATCAAAGCTCAGAGCTTGAGATTAGTGTAGGAGCAAGAAAAGAGGGGTGGTGATAGGAAAGAGCACAGTTAGAATGTGGATTTCTGGGTGGACCTGAGTGCAATTGTTGTGCTGGACCAGAGGCTCTACTGTTTCCTCATTGTGTCACTCTTCACTGTTTCCCATTGCTCTTTGCAGAGTCCTTTTGTTTCTAGGCAAACTGTATGTCTAAGGCTACTGATGCTGACACTGGAAAAGGATACAAGTCCTATTAATTGTAAATGCTTTGATAGTGAATGAGAGTCTTCGCTTAGAAGTAATTAATAATTATAGTGGTGCCTCCGAACTAATATGAGCAGCTATTTAAGAAAAACAATGGAAAAAGCTAGTTGAGACTACTAAACACAATCATCATTGACAAAATTTGTGTCTAAGGTAGAATGGGCCCTGAAACTCTATTGCTTCTGGGCAATGGTGCCAGGGTCCAGCCCTGGCTGATCCAGGGAGTTCTAAGTGGGGACGGCGTCGGCAGGGATCAGGATACAATAGCTTCAATTAGATATTAATTAAAGATGTAAAGAGTAATAGAATGAGGATAGCTCAGTAGGAAAATTCACTGGAAAAAAGAGGCTGGGTAGCTTGGTTTACGCAGGAGACCAATAAAACTTCAAGACAAGAAGTTTGCACCACTTACGTAGGCCGCAGGCGTCCTTCCGTTCTCCGGAAGGAGAGGAGACACTGAGGCCTCCCTGGTTGGATCTTAGAAGCCCAGGCATAATTAGTAAGGATGGCGGGTTCCGCACTCCAGATGGAGACTCAGCCAGAATTTGAGAGAGACATGGGGAGACCAGTCTTTTGAGGAAGTGATCCCAATTCTTTATTTTCCATGGTCTACTTTTATACACCGAGATATTATGCAAAAGTCACGTGGGGTCAGTAGTCCTGACTTTTATCAAAGTCAGGTGCTTCATACAAATGTATACAGAGGTCTTAGGGGTGTTACATCATCTTCTGGCCAGGGGGCCTGCTGACAATTTATGACCCTCTCCTTGTGACGGCGGTCAGTCAACCAGGACACTTATTTTTCCAGGGGTGATTATTCTTAAAACAGACGCCACCCAAATAGTTACATTCCTATAGGGTGAGGGTGTAGTGGGTTTTAGTTAAGGAAAGAATTTACTTAGCCTAAGGTCTAACGTGATTAATATCAAGGGTTAATACTTATTTCTTCTATATATTCATTAATGTGTATAAGGGCAGGGGATATGGAGACTTAGCAACAAACATTGGCTCAACAAATGAAAAACCCTTCATCAATACAATTTCTAATCAGCCCATTATACTTATACTAATAGTTTTCTAACTTTTCTAAGAAACCTGTTTTTAGAAGGTTTAAAGCATCTCGTGCCTCTCACAGTTGGGAGGCTGTGAGCAATCACATGTGGCCGGACAAGCCTGTCAGGCAGGCTAGAGAACCTTCAGAGGAGTTTGTAGGTTAAAACACTCGTCACGCCCAGGAGTTTTTATTAACTGGAGCTCTAAGTTAACTCCTTCTCTGAAAGAGGTGGTGGGGGACAGCCCCCCGTAAAGTCAGAGGTGTAGGTGAGAGCACAAAGTAGTAAAGTAGGCAGGCTCTGGTCATGGGGGTAGATGCTCGAGGATTTCCAGGGGGACTCCTGAGGCTCAATCCACCTTTGCGTATGTCAAGCCTCCTTCCTCGTGACCTTTGCCACGGGCGGAGTGCCTCACGCTGGCCCCCAACACAAAGGTTGTCTGCTTGTATGCTAACATTTCTCTTCCCTTTGATTCGTCACGCAGAGTGGTTAGTATTTTGTGATGACCTGAAGATGCTCTTTAGAATCACAGAAAACACAGAATTCACTGGATGAAACTTATTTACCAAACACTTCAGCCTTACTCAAAAAGTACAACTTTTAATGAAAACACTTTCTTAGAAATACAATTGACTGCCCCAATCTGACAAAATGCATAAAATGCATCTACACTGCAATTTCCTGCTGTGACCTTGAGAACTTTAGCACTGGTGCAATTTGCTAATTTTATAGAACAAGTTCTATTTACAGTATTATAAATATTATGTATCTCATACATGTTTATAAATTCTTTTCAAAGGAGGAAATTACTTTTTAAAAAGCATACTTTATTTTAGTGATACAATCCTGACTATGCAGGCATGGTTCATTTACTGAATAGTTTTTTAAATATTATTAATTTACAACATTATATTGTATGTTTTATTTGCACAAGTATATTTCTTTAAAATATGCCTTTTGGTTACTCTTACATATTCTGGAAGAACAGCAGTATAGAGAATATGCTAGTGAAAAATTCAAATTTGGTTCCAACCAGTTTGCCCCGCAAAAACAAATTTCTATGATAATTTTAATCATTACAAGAAAAACTGGTATAACTAGTCAATTCTTTTTTTTTTTAAAGATATTTCTAATTTAAAATATTGCACAAGGAACTCATTCCAACAGAAAAACAGAATGAGAATTAACTACCCAGAATGGATCTTGGGCTTATGACTGTATTTAGTTATGATGTTACTTATTTGTTGAAGCAAATTGTTTTCACGTATTCATAGAATTGTAAATGTAGAGGAACTGTGTTGCAGTTACCTGTATGTACAAATAAAAGGCTGGTTTAATCTTCTGCCATTTATCTTACTTAGGATACCATGGAAAGAAAGAAAAATGTGATATAAATTTTTGTAAAATGTTTTGAGTAGTGTGTGTACTTGATAGAGAAAAAACATAAAGTAATGTGTATCTCACATATACATTTTATAACCATATACACATACATTTTATAACCATATACATTGTATAGCCTACGTGTGCAACTGATACATAAGACAAAATAATACAGTTGACCCTAGATCATTGACATTTTCAGAAGATATCTTCAGTTTTCAGCCTCTGAAGATTTCAGTTTTTGGTTGTTATATAGTTCATTATGTGTCTTTGATGCAACACTTTCATATGCTACTTTCCTCTTCATTGAAGAATATGATTGAGAGATAAGTTAAGGTCAAATAAAATTTTGAATGAATTGAATTTGCTATCCAATAGAAAACAGAGTAAGTAGCTACTGTCAAATCAGCATTAATTAACCTATTCTCTGTAAGTAAAGAGTGGTTGGTAATTTACTAGATAGTCTACCTTCCAATCTAACCATTGAATATATACTTTATAATGTTTTGCATGAGCGAGATAGATTAACTATATGAAAAAAGTTCTTAATTAACTAGAAAATATTTATATATTAAAGGTGTTAACTTTTAAATTATCATTCATATATTATTTCCCTCCCATATTCAGAATGGGAAAATAATCTTTAAAAATGCCACAAACCTAGTCAAAACATGATAAGGGGATTATATCCTTCATATACAAAAAGTTTTTATAAATCACTAAAAATGACCAACTTCCCCAAGAAAAGTGAGCAATCAACAGGTAAGTCACAGGAATATATTCTCAGCAGTTGAGTTAAAAGATCAAAATTTAAGAAAAATGTTCAATATTACTAGTAAACCAAGAAATACAAATTATGATGAGGTGCCAGTTTTTTTTTTTAATCTACATTTAAAAGAAATACCAATACACAGCTTATACTGCTGTTGAGAAATGTGCATTGCTGGTGGGAAATCTACAAAATTTCTTGAGAGTAATCAGAGTCTCTGTCTCTCTCTCTCTATATATATATATATAATATAAAGCCTTTAAAATGTTTATACCCTTTGGTTCTGAAACTCCACTACTATTAATGTATCCTAAAACAAAAATCAGAAATGTGCACAAAGATTTTACAAAAGTGTTTAATATATAATGTAATAGGAAAAACTGAAAACAACCAAAATAAAAATTAAGTTATAGGAGATTCTTAGTTAAATAAATCATGGCATACATTAACATTACTGAACACATATACATTGAAAATCATATTCTTGAAGAATATGTACAGATGGGAGAAACATTTCCAAAATATTAAGTAGAAAATTATAAGACAGTAGGTCCCAATTATACACATATATATATTTTAATATATAATTATATATTTTATATTATATATACATAGAAAAAAGATTGGATACACATCCAAATATAAACAATGATTATCTCTTGCTGACATAATTACAGATAATTTTCCTGTTCTGTAATTTTCTGTATGTAAAACATTTTCCATAACCTTGTTACTGATCCAGTGGTTTTCCTCCAAGGGCCCTTTAGAATTAAGCCCTTCCATTTATGTCATTAAACGATTGCCCAGCGTCCAGAGTCAGACAAAAGAGAGAACCAGGCTCCCTCAAAAGTGAGACATTCAGAGTAGTTCCCTCTAGTGGAAACAATGGCATGAAGGACCGGTTACAAATGTCTAATACTGAGCTTCAGTGTTCCCCACTCTGCACACACCCATCTAGAAAATGCCAGGCTAAGCTAAGCACCAGTTTATGGCTTACCATATCATGAGGGTATGGCTTTCTCTTAACGCCACTGTAATGGCATTGCATTGCCTCTTCACTCCCTAGAGAAGTCAGGGGGACCTCTGAGATCTGCCATCTTATAAACAATTAATTCCTAGTACCTGCAGTTATAATCTACAAAATAATGTTCCCTTTTCTTGGGGTTAGTCTGATCCTGGTGTGCATACCTTTTCATATATCAGATGGGTTAAGTCAATGAATGGATATTTTATGCCAAATCAATCTTTTTTTTTTTGCTACTTTACTCATTGCCTTTCCTTTGGAAGCCAAGGTCTATCTTGAAAATTCCCTGAGAAAACCCCTGATGATTGAAAGAAGTGGATTCAGTTTGCTGCACGCTCAAATTCCTGATTCAGCACTAAGGAATGTTATTTTTAGATGGAATATAAAACTGAAACCCTGATCCCTTATTTATTAAAGATCTCTTAGGAATCTTTGTGAGATGACAGGCTTAATACTTTATCTCTTACACATTCTCTTTGCATTTTAAAACTTCTGTATAGTATCCTGAGTGCTACGTGAAATCTATATTAATGCTGTGGGTAAAATACAGAAACCAGATTATAGTAAAAAATAAAACTCTTTAGTGAAAACAAAGTATATTAACTATTAGTTCTATGCAGTTGCTAAAAATATTTTTATAAATTTAAATATTTTAGTATGTTTGTTGCAATATAGTTAGATATTGAAAAAGCTATATTAAACATTTTAATAAAGAATACATGCATTTTAGTAAAAGTACTGACAATAAACTGTTTTTTTCAGTCTCTCTAATATATTCACACACACAGGCTTTTTCTTCCCCTGAGATTCGTCCATTCTCGTTTGTTCCAATATACATTTTGTTTTTTTTTAGTGTCTATTACTTGTTTGTTCAAATGCCAAGGGCATCTAAACTAGTTTCAATTAACTTGTTGTATTTGAAATTTGCTTACCCTCATAACAAATAAACATGTTAGTGGTTGGTGATGCATGTTCTCAGGTAAAGGACTTGTTCAATACAGAGCTGTTCAATAGTACTTTTGTGTTGGTCAATATGGTAGCCACAAGGTAGGTAAAGCTATCAACCACTTGAAATGTAGCTAATGAGACAGAAGAACTGAATTTTAATTTTACTCAATTTTAATTAATTTAAATGTAAACAGCCACAAGTGGCTGAAGGCTACCAAACGACACAGCACAAACTTAGGTTTAAACAACTATCCAAAATTTATAAATGGAAAACTCATAATTCATAGAAGTGGACTGTAGTCAGAGGTAGGATTAGAACTAGGGTCTCACTCGAGTGTTACACACGGTCTCCTGTGAAGCACACGTGGATAATGTGAGTGTGTAAGTATATATGTGAGTCAACAAGTATGACAAACAAGTCTTCTCTAGTGTTATATCTGTTTTTCATTTAAATCATGTTTTCTGATACGCTTAGTATAAATACTGTTTAGATAAATGCTGTAAGGTAAATACTCTTGTAAACTAGTAAAATGCAAATACTATAACAGCTTTTCCTTGGTTCTCATTTTTATATGCAAGAGACCAAAGAAATGAGAATTCTAACTCAGAAAGACTATTTTAAGACACACTCTAGGACATCTCAGTGCATATATATGAATGTAAGCCAGCAGCCTGTGCTGCTCCATCTGACTTGGCCCTCCTTGACAACACTGCTGGGCCACTCCTTTCTCCTGAAACCCCGACCCTTGGCTTCCTGAGCATCTGCGCTGGATCTCCTGCCCTTCTGTCTAGCTCGTTTTTGTTCCCGTCATTACTTTCTCTTTTAGCCACTTATTCTGCCCTTGGTCTGGCCCAGTTGCTTCTATGCTGATTTCTGACCTTTCTCTCATGGTTTCAAGTGTTATACTTATGCAGATAATTACTCAATTACAATGTACTTAATTAATGATAATGTACTTACCATATAGAAAAATAATCAGTTTAGAAATATAATAAAGCTCATCATGTAAAAGGTGTTAATACATTGCCTTCAAAAACACTGTGAATTTTTCCTTCAACACATGAAATTAGATGTGGATTTTAGTGGTTCAGGAGTAAATCTCAGGAAGTTCCTTCACCCCCCTTTCCTTTTTGGTCCTGTATATAATACAAAAATAATTTATATAGCCAATTTACTGAATAAGTTTTAGAAACTTTCCTAATTAAAGAATATTTCTAACCTGCGTTTCATCTGAAAAGTAAATTACAGATTTTATTTTGAACAGACTCAATATTATTAATTCTCTTACATTAATTCGAAAAGTTGTATACAATTCCATAGTTTTAAAAATAGTTATGTGTAGAATTAAAAAAAAAAAAACATCCACCCAGTACTTGGTACACATTTCTCCCAAATTCATTAATTCATAAAGCTATATATTTTAAGAGCATTGATTTCTATCATTGTGTTTTTAATAGCAAATACAGAGTTTCAGCTACATTATAATACAAGCAGGCTTTTGTAGGAAGGCCATTGTTTACAGAATTCTTTGTAAAATTGTTTCTATGGAGAAATGAGTTTCCAAGATAGAACTTGGAATCCTTGGTTCCTACCTTTGCTGCTTAGCAAGAAGGGAACTAGCCACTTCCCTGCCAACTCAGGTGCTAAGGAAGAGGCTAGCTCCCTCAACCACAGCATGGAGCAGGGGGCTACCTGGCATCCCTGCTTTCTTCTTGGTATAAAAGGAGATCCTAGGAAGAAAGTGATTTTTTTCCCCATGCAACCTCGATGCTCACAGCAAAGAGAATTTTATATGAAACTGGATGGTAGAAAGGTACAAAGTATTCTTAAATCTTGGCTTCTTGAGCTGGGACATATATGGTTTTATTTAGGAGGGGAGGTAGATGTTTCCTCTGTGTTAACAGATGTGTACTAAAAAGCAACAGACGTTATTTACAAGTTGTTTTGATTCTTTTTCAATTGGCATTTTCTTCCCATGTATGAGTATAAAGTTAAATGAGTATAAAAGTTAAACCATTTAACTTTATGTTGACCACATTGTCATTCAAAATAATCATGAATGACAGTGCCTATTTGAGGGTAATACTGCACAGGAATGTCTTAAACAACTATAGAAACGGTAATTCAGTTCTTCCACCACTCTTATATATGATATATAAGGAAATGACCACAATCAGACCTTTTTTATCAGGTAGATTTCTGTATATCACAATGACCTTGATAAAATTACCTGTGACATAGCTAACTTCAGAAAGATAATTACAGAGACACTGAAGTCTAAAGCTGTTGTGCAGTCAAATATGACTGCAAACATTACTTTTTTTCTTAAAACCTCAAAAAAATTTTCTTCTTAGCTTTATGATGATCTTGGGGTCCTTTCTTTTTCTTGTGACTAAATAAGGGGACACTTGAAGATTTCAATTTCTTTTTTTGAGATGATTCCTACATCTCTCTCCCTTTCTACCCTGCAGTTCCAGCTTCTGATATCTCACCAGCAACTCAGAACTAGCATTTTAAAATCCAAACTCATCTCTTTCCACTCAGCAGTCAAACTTCTCCAGACATCTCTGTTTCTCTCAATGGTATCACTATTTTCTGTCATCAAACTACAACTATAATGGTCATCTTTTATTTCCCTTCTTCTTATTCCCTACATTGGTTAAATTGCATAGTTAGTCCATTTTTACTCCCTGTTTTTCCTATTGATCCCTTCCTTTTCTCCACTATTGATACTTCTCATGACCTCATACTAGCTGTTACCATTCCTGTAACTGGTATCTCTGTCTTAAGTGTCTCTCCCTCCGACTTACCTCCATAATACTCCCCAACAATCATCTTTTACATGCTAAATTTTCTAGTATATAATAATCCACTTATTAGATATGTCCTTTGCCTTGTGTGTTTTTGGCAGGACCACTAGGTACCTGTTCCCTTAGTAAAAAATTAGAGAAGACAGAGAAGACTGATTACCATACTTTCTATTTTGACCTCAGGGGAAAAACCTGGATGATAAAGGTGCATTTTGGATTTACCTCTCTTAATGAATTCAGAATAATCTGTTTCAGAGTCAGAGATGCTACCAGTTTGTATATTATGCAGTATATACAAAACTGAGAGAATATAAGTGGTGAATTCCCGTAAATTTGCAGCATGCCAATAAACAAGTGAACTGGCCTTGTGCTTCTTGCTTTTGTTAGTCACAAAGGCTAGCCAATCTTTCACAGCTCTGAACTCTTAAATTCCTGATATAAGTTCACAATAGATATTTGTTGAATGATTATAGTCTGCATTGGTACAAATCATGACAAAATTATGGGTCACTTTGAACCTACTTCATTCCGTATAGCTTAAATTCCTTCTCAGTATTTAATCCTCACTCAAAATGATAATTTCATTTTCACTAAATGTATCCGAAGGACACACAAATGCAGTTACAGTGATGATCTCTAAGAGGTGGAGTTGAGGGGGAGGAATTTTTAAAATACTGTTCTTTTAAAAAGTGAGCTTGTCTTAATTTTATGATGAAAAACTAATTAAAAATAATATACCTAGCAAACATAAATGACAATATACCTTAGGAATTTCCTTCTGTTTTGGAAAACATATTAGAATCTAAATAGCAACATATCTAAGTCAAGACTTAACAGATTGAACGGTGGAAGAAACAGGGTCATTTCTTGGCCTTTCTTCCATACATTCGCTATGTGATACAGCTTGTCATCAAAGTTACTTTTCCTTATTTACCCTGAAACGGAAACAAAGTAGTTTTTAAAGAAGAGGCGGGGACGAAGGGTGAGTTGCACATCTCTAGGGCACATCACTGAGTTTCTATTACAAATGATGAATGTTTATCACACAGAAAAATGATTAGCGCGTAAGAAGAAAACCCACGTAAGGAGCTTTAGCAGACTGCCTTTAAAAATACTATAACTTTTAATAAAATTACTGAAAACAATTTGTTCATTAGGAGTTTCTGACCACTCAGTAAACATCTCTCTCTCTCTCACACACACACACATACACACATGAGATTATCAAGAGCTGAAAAGGAGTAACTGGTTAAAACTGTTGCAAAATGCTTCCATCATTATCCTTAATCACACCTCTCCTGGCAGCTCTTTTTCTTTATCCCTGAACATAATTTTCCTCCTTAGGCTAAGCCTAAGGCTTTTACCACGTCCCACTGTCGTCCCAATTTTCTGAGAACAGTAATTACCACCAAAGTGAATACAGCCCTACGAAAGGGACAAGTGCGCAATCGGTCTTTCAACGTTTCACCAAAACACTGCCGCGTCAAAAAGGTAGCCTGGCGGGTTTAAGGAAAAGCTGGGTGCGAAGGGCTTCGCGGCAGCCTCTCTATCGTCTGTTCTGTTGACTCTGCAAGCCTCCTCCTGTCTTCCCAACCCGGCTCCTGACTGCCAACCTATATAGGAATGTGGGCCTGCGGGCGCTGCACCTGGGTGACAAGTGTCTAGATGCGACATGCATTCTGTAGGGCATCCAAGCCATCACACTGATGCAAAGATACCTGTCTTCAGGCGCAAACTGATTCCCTCTAGCCCCAGGGCTGGGGTTGGCCTCTTTTTGGTGAAGAGTCTGGGTGTTCCGACTCAGATA
>NW_011494787.1:3396882-3397221 GCF_000754665.1 Bison bison bison
CGCTCATCTGTTTCTCCTCTCCTACGAGTTTTCACTCCCGGGCCCAAGGCTCCCTCTGCCCAGGCTCACGCACCCCTCGCACTTCCTCCCTCACAGGGAACCCTCGTATTTCCTCGTTTCCCTCTCTCGGCTCAGCCTCCCCCTCTTCAACCCTCCACCCCGCCCGCCTCCAGCCACATGACAGGAAGGGCTCCACCACGCGACGTCACTGACGTCCGCGCCCCCGCCCCCGCGCTCCCCCCGCCCTGCACGCAGCGGCGGCCGGCGCGCTCCGCGCTCCCCAACCAGAGCTCGACAGAGCGCCGCGCGGCCGCCGCCGAGCGGGTGCGCGGGTTCCCG
>NW_011494787.1:3397951-3427103 GCF_000754665.1 Bison bison bison
GGCCGTCCGCCCGGGACTGTCCCCAGATCGGCCCGCTTTCCCTCTCTCCGGACCCTCCTCCACGTGGAGCCCCCCTCTCAGCTTCAGACTCACTCTCTCAAGTTCGGGGAGATTTCGGAATCCTACGGCAATCATAGGTGGCGAATGGCTCTTTATATAAGACCCACTTTCTCTCCAGGGCCGCGCTCTCTCCCACTCCCACTCTATTTTGAAGCAGCGAGTCTTGGCAGGAATCTTGCCACTTACTTCCCCCCTCTCCCGTTAGTGTTTATTTCACTGCCGTTTGCAACCTTACGAGGCTTTTTTTTTTTCCTTCTTCGCTGCTGGTTTTTTCTCTGCAGTGGCGAACCGGAAAGGTCCAAGGTGTAGATTCATGAGCCCAGTGTAGCTCTGACTGTGATAAACGGGGATACTTGTTTTTAGTGCTTACTGACTGCCAAGGGTTTCTCGTTTTCTTTGTTACCTTCGTAAGTCTCTCCGGTGGTTGTTTTTGAATCATGGCGATTTAAATTTGTCTTTCCTTACCCTCACATTAATCCCTAGGTAGAACTCACTGCTGTAGTGTTTCCGACCGACGCTAGGGGTGTGTCTCCCGCCTCTGTCACTGTAGCCAAGAAATCACCGACGCCCTTTTAGCCTGTTACCCTACCGGTTCTCTAGCTCCGGCTAGCCCGTGGAGTTTTCTCTTTGTAATCAAGAATTGCATGCAGAGTAGAAAAAGTTTGCAGTGCTTTTTCATCTAGATCAGATATCCGAACAGGTGATTTGGTCGTTAGGCTATTTCTAAAAGTTTTTGAACAGTTGTCCGAAGATTATTCCGACTGATTGCTAGGCGTTGAGTAATGTCTTGCAGCTTTTAATTGTATTGTATTTCACCTTGTATGTAGAATTTAAGTATTTCAAAATAGCGTGGTGGGTGAGTGAAGAGAGAAATTCTGTGGACTGCGTGCAACTCGAGATCAGTTTAGTGTGATTGTGGGGGGAGAAAGTGACCGTAGTCAAGTAAGTCAGCTTTTATTTAAAAAATAGAACAAATGATTAAATGCACCTACTGTGTATGTGCTCAGTCGTGTCGGACTCTGCGACCTCATGGATTATAGCCCACCAGGCTCCTCTGTTCATGGATTTTTCAGGGCAAGGATACTGGAGTGGGGTTGCCATTCCCTTTGCCAGGAGAATCTTCCCAACCTAGGGATCGAACCCTCGTCTTCTGCATTGGCAGGCGGATTTTTTTTTTTTGTTTAAACCACTGAGCCATCTGGGAAGCCCCAAGTGCACCTATTAGTGTCCTTAAAATTCAGATTAGGAGCAGACTTAAGAAATGATTAGTGATTTTGATATGTGGAGGAGGTTTTTCCTTGCCAACTTGGGAGGCAGCTTCGAGACGATTTTGGCCTTCAAAAGTCAAAACTTAGGTTTTTCCAGAGTGCTACAAAAACAAGTTATATCAGAGCCATTCATAGTACAGTCTCTCTCTCTTTTTTTTTTTTGGGCATAATCTTTTGGAGTTATGAATTGTGTTTTAGTGCTTTAATACAGCTTCCTTATAGACGTATTTTACCCGAGGGTCCAGATCTTGAAGATCTTTGTCCAGTGTTTTTTTAACCTGGATTTATAAAGGATACGTTTTGAGGAACAAAGACCTAGTCTTGTTTATGTAGTGTATAGGAGAATGATCTGACTTCCAAATAGTTCTTTTCCCCTCTGTGGTGCATCCTCTCCCCTCTCCCCACCCCCCACCCCTTTTTTTTTCTTGAACTACAGTCAGAATTTGGGAAATCCTCTTTTAGCTTTTAAATGTATGTTCTTGAAAGTTAGTGTTTCTTTATCTTTCAAAAATATTTTCAACTTCCCATAGGATATTTTTTTCTTCCAGGTCATTATTTCCCTCTTCTTTCCAGTTTCCTTTTTAGTATTTATTTTCTGGTTCGCTCTTGGCTCTTTTTTCTGCCGTCCTCTCAATACCATTTCAGGGCATAATTTGTCATGACAGTGGCGCCTCGACTTTGAGGACTGTGTTGGTCCTCTGAGTATAGCGCTGGTTCGAACGTGTCAAGCCTGTACCTCAATTGTGCCTTATGGAGTATTGATTAACAAATAAATAGGAGTTGGGAATGATCTGGTTCATTTTCTTGTTAATTGATCATGTAATTCTGAAAACTTTCACTGTCTTTGGAAAATCTTTGTAATTCCTCCTGCGTATCATGGACATCCTTAGATTTTGTTAATAGATTTTAATTTGTGAGTTAGTGATTAATTCAAGTAAGGGGAAAGCACAGAGGCTTAGAGATTGAAATGAACCGATCAAGGCTCTTTTGACAAGTATTAATTTTAGTTGCTACCTTAAAAGTAGCCAACTTCTTTTTTGCCTGTTGTATCTTTCCCTCTTTTCATTATCTTTGTTTGAGTCTTAAAATGTTGAGCAAGTGGGCTGAAAATTATGCATGTCTCCCATATAAAATAGTGAGTACTGAGCTCCTAAGAATTTTTCTTGAATCATTAATGATCAGTTTTCTGTGATTACATAAATGAATGTTTGTTTATTGAAATAACAATGTCATCACAATTTTTTCTTTAGGTAGGTATGTATAGTTTTAGATAGAGTACTTCAGTGTTACTGACATGCTGAGGTAGATAGAATAAGAATAAAATAATGAAGTAGAATGCTTGTTTGAGTGAGTGAAAGTTGCTCAGTCGCGTCCGACTCTGCTTGTTTAGATGGGTGTAATTGAAAACAGTCTCTGAATATGTTTTGAAGGAGTAAACTTTGTAAGGGCACTAGTTAACTTTTCATTTATCAGAGGTGGTTTTTACTATGTTCTTAGAGTAATTCAGAAATATGACCAGGGTTTTGATTGGGATAGGTAATACAGATTTAGTTTTGGATACATATATGAACATACTGTATAAATAATTAGCTATTCTTTTCAATTTTGTTTCTTAGGGCAACCTTAAATTTCATAAGTGACCTTTTATATTTTTGTGTTTTCTAAACTTTTTATTAAAATTATCTCCACTATCTGTGATGAGAGCCCGAAGCATATTTATTGCTGTCTGCAATACCTGCAGTTGGGGTTGTACACAGGATATTTTAGTTTGGATTCTCTGACCAAGAAAGGCGACTTTAAAAAAAAAAAAAAGGCAAGCAACCTGCCTTATGACCAGCAGAATTAAAATTGAAAACAATCGTAAAGAGAAAATTTCTCCACTTACTGTGTCCCATAGTTGTTTAAAAAAATAAAAAGGTTCAGAGTACAAGGTAAAGAAGCTGACTAAGGGTCAGTCAGCAATAAGAGGGACAGATAAGTGTGGGAGGATCAGGCATCTGTCATAGGTAGTCAGGCAAGCAAAAAGTACAGAGCAGTGTAAGAAGTCAGCTTGGGCCAGGAGGATTAAGCGACTCAGACTGTGGGCTCAGAGTCTGGGCAGTCAGCAGGGATTCATCACATCAACAAATGCTTGTAGATTTCATCTGCTCTTCACTGGTTACTGTGCTAGGTTGTAGAGAATATTAAAATGATTAAGGCAGGTTTCCTTCTTTCGTTTAAATGGAGAATGGAAGACAACTGCCAATAGGTATGGGAAAAAAATTAGCATTCATTACCATATGAATAATGTACGCAAGGCTGGATACAAATAAAGGAAAGAGCAAGATCAGTTTCTGTGGGATTAGGGAACATTTTATGAAGGAGATGACAGTTGGGCTGGGTCTAAAAAGATTATTTGGGTTGTAGTAGGCAGAGATGGATGCAGCTGGGGAAAGACTTTAAATTCTGGAGTGAGGAAGAGACTGCATATATTTGGAGCACTGACACTCAAGATGTGATTCCTGTATTAGCTGTGTCAGCATCATCTGGAAAGTTGTTAGGTCCCACGCTGAACCAGCTGAATCGCGAACCCCGGGGTGGGGCCAAGCAGTCTAGATTTATATTGCCTTCTGGGTAATTCTGATCTATGCTAAATTTTGAGAGCCACCATTTAGAGAATGGTTCAGTGGTAAAGAATCTGCCTGCCAATGCAGGAGATAAGGGTTCAATCCCTGGGTTGAGAAGATCCCCTGGAGAAAGAATTGGCAACCCACTCCAGTATTCTTGCCTGGGAAATCTCATGGACAGAGGAGCCTGGTGGGCTATAGTCCATGGGGTCACAGAAGAGTTGAACATGACTTAACAACAATTTAGAGAGCAGTGTTGTTGTTCAGTCTCTCAGTTGTGTCTGACTCTTTGCCACCCCATGGACTTTAGCATGCCAGGCCTCTTTGTCCCTCACCATCTCCAGGAGTTCACCCAAGTTCATGCCCATTGAATCCATGATGCCATACAATCATCTCATTCTCTGTCATGCCCTGCTCCTGCCTTCAACCTTTCCCAGCATCAGGGTCTTATCCAGTGAGTCGGCTCTTGGCATCAAGTAGCCAAAGTATTGGAGCTTCAGCTTCAGCATCAGTCCTTCCAGTGAAGGACTGGAGCCTGAAGTCAAGTGGGCCTTATGAAGCACTACTACCAATAATGCTAGTGGAAGTGATGGAATTCTAGCTGAGCTATTTAAAATATTAAAGATGATGGTGTTAAAAGTGCTGCACTCTATATCTCAGCAAATTTGGAAAACCTGCCAGTGGCCACAGGACTGGAAAAAGTCAGTTTTCATCCCAGTTCTAAAGAAGAGCAGTGCTAAAGAATGTTCAGACTACCAGACAATTGCGCTCACTTCCCATGCTGGTAAGGTTATGTTCAAAATCCTTCAAGTTAGGCCTCAGCAGTACTTGAATCAAGAACTTCCAGATGTGCAAGCTGGGTTTAGAAAAGGCAGAGGAATCAGAGAACAACTTGGAATGTATTTATTTGACTTTTAGCTGAGTATCTGTTAATATTCCTAACATTGACTATATAAACAGAAGGCATAATTGTAGTTTCGGGAACTTGATCAACTGGGTGAACAAGCCAAGACTAAACACGGGAAGAGGTGTAATCCAAACTATTGGGGATTGAGTGGAGAGATAAATGTCACTCAAAGAAAGCTTCCTAAAAGAGATGGTGCCTGAGCTGAGTCTTAAGAATGAACATTTAGCCAGTGGAAAAGGCACTCTAGGTAGAAAGCTTTACGGTTAAAGACACTGAGGTATGAATATCCAGGCCTGAAGTTCAGCATGGCTGGTAGGTAAGGGGTTGGTTAGGGTGGCATGGAGAGAGAGGGTGGTCAGGTAGCTGGAGGCAGGATTATAGAAGGGTTTGCTTAACACATGCAGGAGTTAAGTTTTTTTTTTTTTTTCTTAAAGCCTGTGGAAGCTATTGTTTTTAAGTAGGAGAATAACATTGTCTCATTCGTGTTTTTAGAAAGATGAATCTGATGGTCTGGGGGTAAAATAGGAAAGATGAAAGTAGACATGGTGACCAGTTAAAAAGTTACTGCAGTCACGTGAGAAATAAGGACCTCAAAGAATGTAGTAACAGTGCAGATGGAGGGACGAGACCAGGTGTGAGACACGTTTAGAGGGTTGAAGGTATGACTTGGTGTCTTAGTTTCTGGGGAAGGACAGGGGTGAATCCTGCTGGGGCTTCTGGCTTGGGTGACTGAATAGATAATAGTGCCAGCCACTGTGTGGTGTTTATCAAGCCTCTGTGTACTTGATTAAGATTTGTTTCTAAGGATATACTAGAATGCTATTGCATACTAAAGAAACTTCCAATTTGCTGTAATGACCATTGTTTCATCTCTAGTCTTCTCTTATCGTTTGGTAAATAATGCTTAGAATGCTGTGTTGCAGGATTCTAAGTTCAGTAGAATAGAGTGCTGTGAAATATTAACAGTACCTGCTGCGTAGATACCATGGCCTAGGAGATAGCAGAATGAACTTGACAGCCTGGAGGCAGAAAGAGGTAGCATATGTGTGAGCAGTGATTCTCAAAATAAGGATCCTGAACTAGCAGCATGGACATCATCTGGGACCTTGTTAGAAATGTGCATTCTCTGTCTAGGAGAAACAGAAGGAGATTGGGAGGAATGATGATGATTTCTACTTTGGACACAGTGAATTTAAAGTAGTCATGGGTCACCTGGGTGGATATGGCTAACAGATAATTGGTTATATTGGGATGTATAAGAGAATTGGGCTTTTATTAAAGATTTGAGTGTTGTTTGTATTTGTTTTAGGTAGCAGTTGAAGTCATGAAACTGAATGATAGCCTATAGATCTTTTTGTTTGTTTAGTCGCTAAGTTGCGTCTGACTCTTTATGACCCCATGAACTGCAGCCCGCCAGACTCCTCTGTCCATGGGATTTCCCGTGCAAGAATACTGGAGTGGATTCCCATTTTCTTCTCCAGGGGCTCTTCCTGACCCAGGGATTGAACCTGGATCTCCCACATTGGCAGGCAGATTTTTCACCACTGAGCCACCAGGGCAGCCTAATCCTACAGAGAAAGAGTATAATAAACAATGAGGGCAGACCCTAAAGAACCCTGCATTTAATAGCAGGTGAACCTGTGAATGTTGTCTGAGAATAAATAAGCCAGAGAGATAGCTGGAGAATGAGAGTATTGATGTCACATTTGAAGGAGTCAGTAGTGTGTAGATTTTGCAGAGATCAGGAAAGAGGAGAACTGAGAAGGGTCTTTTGGAGGGAGCCGGCAAGTTCTGGTGACTTTGGCAATAGTACTAGAGAAGAACAACATTTTGTACTGGTGGCAGGGAAAACTAGGATGCTGTGAGTTGAGGAATAAATGAGATTGAGAATAGACTTATTTAATGCTTGATTTATGGAGAAATGATGAAAGTTAGAAAATTTAGGTTTGAGGAAGAATTTATTTTTAGGGTTAAGGGAATGAACCAGGAAAGAAGGAGCAGTTAAAGATTCAAAGGGAAAAGTTGGAATTCTTAATATTTTGAGGGCCCCAGGGAGGTAGGAGGGAATATAAGTCTCCTTAGACTGTAAGAGAGATTTTTCTCATCCATTAACATGGGAGAGAGGGAGCTAAAAATGAAAACTATTATAGAAGTTATAATCTTTAAGACAGTAAGTTCTGTTAAGCCCAGGTAATGAAAATAAGATTGCAAAGGAATGTAAACTGAGAATGCAGAGGCCTTGTCTTTGTCTTTTCATTGTTAATAGTCCAAATGCTTGATATATGATAGAGATTAAGTAGTGTTTGAAGAAGGAATATGTGGATGAATAAGTGGAATAAAGGAGTAAATCCTGATGACAGAGTTGAGGCAGTGAGTGTCAGTTCACTTTTTGAGCCATTAATGGAAAATGGACAAAGAAAGGTTACCTTGAGCGGTTTAGAGTTGGGGTAATACTTGATAGTTCCTTCGAGTTAAAAGAAAGCCAGGAGAGGGAACTGTGAGAAAAAGGATGATTAATGGAATGAGAGCCAACCAGTCCACCCTAAAGGATATCAGTCCTGGGTGTTCATTGGAAGGACTGATGTTGAAGCTGAAACTCCAGTACTTTGGCCACCTGATGTGAAGAGCTGACTCATTGGAAAAGACCCTGATGCTGGGAAAGATTGAGGGCAGGAGGAGAAGGGGACGACAGAGGATGAGATGGTTGGATGGCATCACTGACTCAATGGACATGAGTTTGGGTGAACTCCAGGAGTTGGTGATGGACAGGGAGGCCTGGCGTGCTGCAGTTCATGGGGTTGCAAAGAGCTGGACACGACTGAGTGACTGAACTGAACTGAATGGAATGAGCCCAAGAAGTGGTAGGAAAAAAAGATGGATAAAAGGAAAAGAGGGACATGGAAAGAGAGGGAAAGAAAAGAAGATGAGGCGAGTATGTCATGACGACAGGTATGTTTTAATAATGGAGTTCAAACCAGGTGACCCCCAAATCATCTCACCAACTGGAGATAGTATGAGGCAAGATCTTCTGCTGAAGTTGAGACTGATGCTGAGGTGTTTTGGGTGGATTGAGGATGAGGAGTAGGGACACAATTATAATTTCGATTTTGAAAGATTTGATAGGTGGTTAACAGGGTATTAGGTAAATATTAAATAATAGATGGATCCAAGATCTAGAAAGTTCATGTAGGAAACAGGGGCTTTATTTTCAGTTTTTGTGTTAGTAACTTCTAATCAAATTACCTGATTCTAAGAGGAACTATTTTCTGATTTTAGGTTTTGTGATAAGGAGAACATCTAGTTGTAGATTATAGTCTTAAGACATTTTTAAAGTTCTAAACACACTATTAATACATTTACTTAAAACATAAAACCATACTGAAAGTTATGAAGTGGAAAATAAATCTGTCCTGGTCATTCCTTCTTCTTGTGTTGATCATTGTTAAGTTTCTTGTATATTCTTAGAAGGTGTTTGTGTGTGTATGTCCCTTTCTTAAAGCTATGCCAGTGTGTGGATTTATTAATTTTTTTTTGTAATTTAGCTCTTATTAAGGTGAGACTTAAAGAGATTTTTAATGATGCCATGCTCTAGTTTACTCATTATAATCAGTTTTATTCCAAGGTTTTTAGTGATATTTGAGATGTAAACATTGAGCCAAAACAATTCAGCATACTTTAAGTTAGGTAGCAATTTCATAATGGTTGAGATTGGTACTTCAGCATGAACTATGACAGTATTCTTATAAAAATTACTCTTAGGGAAAATAATATTTCACTAGAACATATTTTGTATTTATTTTTCCCACTTAGCATCTTATTAAGTGTTAACAACATCGATAGCCATTTTCTAAATTAAAAAGAGAAAATGATCTTCAAAGTGTAGTGGAGAAAGCTTTCATTTTATTTCAGGCTTGCCAAGTTAAATGTCTTCCTCTTTTACCCTTCCAAATAAACTGTTTATTTAGCAGTCCATCTTCACTCTATCCCTTTCTGAGTTTTCTCCTTAGAGTCCCAAACCTCCTTTGTGGTCTTGGGTTGACAGTAATTATAGCTAATGTATGGGCTTCCCTGGTGACTCAGACGGTAAAGAATCCGCCTGCGGTGTGGGAGACCTGGGTTCAGTCCCTTGGTTGGGAAGATCCCCTGCAGGAGGGCATGGTAACCCACCCCAGTATTCTTGCCTGGAGAATCCACACGAACTGAGGAGCCTGGTGGTCTGCAGTCCATGGGATGGCAAAGAGTTGGACATGACCCAGCGACTAAACACACAGCACAAAGTTAATGTATAGATCTGGTGCAGGAATAAAAATTTGAAATGCAATGTGACTAATGTTTCTGGATTTGTCTTTGGTTTTTATAGTCGTGTACTGTAAAAAATGTTTAAAACTTAAGACGATTTCTATAGGAAATCCTTTAAAATTTAGCACAGGTACAACAAGTCATAGGTTCTTACAGGTTACTTTCTCAGAGTTCTGTTCTGTTAGTTAAAGCTCTTTCTTACCAGTATTGACAGCAGGGTCATGTGGTAGCCCCACTGCCATCCTAGAAGCATTTCTGTAAAGAAGATAGCACTTTGACTTGTATTCCAGGAGCGTTATTAAGCTCATCTGTGCGCTGGCCAGGTCTCTTGACTTTTGTGAACAATTACAGAGAATTGTTTTTTAACTTGTGTGTTTTTACTTGTATTTTAGAATTAGGTATGCAGTTTTAAACCTAGGGATGAGAGTGTGAAGCACAACTACCTACAAAAAGAGTCCAACCTTTACCATTGGCATTATTAGAGCTGTCTGTTAGCACTTTTATGAACTTTTCCTTACTGTCTATAGTTTTCAGGATGAGTTTTCGTTCATATCCTCCTGCGTGCAGCACCACATGCATCCTGTGTTACAGGCAGGCAGTATGCTGCAGCCTGTACTGTTATTTGCTTGTAACACAATTTTTAATAAAAACTAGAATGTCAGGTAAAACCAATGCTAATAGGTAATAAGGGAAACCTGTGGTTTAATGTGTGTTTATGTTGCATCTATTTTCCTAACAAATAGAATTTCATGAATTATAAACTAGCTCTTAATAATCTTTCTCAAATAGTGAATTTATGAATGTACAGGTATACTTCAGGTCTGCCTTCAGTATCTAGCTGTCACTCTTGACCATCATTCTTTTGACTTACTTTATTTGCTCATTTTCTTGTTTTTTCAGTCTACTGCAGTCTAGATCTGTGATGTCCAGTTCAGTAGCTGCTAGCTACATGTGGCTATTTAAAAAATTTTTAATGAAATAAAATTGTAAATTCAGTTCTTTTGTCATAATGTCTCTAAGTGCCCAGTGGCTGCTTGTAGCTTGTGGTTACAGTATTGGTGCAGATATTGGTGCAGATTTTCATCATTGCATAAATGCCTATTCGATAGTGCTGGTCTAGAATGATTATGCATCTACATGTCACTGAAAATTACTATGTTGCCAGTAATCTTCTAATTATCTACATGAGATTGGGGGTTGAAAAGATTTGACTGTAGACTCTGGTTCTGCCATTTTCTAGCTAAGTTGTTAAGTTGCTCAGTCGTGTCCGACTCTTTGCGACCCCATGGACTGCAGCGTGCCAGGCTTCTGTGTCCTTCACCATCTCCTGGAGCTTGCTCAAACTGATGTCTGTTGAGTTGGTGATGCCATCCAACCATCTTGTCCTCTGTTGCCCTCTTCTGCCTTCAGTCTTTCACAGCATCCGGGTCTTTTCTAGTGAGTTGGATCTTGATAGCAGGTGGCCAAAGTATTGCATCAGGTGGCCACATTCTAGTTGAGAATTCTAGTTGTTTGACGTTGAACAAATGCCATAAACTCTGTAGGCCTTGTTTAGTATGTGTGTAAAGTGGGAATAAACACCTGAGAGACAGGTGACCCTAGAGAGTCTGGAAATCACTGCCAGCCTAGGCTCCTACATACTATAGGAATTCAGTAAATACTTGTTGAGTGAGTAAATTGAGTGAGTTCATGAATTCTTTATTTATTCTCAGAGTTTCACCATCTTCTATGTACTGATGATTCATATTTTTGGCCCACATTATTCTCTTCTTCTCTAGTCCATAATTGCTTACTGGATGTATACTAAATGAGGATGTCTGTAAAACACCTTAAACTCAACGTAACTAAAACCCCATTCATTATATTATCTTCATATTTATGCTTCATTATTCCTTAATTTTTCTTAATGGAAACAGTATCTGTCCATTTGCTCCTTTCTGGAAACCTGGTATACCTTTTATTCAGCTGGTAAAGAATCTGCCTGCAATGCAGGAGACCCTGGTTCAATTCCTGGGTCTGGAAAATCCCCTGGAAAAGGGACAGGCTACCCATTCCCATGTTCTTGGGCTTCCCTGGTGGCTCATATGGTAAAGAATCCGTCTTTGATACAGGAGGCCTGGGTTCGATCCCTAGGTTGAGAAGATCCCCACCCACTCCAGTATTGTGGCCTGGAGAATTCCATGTACAGAGGAGCCTTGCAGGTTGTACAGTCTGTGGGGTCGCAGAGAGTAGGACACGACTGAGCGACTTTCATTTTCACTTTTCATTGCTACCTAAGTCTTAAGCAGTCATCTGTTACGGTCTGTACTAAGAAAGCGTGACACAGGAACATCACCGGATGTGGTTTGGGGATGGGCAACTCAGTCACTCACTCGAGGGACTTCTGGGGCATTCCAGACTGGCTCACGTACTATCCATAAAGAGGAAAATGGACTGTTTTCCCAGCATGTTAATGCTTCCTGCCATCAGTAGTGGCCCCTGAATCTAAAATACAGTAACATAGCTGAAAGCAGCATTGTGCTAAGCAAAGAGTTCTGTATACTCTGTCCATACACTGCATTCTTCCTCTGGACTGATACTTGCAGTTTATCTGTGTTGGAAGATTTTATTGCACATTTCCTTTCCCTCTAGTTTTTTTTTTTTTTTTTAGTTCTACCAATTTTTTGCTATCAACCTAACTCCCTCCACCCTCATGCACACGCTGCTCAGTCATGTAACCCCCATGGACCACCAGCCTGGCCGACTCCTCTGTCTGTGGACTTTGCCAGGCAGGAATACTGGAGTGGGGTTGCTGTTTTCTTCTCCATGCCCCAGTTTTTTGTGCATTGTTTTTTCTTTGTTTCTGTAACTTAGCTTCAGATACCTTTTACACTTTTTTCTATTACAGTTGACCCTTGAACAACATGGATTTGAACTTGGTATGTCTATTTACACGCAAATTTTTTTCAATAAATACAGTACTGCAAGAGCGGGGGTTGGTTGAATAGCATCTGCAGAGGGCTGAACTCCGGAACTTGAGCATATGCAGGTTTTGGTGTCTGGCAGGTTCTGGAAGCACTCCTGTACTTTGAGCCTACTTTTAGTGCCATGCTTGTTAGTTATTTAGCACATCTTTAACTGTGTTAATTTTTTTATTAGGATTCTTGTTGGTTTTGTTAGTAGTCTGGTTAGAGTTGCCCCGATTTTGAGTGTCTTGCTTCCAGCTGTTTTCCTTAAGCCATGTTATTTTTAAACTGTGATTGATTGTATCTTTGTTTTAAGGTGTAGTTTTTAGACCATGAAGATTTTTCAGGAACATAAGTATCATGTTATAGTAAATGTATCCTGTCATTTAGATCCCAAAATACCTTCTGAATCAACCTTATCCCTATGCTTCTGGCATCATTGCAGTTCCATTTATTTCTTACCTGGACTATTTCTGTAGCCTGTTTGGTGCTTTCTTTGCTCTTTTTGCGTCTAGGTTCTTCATTCTGTCTTCCATACTACCACTGGAGTTTGTCTTCTGAAAAAGACATCTAGTGTTACTACCTTATTTAAAAGTCAGTGCCACGTCTTCTAGAATTCAACATTTAAACTCTTTTGCATGGCACTTATGTTCTGATCCTTGTTTCTAGCCAGGCTTATGCTGTAACCAAGTCAAACTTTTTGGTTCTTAAATGCCTCATTTTTCACCTGTTGGTGCCTTTGTATATACATTTATTCCATCTGCGGTGTCCTTTCATTTGCTTTCTCTGGCAAACTTCAGGATCCTATTCCAGTTGCATTTCCCAACTCCTCAAGGTAATTAATGGCCGTTTGTAAGTAACTTTCATTATACTACATCCCATATTTCATTGTGTTTCATTGCCTCACTCTTAAGTGCTGTGAAATCTCTAGGGCGGGGGATGCATTTTTATTCATCTCTGTTTAGCCAGTTGCCTTTGTGGTATGCTCCTGGAATATAAATGCTAATGCTGGGTGGGCAGGTAGGTACTTGGGAAGCCAGCAGAGGTGCAAGTGAATGAGTTACATCTATCTTGGGCCATGGGGGGGGTCTTGGAAAGTCCTGTGAATAAACAGTTAGAAAACACAAGGGGTTAGGCACAGTTGGAAAGCTACCAAAGTGGAAACTGCTGTTGATTCTAAAAGTTACAGGATTATTTTATTCTTTAAGGTTCTTTTTACATATCTGAGTAAAGTGTCAGTTACATGTCATTTGTTAAACAGTAAGAATATTCTTTCACAAATAAATAACATTCAAAATTTATAAATAATGTTTAGTTTTGTTGACCTAAACTGATTTACCTTAACATTTTCTAGAACAACTGGTAAAGAGGAACTGCGACTCTTAGGTCTTTAATTTCTTAATTTAGCAAACATCTATCTTCACCTACTACATATGTTGAAATGTCAAGTATAGTGGTAGGTGCAGAGATGACAGGAAAAAAATATATAGCCCCAAAGACTTTACAGCATAAATTGACCCAGGCGTGTAGAGGGAAGATTTTAATACAGTGTAAGTACTTCAGTAGAGCCATTAGAAAGTGCTGGACTTCTCTAGTCGCTCTGCTTGCCCAGTTTAAACAACATATAGCAGCTCTTTGGACATTCTAAAAATTCATTTTAGTCACATTACTCATCTAATAGAGTTGTATAATGTCAAGTAATTATTTAAGTGCTGAAAGAATACTGTAATCATTTTGTTGTTGACTGTATTGCTTTTTTTTTGTACGTATAGTTGATTTATAGCGTTGTACCCCTCTGTGCTGTGTGGCACAGGGACTCAGTTATACTCACAGACATTCTTTACTTTGTCCATTATGGTTTATCAGTTATGTTGTTTTTAGTGTATTTTATTTGATACTATGAGACATACTGTGATGTGGTATGTCGGCTGTAGAATTGGAAGACCTATACTGGAGAAATATATATCTGTAAAGTGGCCTCAGGATTGCTTGATTTAGAGTTCTGGTGGGTATTGGGTAAGGAAGTCACCTAGGATGCTTGATACAGTGCAAAGTACTGTTCACAGCTTTAAAAATCAAACTTCTGAAAACTAGTATGTAACATTCTAGGGAGGTCTAGATTTCATAATTCAGTTCAGTCGCTCAGTCGTGTCGGACTCTTTGCGACCCCATGAACCGCAGCACGCCAGGCCTCCCTGTCCATCACCACCAGCGCCCAGAGTCCACTCAAACCCGTGTGCATTGAGTCGGTGATGCCATCCAACCATCTCATCCTCTGTCGGCCCCTTCTCCTCCTGCCCTCAATCTTTGCCAGCATCAGGGTGTTTTCAAATGAGTCAGCTCTTCGCATCAGGTGGCCAAAGTACTGGAGTTTCAGCTTTAGCATCAGTCCTACCAATGAACACCCAGGACTGATCTCCTTTAAGATGGACTGGTTGGATCTCCTTACAGTCCAAGGGACTCTCAAGCGTCTTCTCCAACACCACAGTTCAAAAGCATCAATTCTTCTGCGCTCACATCCAACTCTCACATCCATACATGACCACTGGAAAAACCATAGCCTTGACTAGATGGACCTTTGTTGACAAAGTAATGTCTCTGCTTTTTAATATGCTGTTTAGGTTGCTCATAACTTTCCTTCCAAGGAGTAAGTGTCTTTTAATTTCATGGCTACAGTCACCATCTGCAGTGATTTTGGAGCCCAGAAAAATAAAGTCTGACACTGTTTCCACTGTTTCCCCATCTATTTGCCATGAAGTGATGAGACCAGATGCCATGATCTTAGTTTTCTGAATGTTGAGCTTTAAGCCGACTTTTTCACTCTCCTCTTTCACTTTCATCAAGAGGCTTTTGAGTTCCTCTTCACTTTCTGCCATAAGGGTGGTGTCATCTGCATATCTGAGGTTATTGATATTTCTCCTGGCAATCTTGATTCCAGCTTGTGCTTCCTCCAGCCCAGCATTTCTCATAATGTACTCTGCATAGAAGTTAAATAAGCAGGGTGACAATGTATAGCCTTGATGTACTCCTTTTCCTATTTGGAACCAATCTATTGTTCCATATCCAGTTCTAACTGTTGCTTCCTGACCTGCATATAGGTTTCTCAAGAGGCAGGTCAGGTGGTCTGGTATTCCATCTCTTTCAGAATTTTCCACAGTTTATTGTGATCCACACAAAGGTTTTGGCATAATTAATAAAGCAGAAATAGATGTTTTTCTGGAACTCTCTTGCTTTTTCAATGATCCATGCAAAGAAATAGAGGAAAAAAACAGAATGGGAAATACTAGAGATCTCATCAAGAATATCAGAGATACCAAGGGAACATTTCATGCAAAGATGGGCTCAATAAAGGACAGAGATGGTAGGGACCCAACAGAAGCAGAAGATATTAAGAAGAGGTGGCAAGAATACACAGAAGAACTATGCAAAAAAGATCTTCACGACGCAGATAATCACGATGGTGTGATCACTCACCTAGAGCCAGACATCCTGGAATGTGAAGTCAGGTGGGCCTTAGAAAGCATCACTACGAACAAAGCTAGTGGAGGTGATGGAATTCCAGTTGAGCTATCTCAAATCTTGGAAGATAATGCTGTGTAAGTGTTGCACTCAATATGCCAGCAAACTAGGAAATTAGCAGTTGCCACAGGACTGGAAAAGGTCAGTTTTCATTCCAATCCCAAAGAAAGGCAATGCCAAAGAATGCTCAAACTACCACACAGTTGCATTCATCTCACACACTAGTTAAAGTAATGCTCAAAAGTCTCCAAGCCAGGCTTCAGCAATATGTGAACTGTGAACTTCCAGATGTTCAAGCTGGTTTTAGAAAAGGCAGAGGAACCAGAGATTTCATAATTACTTCATCCTTATTTTTGTAATAGCTCAGTCCAGTTAATTTGCTTATGGACAAAGTAGAAAGTGTATCAGAATGTTTTGAAATACAAGTAACAAGACCCTCCCAACTAATAAGGAATGTTTTATTTCACAGAATAAGAAGCCCAGAGTCAGAGTTACAGAGTAGTTCAACAGTCTTCATCAGTTTCACCAGAGACATAGGTCCAGTGTACTTTAAAGCTCTGCATGTCAGGAGAGGGCTGTCATAATTTTAGATACTGCTATCTGACTGAAGAAGAGCAGGTAACACTTCAAGTGTCTTTCTATTAGGGAGGAAAAACTTGCACGTTTCACAGCAGGGTTCTTTCTTAGGTCTCCTTGTGTTTTTCATGTTTCTTACATACCAGAAAAAGACCAGATTCCTTACTCAGGCAGCTGAGTTTTTACTAGCTGGCTAGATTACTTTACATGACCAGGGGATAGGCCTTATAGTCTTAAAAACAACCTCATCAATATTTTATTTGCTACTCTGAACAGAAGTCACAGATTTTTGATGGGAATTTTGGTAGTGAGAATTATACCTGGCTTCTGATAGTATACTGTATCTTTTCCCTCACCGATATATAACTGTCACCCAGTATTGTCAGCCTCTTAACATAAATATTTTCTGTACCTAGTTTTCCATAACCAAAACCATAGACCCCATATTTCTACCTGGAATTTATAACAAGTTCTTAAAACTAAACAATAAAAAAACAGCCTAACTAAAAAATGGGCAAAGGATCTGAATTGAAATTTCTCCAGAGAATATAAACAGATGTCCCATAAGCACATGAAAAGATGTGCAACATCATTAGTCATTCAGTTCAGTTCAGTTGCTCAGTCATGTCCGACTCTTTGCAACCCCATGAATCACAGCACGCCAGGCCTCCCTGTCCATCACCAACTCCCAGAGTTCACTCAGACTCACGTCCATTGAGTCAGTGATGCCATCCAGCCATTTCACCCTCTGTCGTCCCCTTCTCCTCCTGCCCTCAATCCCTCCTAGCATCAGAGTCTTTTCCAGTGAGTCAACTCTTCGCATGAGGTGGCCAAAGTACTGGAGTTTCAGCTTTAGCATCATTCCTTCCAAAGAAATCCCAGGGCTGATCTCCTTCAGAATGGACTGGTTGGATCTCCTTGCAGTCCAAGGGACTCTCAAGAGTCTTCTCCAACACCACAGTTCAAAAGCATCAATTATTCAGCGCTCAGCTTTCTTCACAGTCAAACTCTCACATCCATACATGACCACAGGAAAAACCATAGCCTTGACTAGACGGACCTTTGTTGGCAAAGTAATGTCTCTGCTTTTCAATATGCTGTCTAGGTTGGTCATAACTTTTCTTCCACGGAGTAAGCGTCTTTTAATTAGGGCAATGCAAATCAAAACCACAGAGAGATACCACTTAACACCCCACTAGCATGGCTATAATAAAAAAGACCAGGTGTGTGTTGAGGATGTGGAGAAATTGGAACCCTCATAACATTGCTGGTGGGGTTATAAATGTTGTACCTGCCCTAGAAAATAGTTCTTCAGAGTGTTTAACATAGGGTTACGTGTGTGTGTGTGTGCGCGCGCACACGCACATGAGTGTCAATGTGAGTAGCTCAGTTGTGTCTGACTCTTTGCGACTCCATGGACTGTAGCTTACCAGACTGTTCTGTGCATGGAAGTCTCCAAGCAAGAATACTGGAGTGGGTAGCCATTCCTTTCTCCGGAGAGCAACTGTAAGACTTGGTAATTCCATTCCTAAGTATATACTCATAAGACATTAAATGAAAAACATTTACTAAAGTTTGTAACAGCCTTATTTATAGTAACCCCCCAAATGGGAATAATCTGCATGTCCATTAACTGAAGAATGGATAAATAAATAAAATCTGGTATATACATACAACAAAGCATTATTTGTCAGTAAAAAGAAATTTTTTCTTAACCATGAATGAATCTAGAAAATATCTGCTAAGTGGAAAAAAAAATTACAAAGGAATACTTATTCTATGATTCTACTGATACGTATTCTGGATACAGAATAGGCAAGTATGTAGAAACAGAAAGTTATACATTAGTGGTTGTTTATGGCTGGGGTGAAGCTGGGAGATGGGAGGACTACCAGTGGATATAGACTTTCTTTTTAGGGTGATGAAAATGCTCCAAAGTTAATTGTGGTAATGTCTACACTGCTGTCATTGTGCTAAAAACCACTGAATTAATTATATGCTTTAGTTGAATTATGTGATTTGTTAATTTTATCTCAATAAAGCTATTGTTAAAAAGAAATCCTTGGGACTTCCTCAGTTGCCCAGTGGTTAAGACTTTGTGCTCCCAACACAGAGGTCACAGGTTCAGTTCCTGGTCAGGAAACTGAGATCCTACATGCCACAAGGTGCGACCAAAAAAACCCCAAATGTCCAACCAGCCAAACAAAAAACCTTCACAAAACTTTAATAATCAAAACAATGTGATGATGGCATAAAGCCAGACACAGATCAGTGGAACATAATAGTGAGCCCAGAAATAAACCTATGCATCTTTGGTGAGTTAATTTATGATAGAAAAGCCAAGAATATAAAACTGGGGAAAGGATAGACTCTTCAGTGGTGCTGGGAAAACTGAACCACTGTTTTACACCATACACAAAAATTGACTCAGTTGTTTAAAGACTTGAACATAAGGCCTGAAACCATAACACTTCTAGAAGAAAACACAGGCAATAAGCTCCTTGACATGCATCTTGGCTTTGATTTTTTTGGATATGACACTGGAAGCAAAGGCAACAAAAATAAACAAGTTGGGACTGCTAAAAAGCTTCTGCATAGCAAAGGAAACCATCAGCAAAATGAAAAAGAGACGTACCAAACAGAAGAAAATATTTTCAAATTATGTATCTTGAGTTAATATCCAAAATATATAAAGAACTCATATAGCTCAATTGAATAAAAACAGTCTGACTGAAAATTCGACAGAGAATCTAAACAAACATTTCTCCAAAGGAGACATACAGATGGCCAGCAGGTACATGGAAAGATGTTCATCACTGATCATCAGGGAAACACATATCAAAGTGACGAGATACGGTTCTCACACCTGTTAGAATGACTACTATATGTGTATATGTATGTATATATATACACACATATATATAAACATAAACGAGACAACAGATGTTGACAGAGATACAGAGAAAAAGGAATCCTTGTGCACTGTTTGGAGGAATGTAAATTGGTATAGCCACTTTGGAAAAAAGTATGGCGGTTCCTTAAAAAATTAAAAATAAAACTAACTATGTGATCCAGCAATCCCACTTTGGGTTATTTATTCAAAAGAAATGAAAAAAGCTTTCTCAGAAAGATACATACATCCCCATCCATTGCAGCATTTACAGTAGTTAAGTCATGCAGCAGCCTAAGTGTCCATGGATGGATGGATGGTTAAGAGAAATTGTGGTATATATATTTGCATATATGATGTAATATTCGCCATAAAAAAGAAGAATGTCTTGCCATTTGCAGCAGTATGGGCAGACTTTGAGGGCATTTTGCTAATTGAAATAAGTCAGAGCAAAACAAATTCCCTATGATCTCACTTACATGTAGAAGCCTAGAAACAGAAACAAAACCCCAAAGCCAAGCTTACACGTAACAGATTAACAGTTAGTGTTTGTCAGAGGCAAGGGATGGTAGGTGGGGGAAATGGGTAAAGGTGTCAAAAGCTATAAACTTCCAGTTATAAAAGAAATTAGTCATGGAAATGTACAGCGTGGTGACTGTAGTTAATACTGTGTTGTGTATTTGAAAGTTGTTAGAGTAGCTCTTAGAAATTCCCATTATGGCATTTTTCACAGACCTAGAACAAAAAATTTCACAGTTCTTATGGAAATTCAAAAGACCCTGAATAGTCAAAGCAGTCTTGAGAAAGAAGAATGGAACTGGAGTAATCAATTTTCCTGACTTCAGACTATACTAAAATGTCATCAAGACAGTATGGTAGTGGCACAAAAACAGAAATATAAACCAATGGAACAAGATAGAAAGCCCAGAGCTAAACCCATACACCCATGGGTACCTTCTGTTTGACAAAAGTGGCAAGAATATACAATGGGGAAAAGATAGTCTCTTCAGTAAGTGGTTCTGGGAAAACTGGACAGCTACATGTAAAAGAATGAAATCAGAACACTCCTTAACACCATACACAAAGATAAAATGGATTAAAGACCTAAATATAAGACCAGAAACTATAAAATTCTTGGAGGAAAACATAGGCAGAACACTGCATGACATGAATCACAGCAAGATCCTCTTTGACCCACCTCTTAGAGTAATGGAAATAATGACCAAAATAAACAAGTGGGACCTAATTAAGCTTTTGCACAGCAAAGGAAACTATAAACGAGGTGAAAAGACAATGCTCAGAATGGGAAAAAATAATAGCAAATAGAATGACTGTCGAAGGATTAATATCCAAAATTCGCAAGCAGCTCATGCAACTCAATACCAGAAAAACAAACAACCGAATCAGAAAATGGGCAGAAGACCTATACAAACATCTCTCCAAAGATACGGATGACTAATACACACATGGAAAGATGCTCAACATCACTCACTATTAGAGAAATGCAAATCACAACTACAATGAGATATCCCCTCACACACATCAAAAAATCCACAAGCAATAGATGCTGGGGAGGGGGTGTGGAGAAAAGAGAGCCCTTGTGCACTGTTGGTGGAAATGTAAATTGGTAACAGTCGCTATGGAAGACAGTATGGAGAGAGATTCCTTAAAAAAGTAGGAGTAAATCTCATATGACCCAGCAATCCCACTACTAGGCATATACCCTGAAAGAAAGAAAAGTGAAAGTGAAGTTGCTCAGTTATGTCCGACTTTTTGCAACCCCATGGACTGTAGCCTACGAGGTTCCTCTGTCCATGGGATTTTCCAGGCAAGAGTACAGGAATAGGTTGCCATTTTCTTCTCCAGGGTATCTTCCCAACCAAGGTCTCCTCATTGCAGGCAGATGCTTTACCATCTGAGCTACCAAGGAAACCCTATACCCTGAAGGAAACCATAATTGAAAAAGACACATGTACTCCAGTTTTCATTGCAGCACTATTTACAGTAGCTAGGACATGGAAGCAACTTAGATATCCATTGAAAGATGAATGGACAAAGAAGCCGTGGTACATATATACAATGGAATATTTCTCAGTCATAAAAAGGAACAATTTGAGTCAGTTTTAATGAGGTAGAGGAACCTAGAGCCTATTTTACAGAGTGAAGTAAGTCAGAAAGAGCAAAATATATATTAACATATGTATATGGCATCTAGAAAGATGGTACTGATGAGCCTATTTGCTGGGGAGCAGTGGAGATGCAAACATAGAAAACAGAGTGGGACTTGGAGAGGTGAGGAAGGAGTGGAATGAATGGAGATAGTAGCATGGCAACATGCACCATATATAAAATAGATAGCCAGTGGGAATTTGCTACATGACTTAGCTCAAACCAGTGCTCTATGAAAACTTACAGGGAGGTGGGAGGGAGGTTGAAGAGGTAGGGGACATATGTATTCCTATGGTGATCCATGTGGATGTATGGCAGAAACCAACACAATATTGTAGAATAATTATCCTTCAATTAAAAATAAGTAAGTTCCCATTATAAGAAAAAGAATTGTTAACTATTTAAGGTGTTGAGTGTTGACTTATTGTAATTATTTTGCAGTATATACAAATATTGAATCATTGTGTTAGACATCTGAAACTAATCCAATGTTGTGTGTAAATTGTATCTGAATTTAAAAAAATACCTGAGGTAGTAGACTTGATCTGGCTGCTTTACAGATTATTACTTCTGATTTCTCCTGCAAAATCATTTCCTTCTATCTGACTGAACCTTCCTTTATTTCTTCTCATTGTTATCATCTAACATTTTTCTGGATAAAACACTTTTCATTCAGAATTTAAGTACCTGTGTCCTATTGCCTCTCTAGGTTCCACTGTTGTGTTTTCTTCATTTTCACCCTTGCTTTAGCGTTCCTTGGCCTTCTCCATAATCACCATACAATTCTCTCTACTAGAGCTATATCTTGTAGCCACTGTATCCTGTGGTCTCTTATCATAGTCCATAACTCTTCCACTACTGGGACTTTATTTCCTCTGTTTAGAGATTATTTTCTCAATTATAATTATTGAACATGCTGTGACTTTAGAATTTTCTGTTTTGTTTTGGGATTGTGTATGTTTTTAAAGTAAAATATAGTACCAAATTAGTACTGTTCCCTGCAAGAATTTGTTGGACGATTTGCATTTATTTTATACTTTCCATTCCTTTACTCCTCCTCTCAGCTGTCTCCACCTATATCACACCCTCTCATTGTCCTGTTTCTGCGATTGTTGCCATTGTGTTAGATATAGGAGCAACATATTTTAAATTGCTTTGTTAGTATGAGTTGTTAGCGACAAGCCTCTTTGAACTTAAGTGTTCTAAGATGTGATGAAAATGGTTTCCTGACTTCTTTCTCTTGTATAATGCAGAAAGGGTGTGGCTTTATGATATATTGGTAAGAATACTATAGAAATTATATTAGATTGGGTTCAAATTTGATCTCCACTACCACCAGCTGTGTGACCTTGTGCAAACTGGTTAACCTTGACACTTCATCTACCCAGAAGTTTGTTTGGAAGATAAATGAGATAAGGTACGTGAAGTTGCTAATGGAGTACACAGCACATAGTATTTCTTCTTATTTTTTTGTATTCCACAAAGTTAACTATTCTTTTTCCGTCCCTGTTTATATTCACAAAACTAACTTAAAGATTATGTTCTAGATCCATCAGTTTTTGCCTTAAAAAAAGTCCATTAGAACTTGACAAAGTAACAACATTTATTGTACTGCAGTCTTTTCTTTTCCCCATGGAAAGGCATTTTATTTTAAATATAGCAGTGTGTACATGTCAGTCCCTATTGCGTGTTTAGTTTGAAATAAAGTAATTACTGAAATTTAGATGGGTACATTTAAAGTATCTGAAGGATTTTAGAACTTTTATATATATTGTCTTAATTTGAAGAAAAATCTTAATTTTATTGTTAGAATAAAAGCAGATGAAAATGCCACCCATTAAGATAATTTTAGTGAGAGTTTTTTAGGGGTAGTGTTCGTAATTACTCTTTGTGTAGCAGTCTGCATAACTTAAAACTTATTGATCAAATTAAAGTTATATCTTATTTTTAATAGTACAAGTTTTGAAGTCTGAACTTACCCCTGCCATGGAAATAATTGTTATTTGTCCCCTTTGTGACTCTTAACTCCCTCTTACTTGAAATTTTTCCTTGTACAATTTTTAGAACCGTATTAGAATATGATCCATAATAGAGTGAAAATACTATATATGTTCTGTTATGGTCTAAGAAAACATGAAATAATATAGATTATGATAAAGCCATGATGGAATATTAAATTATTTGAATAGGACCATATTCTACCGACTCTTTCCCTGTTTTTAATAATTTCTGTTCTTAGTGAATTTCTCATCTAATTATTTAAGTGTTAATATTTTGCTATTTTTTATTTTGTTTTCCTTTTTTAATGAACTCCCCTTTGAGTGGTGAAGGTTACTATCTGTATGCTGATAATGTCCAAGATCATATCTCTAGTTATGATCTTTCCTCTGAGTGCAGGTTCTGTACTTGGTGGATATATCTACCTTCATGTCCATAGCCCCCCTGCAGTTTCAAACTGTGTGTTTAGGGGACTTGAGAACCTGCAGTGTTTATGCTTTGATCATGCCTCGCATATTGTATTGCACACGGATGGGCGTTTTTCCCTCTCCTCGCTCATGGGTCTGTTAAAGGGTATAAATAGGAGGCTCTTTATGTGCGGAAAAATACTTCAGAATGTTAATAAAGCAATATAAACAGTTACAAATTCATATAGCAAAGTTATACTTAGATTCAGACAGCTCAGTGAAAAAGTAATCGAGTGTGTTATGAATTAGTCATAGTGTAAAATGAGATGAATAAGCTAGGCTGCTTTAAAATTAAGAACTTTTCTTCATGAAGTGTTACCATTAACCATTCTCCACTAAAAGGATCTTGGGCTCCTTGGAGAGCTGATTTCAGGACTGGGGCAGGCAAAGTGCAGTGTATGCTTGCAGCGTCTTGTGCCCGAAGGTAAGGAAGGCTCATAAAATGATGGGAATGTATTAAAAGAACACAGGATCTAGCCTACAGGGGAAGGTTCCCACAGGTCACATGTGGGACAATTTAAACCGCGTTAGATATGATGACAGAAGATTATAACCCATTGAAATAAACCCATTAAGTCCATGCTGAAATATGTAAGTACATGTGGACATTGAGGAAAAAGAAATCTTTCCTACAGGAGGAAGCCAAATAAGAAATGTTGAAGGATTGATGAAATTAGAAAAATACCATATGGCAATTGTGTCAGTTACCTATTACTTCAGAACAAATTACCCAACAGTATAGTAGCCTAAAATAACATATTATTTTACAGTTTCTCTGGATTTAGCTGTGTTTTCTACTTGATGGAAACTGCAAAGACTGACATGAAGGTGTTAGTCTGTGGGTTGTGGTCTCATCTGAATGCTTGATTGGGGAAGAATCTGACTTCCACAGTGTTGTTGGCAACATTTAGTTCTTTGTGGGCTGTTGACTAGAGGTCTCCTTGCTATGTGAGCTTCATTAAAGCGTGCAAAATGAGGTTATAGAAGGAGACTTGTTGGCAAGGTGGAAGTCACAGTCTTTTGTAACCTAATCACAAAAGTGGTATCCCCTTAATATTGTCATACTTGGTTGGTTAAAGGCAAGTCACGCAAGGCAAGGGGATTATATAAGTCACACAAGGCAAGGGAATATCAGGAGGTGGAAATCAGCTTGGAGGCTGGCTAACCTAGCAGCCATCATGATATAATTGACTCAGACTAGAATCATCAGTTGATGTTAAAATGAGTGGATGAAAAATTGAGGAGTAACTTGGATATTTACATAGACCAAAAAATATCTTCCCACAAGATGCTTATTAAGTGCAAAGGGAAAAATGTAACTTTATGAAGGAGAAATCTGTCAAAGTGATCAATCAAAGTGAAAGTCGCTCAGTCATGTCCGACTCTTTGCTACCCCATGGACTATACAGTCCATGGAATTCTCCAGGCCAGAATACTGGAGTGGGTGGCCTATCCCTTCTCTGGAGGATCTTCCTGACCCAGGAATCAAACTGGGGTTTCTTGCATTGCAGGCATTTCTTCATCAACTGAGCTATCAGGAAAGCCCCTAAGTGATCAGAGTTATCAGTAATGAGAAAAACCAACATTATCTTTTCCCCACTATCTGGCACGAACATGTTACCACCTCTTTGGTATTTTATTCAAATCAAATCATGAGGAAGCATTAGGTAAACTCTTTGAAGGAGAGTCTACAGAATAACTGGCGAGTATTCTTTATAAATATCAAAGTTACGAAATACATAAACGGACTGAAGAATTGTTCCAGTTAAAGTACTCTTAATTAAGAGCGACATGACTATTAACCACAATACATGATCCAAGATTTTTTTTTTTCCCCATAAAGAATGCTATTGGGACACATTTATGTATTGTAGAATAATATAGACTATTATTGTGGAACCATAATAGAATATTAGAAAAAGTAGAACAGATGCATCGTCTACTGGCTTTGTTGCTATGTTAGATTTTCTTTTTCACTGGTGAATCTCTCTTCAAATGCTGCTTTTCTCAATTGGCAAAATTTAAATAAGATCTTTGGATCATCAGTTTTTTAGAGTGGTTCATGATAACTGGGAAATCTCCAAGACCCTTTCAGGGGGTCCACGAGCAAAAGCTGTTTTCATTATAACACAGAAATAATATTTGTTTTATTCACTCTGTTTACATTTGCACTGATGGTGCAAAAGCAGTGACTGGTAAAACTGCTGATACCTTAGCATGAATGAAAACAATGACACTGTACTGTATCAGTAAGTCATTATATTCACTGCCATGCAGTTGCAGTTTAAAAAAACACCAGTTTCTCTCAATATCATTGGTAAAGCAGTAAAAAGTATTAATTTTATTAAATCTAACCAAGAAGAAGCAAATGGCAGTTTTAGAACTGAAATACAATTGATACAGTAATGTAGTGGGTAAAATCAACAGAAGAGAACAGAGGAGTCAATAAACTGGCAGAGGAAAAGAAATTACCTAGTCTGAACAACAGAAAGAAAACATAATGATGAAAATAATCCACAGAGTTTCAGGAAACTGTGGGACTATAAAAAAGATTTAACACTTGTGTCATTGGATTCCTAGGAGAGGAAGAAAAAAGGCTCCCTCCTCAAGAACCGAAGAAAGAGAAAAATCTATTTCCTTACTAAAGGAAGGAAATAAAAACAGAAATCAGGGTAATTGAAAACAGAGGGACAGTAAAGGAAATCAGTGAAAGAAAGAGCTGGTTCTTCAAAAAGATTACTAAACAAACTTCTAGCCACACTGAGAGAAATTAAAGAAGAAGCAAAGTGTCAGTATCAGGAATAAAACATAATAGTATTATCATAGACCCCGAATATGTGAACAAGATAATAAATATTATGAACAGCTCTGCACACCTAAATTTGACAACTTTGATGTATGGACCAGTTTCTTGAAAAATGCAAACCACCACATTTCACCCAGTATGAAATAGATAGTTTAAATAGTCCTATTGTCTTGATACCAAAAAAAGAAGGTACAAAGAAGAAAACTATAGGTCAGTATTCCCATATCAGTGTAGGTACAAAAATCCTTAGCAAAATGTAAGCAAATAGAATTAAACATTAGATAAAAAAAATTTTTTTAATGTCATAACTGTGTATGGCTCATTGCATGGATGCAGCAGGCCTGCTTCACTATTTGAAAATCAACTAACATTAAATAGTGTCAGTCACTCAGTCGTGTCTGACTCTTTGTGACCCCGTGGACTGTAGCCAACCAGGCTCCTCTGTCCATGGATTCTCCAGTCAAGAATACTGGAGTGGGTTGTCATTTCCTTCTCCAGAGGATCTTCCTGACCCAGGGATCAAACCAGGGTCTCCTGCATTGCAGGCAGATTCTTTACCATCTATAGGGAAATCCCCCAGTTAGGTAGTATAGTAATATCAAATCTTGTTTAATAATGTAAATGTCTGTTATATTTATCCCATTCTAAATAACCATCCAGAGATTTATTCATTTGAGGTTGCTGTTCTTCAGTTGCTCGGTTGTGTCTGACTCTTTGCGACCCTGTGGAGTGCAGCATGCCAGGCTTCCCTGTCCTTCACCATCTCCTGGGGTTTGTGCAAACTCATGTCCATGAGTCTGTGATGCCGTCCAGTCATCTCATCCTGTCATCCCCTTCTCCTGCCTTCAGTCTTTCTCAGCATCAGGGTCTTTTCTAATGAATCGACTCTTTGCATCAGGTGGCCAAAGTATTGGAGCTTCAGCTTCAGCATCAGTCCTTCCAATGAATATTCAGGGTTGGTTTCCTTTAGGAGTGACTGGTTTGATCTCCTTGCTGTCCAAGGGACTCTCAAAGAGTCTTCTCCAGTACCACAGTTCGAAGGCATCAGTTCGTCAGGACTCAGCCTTTTTCATTGTCCAGCTCTCACATCTGTTCATGACTACTGGAAAAACCTTAGCTTTAACTATACAGACATTTGTAGGCAAAGTAATGTCTCTGCTTTTTAATATACTGTCTAGGTGTGTCATTGCTTTTCTTCCAGTGAGCAAACGTTTTTAATATCCTGGCTGCAGTCACCATCCACAGAGATTTTGAAGCCCAAGAAAATAGTCTGTCACGATTTCCATTGTTTTCCCATCTATTTGCCATGAATTGGGACTGGGACTGGATGCCATGATCTTCATTTTTTTCAGCCAGCTTTTTCATTCTCTTCTTCACTCCCTTTGAAAAGAAAAAAAAATTTTTAGTATTAATATAATCTACCATATTAACATTCTGAAGAACAAAAATCACATGATCATATCAGTTGATGAAGAAAATGCATTTGATAAAATTCGAGACCCATTCATAATTTTTTAAAAAGTATTTATTAATTTATTTGGCTGCCTCAGGTCTTAAACTTGAGACTCTTGGGATGTTTGTTGCATCATGCAGAATCTTTTGTTGCTGGCCATGGACTCTCCAGTTGTGTCACGTGGGCTCTCTAGTTGTGTCACACGGGCTCAGTAGTTGTGTTGTGTGGGCTCAGTTGCCCTGTGGCATGTGGGATCTTAGTTCCCCGACCAGGGATCAAACCCATGTCACCTGCATTTGCAAGGTGGTTTGTTAACCCACTAGGGAAGTCCCACTCATTCATAATTTGAAGGAAAAAAAAAAAAAGCAAAACTTCAGAAAAATATACTTTGGGGAAACAACTCAGTTGGATAAGGAACATTTATGAAGACCTACTTTATCCTTTTCAAAAAAAGGGAACATTTCATGCAAAGAGGGGCTTGATAAAGGACAGAGATGGTATGGACCTAACAGAAGCAGAAGACATTAAGAGGAGGTGGCAAGAATACACAGAAGAACTGTACAAAAAAGATCTTCACAACCCAGATAATCACGATGGTGTGATCACTCACCTAGAGCCAGACATCCTGGAATGTGAAGTCAGGTGGGCCTTAGAAAGCATCACTACGAACAAAGCTAATGGAGGTGATGGAATTCCAGTTCAGGTATTTCAAATCCTGAAAGCTGATGCTGTGAAAGTGCTGCACTCAATATGCCAGCAAATTTGGAAAACTCAGCAGTGGCCACAGGACTGGAAAAGGTCAGTTTTCATTCCAATCTCAAAGAAAGGCAATGCCAAAGAATGCTCAAACTACTGCACAATTGCACTCATCTCACATGCTAGTAAAGTAATGCTCAAAATTCTCCAAGCAGAGGAACCAGAGATCAAATTGCCAACATCCGCTGGATCATGGAAAAAGCAAAGAGAGTTCCAGAAAAACATCTATTTCTGCTTTATTGATTATGCCAAAGCCTTTGACTGTGTGGATCACAATAAACTGTGGAAAATTCTGAAAGAGATGGGAATACCAGACCACCTGACCTGCCTCTTGAGAAACCTATATGCAGGTCAGGAAGCAACAGTTAGAACTGGACATGGAACAACAGACTGGTTCCAGATAGAAAAAGGAGTACGTCAAGGCTGTATATTG
>NW_011494787.1:3427203-3430466 GCF_000754665.1 Bison bison bison
AAAGAGCCTCTTGATGAAAGTGAAAGAGGAGAGTGAAAAAGTTGGCTTAAAGCTCAGCATTCAGAAAACGAAGATCATGGCATCTGGTCCCATCATTTCATGGGAAATACATAGGGAAACAGTGGAAAGTGTCAGACTTTATTTTTTTGGGCTCCAAAATCACTGCAGATGGTGATTACAGCCGTGAAATTAAAAGATGCTTACTCCTTGGAAGGAAAGTTATGAGCAACCTAGAGAGCATATTAAAAAGCAGAGACATTACTTTGCCAACAAATGTTGTCTGGTCAAGGCTATGGTTTTTCCAGTAGTCATGTATGGATGTGAGAGATGGACTGTGAGGAAAGCTGAGCGCGGAAGAATTTATGCTTTTGAACTGTGGTGTTGGAGAAGACTCTTGCGAGTCCCTTGGACTGCAAGGAGGTCCAACCAGTCCATCCTAAAGGAGACCAGTCCTGGGTGTTCATTGGAAGGACTAATGCCGAGGCTGGAACTCCAATACTTTGGCCACCTGATGTGAAGAGTTGACTCATTGGAAAAGACCCTGATGCTGGGAGGGATTGGGGGCAGAAGGAGAAGGGGATGACAGAGGATGAGATGGCTGAATGGCATCACCAACTCGATGGATGTGAGTTTGGGTGAACTCCGGGAGTTGGTGATGGACAGGGAGGCCTGGTGTGCTGCGATTCAAGGGGTCGCAAAGAGTCGAACACGACTGAGTGACTGAACTGAACTGAATTTTATCCTTAATTCAATATTGGGAGAATCAAATTCTTAAAAGTTTAGTTATTAAAAAAAGTTTAGAGTTCTACTTTCCTTGATGCATACATTTCATACTGGCTATCTTTTAGGCATTTATATGTTCTTCAGATAAACAAGCATGTACTCTTAATACTGAAATAATATTTATAGTTCACAAGGAGAACCTGTAACCAAATAAGACAATGTTGTCATGACCTAAAGTCTACTAGATAAAGATGAATGTCTAAATATTCTGACAGCATGCCCTTTGAAAATATTCTAAACTTTATGTATCTATAAAATTTATTTTTGTTCTCTCACATCTTGACACTTTAAGATCAAAGTAACTCTAAACAAAATGAGATAAAAGAGATCCAAAAATATTTGCATTTCTTTGCCAGAAAATTTCTTTAGAAAATATTCTAGTGTTCTTACTGATTTTTATGTATACCAAAATTATAATCATAATAATTTTTTTTTTAATGCTGAGTAGCATAGATTTAAGGGGAAAGTTAGAATCAGTCCAAGTGTCTATATCTGTTGAAAAACAAATTTGTTAACTTCTCACAAATCAGTTTTTTTCTAGGATAAAGTCAGACCATTTTAATAACTTCTAAAATATGCTCCTCATTCTCAGAAGTATGACAGGTATTAAACCTTTTTTATAATCCCTCAGTTTATAATTCCCCAAGGACTCTGTGGATTTTTTTCAGTTTGTTTTCTTCCTGTTGTTCAGACTGGATAATTTCTTTTCCTCTGTCTACCAGTTTACTGATTCTTGTCTCTGTCTGCTCTATTCTGTTGAGTTTACTCACTGTATTACTGTATCAGTTATTGTTTTTCAGTTCTAAAGTTGCTATTTGGTGGTTCTTTGTATCTTTTATTTCTTTATTGAGGTTTTCTCTTTTATGTTTCATGTATCAGTTGCTTTCCTTGAAGGGACAGGCTCACTGTTCAACACACTGATGCTTAAAAGTCCACCTAAACCAAATTCCTTAAGCTCTGTAGGTTTTATATGTACCTATAAAACTCTTCCTTCAGTAAAGTTAGGATAATGTTAAACCTGGCAAGGGATATAAGAACATAGTAATTGTTGTCTTCATGGACTTTAAAATCTGAAAGTGAATCTGAAAGTGAAGTGAAAGTGAAAGTTGCTCAGTCGTTTCCGACTCTTTGTGACCCCGTGGACTGCAGCATGCTGGGCTTCCCTGTTCTTCACCAACTCCTGGAGCTTGCTCAAACTCATGCCCATTGACTTGGTGATGCCATCCAACCATCTTGTCCTCTGCTGCCCTTTTCTCCTTTTGCCGTCAATCTTTCCCAGCATCAGGGTTTTTTCCAAAGTCAGTTCTTCGCATCAGGTGGCCAAAGTATTGAAGTTTCAGCTTTAGTATCGGTCCTTCCAATGAATATTCAGGACTGATTTCCTTGAGGATTGACTGGTTTGATCTTTTGGCAGTCCATGGGACTCTCAAGAGTCTTCTCCAGCACCACAGTTCAAATATTGTTAAGGAGTTTTGTATCCATGGACATGAAATACTGGAGAATAGTTTTTTTGTGTTTTTTTTTTGTAATGTAGTTGTCTGCTTTTCCTGTCAAGGCAGTGCTGGCCCCATAAAATGAGTTAGGAACTATTTCTTCTGCTTTCTAAATGAATTTGTATGTTTTTGGACTTTGAACGTATGATAGAATTGACCAGTGAAGGCATCAGGTCTTTAGTTTTTTTGTTAAAGGTATTTTTTTTCCCCCTCAAATTCAATTTAATAGCAATAGATCTGTTCAACTTACCTCTTTTTTTCTCTTGAATCAGTTTTGGTAGATTCAGTTTTTCAAGAAACTTGTCCATTTCAGCTGAGTTAAACATTTTATTTTCATATCTTTTTTTAATATACACTTATTTTTCTTTTAATGTCTATAGGATCTGTAGTGATTTGCTTGGGGTGTTATTTATTGACCTTTTCCAAAAAATAAAGTTTTGATTTTACTGATTTTTGTTTCTGTTTGTCTACTTCCTAGTTCATTAATTTCTGTTTTTAGTTTTCTCTTTCTCCCCTTGCCTTGGGTTTAATTTATTCTTTTTCTGGCTTTTAAAGGTGGGAACAAATTTTGCATTTTAGACTTCTCTTCTAGTAGTACTTTCCTCAAAAGACTACTTAACCTGTAGCCTTTAAATTCTGATCAGTTCAGCTTTCACTCTGTTCAAAATATTTTTATTTCTCTCATCATTTCTTCTGTGACTTTTGGGTTATTTAGAATTTTGTTGTTTACTTTCAGATATTTGAATGTTTCCAGATACCTTTGTTTAATTCCATTGTAATGAGAAAATATATTCTGTATGATTTCAGTCCTCTATTAAGTACTTTTTTTTTTTTTTGAGGCTCAGAATAATGTGTATCTTCATGAATGTTCATGTGCACTAGAATAGAGTATTTGTTGTTTTAGGACATCTTGGTTGATACTGTGTTATTCTGATCTTCCATAATTGTGTTTACTTTATCCTTTGGTCTGCTTGTGTTCTGTCAGTT
>NW_011494787.1:3430566-3464678 GCF_000754665.1 Bison bison bison
TTTTTTTTTTTTTTTTTCCCAACAAATATTGTAGTACTCCATGATCAAAGTGAATCCATGGATTAGGGTATCTATGCAAGTCCTGGAACCAATCCCCTGTGATTACTGTGGGATCAGTATATAGGAAAAGGTTCTGGGACCCAGTTACAATGAGTTTTTCTCTACACAACTACAAAATTCTTGGATACCAGGTGTCCTACAATTCAACTCAATTCATCTAGAGATAGCATGAGATTCCACAGGTTAAGGGCTCAGACCTACAAGATTGCCTCCACTCCTCCCCCACCCTCCCGTTAGATGGGAATTCCAAGTCCAGGTTGTTCCTTGAGGTTCTGACCAACCAGTTATAGATTGGAGGTTCCAACAACCCCTGCCTTGAGTTTGGTTAGTTTACTAGTGCATCTCAGAACTCAAAACATTTTACTTACTAGACCACTGGCTAATTATAGAAGGCTGTAACTCAGGAACAGCCAGATGGAAGAGGGACATGGGAAGGCATGTGGAGCTTCCATGCTGTTCCAGGTGCTTCCAAACCCAGAAGGGGTCTCCGGCCCCTATTTTTGTTATTTTTTCTGGAAGCTTCATTATATAGAAGCCTTATATAGAAGCATTATTTGGCATGATTGTTAAACCACTCACCAGTGGTGGTTGAGTTCAGTCTCCAGCCCAGATTAAATCATCAGCCGTTGGTGAGTGGGTTTTTTTTTTAATCGGTAATTCTGGCTGTGCTGGGTCTTCACTGCTTTGTGCGAGTTTTCTCTAGTTAGGGCGAGCAGGGGCTACTCTTTGCTGTGGTGTGCCAGCTTCCCATCGGGGTGGTTTCTCTTATTTCAGAGCATGGGCTTTAGGATGTGCGGGCTTCAGTAGTTGTGGTGCATGGGCTCAGTTGCCCTGCGGCATATGGAATCTTCCCAGACCAGGGATTGAACCCATGTCCCCTGCGTTGGCAGGCAGATTCTTACCCACTGCACCACCAGGGAAGTCCCTGGTGAGTGGTTTAACCCCCAGCCCATTTCTATTCCCCAGAGGCTGGAGGGTGGGGCTGAAAGGTCCAGTCTCTAATCACATGATTGGTTCCCCTGGCCACCAGCCCCTGTCCTTGGTCCTTTCCCATAGTCATGTCATTAATATAGCAAAAGAAATCTCGATAGCTCTCCTCACTTAAAACATTCTAAGGAGTTCTTATGCTAGAAATGAATGAGGACCAAGGATATTTCTCATTACATATCACAGTATATTTAAGATTGTTACATCTTTCTAAATGAATTGACTTTTTTAAGGTTATGAAATAATTCTCTTTATCACTGGTTATATTTCTTGTTCTGAACTCTACATTGTCCATTATTGCTAGCCACTGTATCTTTCTTTTGATTATTGCTTTTATGGTATATCTCTTTCTTTCAACCTATCTGAAAAGTAGGCTTCTTGTATATAGTTGTATATTCTTTTAATTGGACTTATTAGGCCATTTATATCAAACATAATATAATTCTCAGAATGCTTGAATTTAAATCTAAATTGTTAGTTACTATTTTTTTCTCATTTGATTTTTGATCCTTGCTTCCTGTTTATCTACCTTTTTTTGGATTGTTTTTATGATTCCATTTTATTTTTTTTTTATTATAAAGTATTGCTCTAGGGTTTACAATATGCATCTTCATCATGCTCTACCTTCAAATAATGTAATGTTTCCCTTGTAGTATAAGATCTTGACAAATATATTAATTTTTTACATTTTTCTTGGTTACACGTCTTATTTCTACACGTTATATACTCTATAGTACATTGTTATGTTTGTGTTAAATAGTGAAAGTTACATTTGAAAGACATTTAAAAATGAGGAAAATGTATATTTTTCTTAATTTTTGGGTATCTTGGAAAGACATTTTACCTTAGTATTAAATATTTAGGGAGGGTGGGATGATTTGGGAGAATGGCATTGAAACATGTATAATATCATATATGAAACAAGTCGCCAGTCCAGGTTTGATGCATGATACCGGATGCTTGGAGCTGGTGCACTGGGACGACCTAGAGGGATGGTATGAGTAGGGAGGAGGGAGGAGGGTTCAGGATGGGGAACACATGTATACCTGTGGCGGATTCATTTTGATATATGGCAAAACCAATACAATATTGTAAAGTTAAAAAATAAAATCTTAAAAAAATATTTGGAAGATACCTTTCTGGGTATAAAATTAGACAGGTTAAGGTTGAAGTAAGTTTAGGAGAGAGGTGAAGCATTCATTGTTGATGGAAAAGCCCTGAGAAACCCAGCCAGATTGATCCTTGGGTCTTGTGATTGCTTAGAAGGAAGTGATACAGGCAGAGAGGATGGATGGTACCATTTATAAAGAAGTGATAATACTGTGAAGGTCAGTGGGCTGGAGAAACAAGGACCTGGTTTCTAAGTCCTCCCTGAGACTACTACATAACCCTTTTGCCTTCACTTATGAAACAATTACATTTTAACATTTAAACAACATTTTAAAAAGTTACATCATTTTAAAAACACCTCACAGTGACAGTGTAAGGATCACTATACTTTTTTGGCACCCCACTCCAGTACTCTTGCCTGGAAAATCCCATGGATGGAGGGCCTGGTGGGCTGTAGTCCATGGGGTCGCTAAGAGTCGGACACGATTGAGCGACTTCACTTTGAGTTTTCACTTTCATGCATTGGAGAAGGAAATGGCAACCCACTCCAGTGTTCTTGCCTGGAGAATCCCAGGGACGGTGGAGCCTCGTGGGCTGCCGTCTATGGGGTCGCACAGAGTCAGACATGACTGAAGCGACTTAGCAGCAGCAGCATACTTTTTTGAGAGCCTCATAAGAAACATACTTAATTGTAAGGTAGAGTGGAATTTTTAAATATGTGAGACAGTAAGAGATAAGAATCATGGTAAGAATCTTAAGGTTAATTGAATAAAATGCAAAATAAATAGAACTCTTCTCTCTGCTCATTAATAATGTCATTTTTTTAATCAATGTTTGCTACTTCTGTCTCTGTTTTGATATATATTTGATGTTTAAATTGACCTAAAATTAGACTAACCAGTTAAATAAGCTTCTATAATTTTCAAGGAAAAGATTGTTGGCAAGATAAGAATTACAGATGCTAATTTACTGATAAACTTTGCTTAGACCTTATGTTTACTCAGAATACTTTCAGACCATACGTTTACTCAGAATACTTTGAAGAGTTTAAAAACTAGTTTGCAAGATTAAAATGATATTTCTTATTTCAGACTGTATTCAGTAACTTCTTGGAATACTTTGGTATATTCAAATATTTAAGTGTTAATCCTGTTGTACACTGCCTGCTAGACAGGGTCACAATTAGATAGCTGGAATATAGGATGCAAGGTATACTCAGTTTTATTGCTGAACTTTAAAAATTCAATTTGTATTACTTTTAAGTTCTGTTGACTTTTTCAAAAATTTTCTTAATCATTTTTACTTCACGTGAGCCTGTTACACTTGGAATTTTTACCGTTTTAGATTCAGAGCTACTCCAGGTGGCGCTAGTGATAAAGAACCCTGCCAGTGCAGGGGGCATAAGAGATGTGGGTTCGATACCTGGGTCAGGAAGATCCCCTGGAGTAGCAAATGGCAACCCACTCCAGTGTTCTTGCCTGGGGAATCCCATGGACAAGAGGACCCAGGAGGGCTACAGTCCACAGGGTCACAAAGAGTTGGACGTGACTGAAGCAACTTAGCACTCGTGCACACACATACCTGGTTCTATTATTAATCAAATGGCCTGATTTTCACCAACTTACTTGACCTCTGTGTACCAAGTCATCAAGAATTGTTAAATGTAGGCCTTGGATCAGGTCTGTAGTTTTTCTTCAGCACTTTTTTCCTTAAATAAAATTTTAAGTTAGGAATCCAGGTAAATTGTATTAACTTAGAGTTTATCCATGAGATAAGACTTCTCCTGAAAAAAAAAAAAACTGGAGCTCAAGTGGCTGGCTGTCTTACACTGGACCTACCTTCCTATTATTTTTCCTATTTTAGTTGCATAGCATATAGAAAATTCAGTTTCAATGCAGGTATAAAAGGTAACAGATTTTTCTTAGCAACTTTGAAGTCTCAGTAAACTCTTCAATTAAAGAGAGATGGCAGAAGAAGCTTTATTCTGAACTCTACCCAAAAATGAGTTCATCCAGCAAGACAAGTTAGAGCATTGACAGTCTGTAAAAATTTGATATACAGTATGTTTAGGGTGTTAAAAATATGTAAAATAAATTTTAATCAAATGTTTTTATGTCTTAAGTGACAGAGCTACAGCTCAGGCCTGTTTGATGCAAGAGCCCTTTCATCATATTGTATAATTTTTTAAAATAAAAAAAATATTTATAGTCTAGCCACATTTGTTTATGGCTATTGCTCAATGTTTCATGACTCAAAATACTCAAGTTCAATCTTCTAAATACATTTGTGCCAATTTTGTGACTAACTATTATTATTTCTTTTCTCCAGGGAAATGAGGCAAGTTATCCTTTGGAAATGTGCTCACACTGTAAGTGAAATATTCTTATCAAGAATTTCTTTTATTTTCACATCTTTGTATATGTACGTATATAAATCGTAAACCTCTGTGTATTTGTATGGCAAAGTTGGTTCTTAGCCATTTTAAATGGTTAATGAATTTGACTTAGAGTCTTTCTGGGTTACCAGAATAGTGAAAGATATTTTTTTTATAGATCTCTTTACTATTAGTGTCTGCACTGTGTTGTAATTACAAATTGACCCTCAAATTTCAGTGGCTTAACCCAATAGAAGTTTTCAGATTAAAAAAGCTTCAAGTAAACAATTTATTTAGCCTGTGGCTATGTAAAATCAATGCTTATTGGAGGCACAACTCTGGTAGACTAAGCAGCTATTGCATAAGACCTTTCTGGGGAGAATGAGGAGTATAAGAAGTGTGAGTGGGCTGGTTATTTCTGACTATACTGGAGAATATAAAGAACATGGTGGTCTTACAAATTCTTGATTCAAGGATCAGAGGACCAGGGAGCTTAAATAAAAATCACAAGGTCTCTTGCGTGGAAGTACGATGATTAGGGAAGAAGGGAGATCATGGGAATTGGAATGGGGACCCTTGGTAAATTTAGATACAATCCTGAGGTTCCAGAATTCCCAAACTCTTCTGAACCTTCCTTGCCTTTTCTGCCATCCCTGTGTGATGAAGTTGGTCATGCCTTGTTTGGAGTCAACTTACTTTGCAATGAGGTTTGTCTTATTAAAACTATTTTCCCATTGTTCATCATTTCTTCAGTCTCCTTTCTTTTCTCAGAACAGTTGTCAGTCCATGGGGTTGCAAAGACTTGGACACGACTGAGCGACTGACACTTCTTTTCACTTTTCCTTATCATCAGCACCTTTGCTTTCTTTTGCTTTCTGGTTAAATGCTCTTACATCACCTCTTTTCTTGACTGACTTCATTGTCTTTCAGATCTCAGCATAAATGTCCCCTCTTTGGAGATATTTTCTCTTTTTCTACTCTCTTCAGTCTCTCTAACAAGGATAGTACCCTGTTTATTTTCTTTATAGCAGTTACCATAAGCTTAAATTACTTGTTTATTAATACATTGTACTCCATTTTATTTTCTATTTTGTAACTTCTACAATTAAAAAAAATTTTTTGTGGTGACACTCTGACCAATTACCCATAATTTGGCCATCTCTACTGCTATTTACATTTTATTTCACTGTTTGCTCCCCAGCTTTCCCTTATGAAGTTCTTACATAACTTTGATCATACATAGCTGTATATTTCTCTCTTAAACATGAAGGTAAAATGTTGTATCCAGTGTATTGTTAGAATAGACCAAAACCACAACTAATCATGACTGTCTAGACCAGAGGTTGGTAAACTACTACTTACCAACAGTTCTGTTGATAAAGTTTTATTGGAACACTGCCATGCCCATTCGTTCACATATTGTCTATGGCTATTTTTGTCTGACCTGTGAAATGTGGTCAAGGTAGAGTAACTTAACAGACTAGTGCTCCAAGTGTTACCTCGATCTATAATTCTTGTCCATGCCATAGTTAATATGTCAGTTATATAGTTTCTTTAGAAATCTGTTCAAAATTGTACCTTGCCACTTCCTGTTCAGCTTGAGCCTATGGTGTAGTCATTCCTCCTGTTGCTAGTGGGCTAAGAATGGGTTATAGAAGCCTGTAATTAATTAGGATTCAGGCTGCAAATAGAGTTGGGGGTGGCTGTGGGGAGTACGACTCTGAAAGGTATGAGGGAGGTTAGTTTTTGTTTCTTGATCAGGGAGCAGAGGTTGTCCTAAGGGGACAGGACATCCTGGGTTCTAACCTTCTGCTCTCTCTGTAAATCTGGGACTGAGGGTCATTTACCTGATTGCGGAGAAAAACGTACCAGGGCAAAACGCAAGATGGTGTTCCCTTTAGTGTATCCAAGATGTTGAAAGCCAAGTTTTTTTTAAAATAGTATTTGAAATAGATTTCATACACTGTTAAAGTTGTTTCTTTCAGTTTTATCCTCAGAACTAAGTCTTCTTTCTTCTGACTTCATCTGTGCTCTGAGGAGGCTTGAACCTTGTCACTAAAGATCTGTACTTGTCAATGATTGTTCAACTAGATGAGTCTGTCTGAATTCTTCTGTCATCCAGTAAAAATGTAGTCTTCCTCGAACTTCCTAGTTGGTTCACTAGAATATAATATATTTTATACATGATTTGGATGAATTTGAATTTATCCACATTAAAACCACAACTTTTCCCCCACCCACACACTGTAGTAAGTCTTTTTTTGCTCATTTTCAAAACTTTATTAATGAGAGAGCTTAGTGTTATTTGTAAACAGCTCTTACCATGTATAGTGTTAACACCAATCCTTGAGACACTTGACTTTACACTCTTCCCTGTTCAGCTTGTGCCTTTTTTTCCCTTTTAAGACCTAGCTCAGGTCTGTGTTCTCTGGGAGACCTTCCGTAGTCCTCTCACGTCATCAGTAGTTACTGTCTCTTTTGCTCTTTTAGTATTTAAATTGTACTGCAAAAGGTAGTAAGATTCTAAATTATATACTGTAAAGTACTGTTTATAATCTTGTGTGTGACACAAGATAAGTACCCACAGAGTGCTTACAGTCTAGCAACTAGGAGAAAGAGAAATGCATTTTTTTCCCCGGTGGAAATAAACCATTATGAGCAATAAAAGCAAAGGCTCCAAGAGGGGAAATTACCATTGATGAAGAAAATTAAGAAAAGCTTCATGGAAAGGGTAATGTTTGAAATTGTTTTTTGAAATATGCATAAGATTTGAATGCTGATTAATTCTTATATCTGTCTGGTCATTTGCCTCTTTCAGTCTGTAAATTCCATCCAGATCTTTGACATTTTATCTAACCCCATGCATTATTCTTTCTAGCACCCTACTTTTAATCAGTGACTTAATGCTAATGCGTTAAGAAATGCTTAAGAAAACTTGAGGCCATTTCAAAGTGTTAACCTCATTACCTCCTCACTCCATCACCCCGCTGCCTGCCACACACAGACACTTTCCCATTCTCTTAGTCAGACTTAATAGCTCTTTGCTTTCAGTGTCAAAGTTTGGGTTATCTCCCTTATTCAAGGCCAGCCTCTGCACTTGTGCTTTTGGTCTCATTCCCCTCACCTCTCGGACCTTATTTTTTTAGTTTTCTTTCCATTTTTACCTATGTCTGCAGCTTCATTTTTCATCAGTTTACGTAGTCAGCTCCCCTTTGATCCTGTTCCTGCATGTATCTCCCAGTTTTTCTCCCTTCTCTGTCATATTTGAGCTTTGCAAGAGTATATACAGTGATATCCATTTCCTTATTTCTGTTAATTCCTTTGCCTGCTCAGATCTGGCTTTCATCTCCTACTTTTATTGAAACTGTTACTATTAAGGTCAGCTTCATTTTATTGACACAGTGCCCCATTGCTAAATCCGATGGAGTAAAAAAAACCTGTAAAATCATTTGTGGTATTTGGGGAAATTTGAACACTGATTATTTACTGTCAGGGAAGTAATTAGTAATAATTACTGTTTTAGTTAGAAGAATATTTTAGAGATAGATGGTAAATACTGAACAGACATGGACATGGTACTACTATGTCTGGGATTTGCTCTAAAATACTTGAAGTGGATTTTAAGTAAGATTTTTAATGTGTTAATGATTGAAACTGGGTGATGGGTATGTGGGATTCATTATGAGTCTCTCAATCTTTATATTTGTCTAAAGTTCCCTTTATATGTATTTTTTTAATAAGTGAAAAAAAGTGGAAAATAACTGAGTAATATCAAGGAGAAATTATCATTTAAGTATAGATAAGTATGGCCTGCAACACAACTAGCTTTAATAATAATAAGAGGTGGTTAAGCTCATTTTCACCACTGAAAGAATTGAGGTGTTAACAATAGAAGCGGAAGTGTGATGCCTGGCAAAGAGCAGATGCTGAATAAGTATCTGTTGACTGAATAAGCTAGTAGGAGCTCAGTGCTGGGTTGTATAGACAGCTAGTTGGATAATTTTAAAGACTGTATCTTTCGAAAAACCCAGTAGTTACCAGTCACTCCATTTGTTTTCATAAATAATGACGAATACTTACATGGCATTTAACACATACCAGGCACTGATCTAAGCACATCACATAGATTTATTTTGTAACCTTCACAATAGTCTCATGAAAGAAGTGTTGTTACTTTTCTCATTGTATAGATGAAAAAACAGAGACATCAGTAATTGACCTAAGATCAGGCAGCAGCAGGTAAAGTAACAAAGCTGTGATTTATATCAAGCAGTCATGTTCCAGAGTTGTATCTTTAATCAATACTGTACAGCCTCTCTTATAGTAACTCTTATCAGATTAATGTTGTTTGTCTACATGAATGATTTTATGGAAAAATAGGACTTGTCTAAGATATATTTAGGTATTCTGATTTTGTGTGTCTCTTAATGTCTCTTAATTCAGTATTTGATTTTTGTTGAATTAAATTATTCTTGGCCATTGTGACTTTGTTCTTTCTGTTGGCTAACCTGTCTGGAGAAGGAAATGTATACTCTGTTGGGGTGATTTGGTCAAAGACTGTGGTTGTAACTTGGCATGATAACTTGGAAAAATGGCTGAGTACAAGATACTAGATTAGATAGTTTAGCAGAGGGCTAGATTGGAGCACAGGTGGAAGTGAGTGGAAAGTCAGATTCAACTAATTTTTTTTACTGTTGATAAAACCAGTATAACTCTGAATAATTTTAATAAAATTGGTAAATGTAAGGCCTGTTTTGTAGACTGAATGCAGTTGAAAGACTAAAAAAGTCTTTTATCTGAAGAGATTTCTCAGTTTTCTTTTGTTAGACGGTGACCCAAGAGGAGCTTGGCAGGCTCTGAAGGAACATTTCCCTTTGCATAATGAACTATCTGTAGAAACCTTGAAGACACCTTTAGCCACTAGGACACTGCTCTCGTTTTAAGTCAACAGTCTCATATTTAAGTGGTTTTGTTTCTGGTTTGAATATTTCTGCTCACAGTCAGATTGTCTCAGGGAGGTTTACATGTTCATATTCTTTACTTAGCCTTGGATGTTTCTTTGTTTTGAAAACAAAACTTTTTCACAGAAAAAGTTAATCTAAAGTTAATTTGATTTCCTCTTTCACTTCTGCATTCCTTTATGTTTCCTTTCTTATATGGACTAGTCTAACTCACTATAATTTTTCAGTGTTGTGTATTCTATATCTTCTTTTTTTTTCTTTTTATTGTTTTTTTTGTTTTTTAATTTTTTTGTTTTTTTTTCTTATTTTATTTAGTGTTGTGTATTCTAAAGAGTAATATCTGGTTTACTCCCAAATCATTCATCAAGACTCCATCAACCATGATTATCAGTTGCTTAGCGATCCTGAATTCTACTATATTTCACTTAGTCCACTGAGAATTGCTTACATTCTCTTTCCTTTAGTACAGTTTTATTGCTGAGTAATAAAGTATAGTGCACGAATTTTGAACACCTAGGCTTGAATTTGCTACCTTGTTTTGTAGGTACAGTACCTTAAAAAAAAAGAAAATCCCTGGATGATCTGCTATATTCTAAATATTTCGGATTTTTATGTGAATAGTCTTAAGAAGAATGAAGTGCTACCTCTGTCTTCTTTATCTGTACTGTCAGATTTTGGCATCGTGGTAGCACTTGCACATTTTTAGTTTTTGCAGGGAAAGTCGATGGCATGTAGTAATTTGAGAGTCTACCACAAATTTGAATCGTTTTGTAGCTGGTATGTAGAAGACAGTTGCATCAGCTGGTGAGAAAACCTATCTAGGCATTTAGCAAAACTGTAAATTCTTGGATCTTTCTCAGAATATTAGAGCAAAAGATATGGAAAAATATGCAAGGAACTTGGGGAACAATACAGAATGTAATAGCATCTGCCTAAAAGACATCTCAAAAGATGTAGTAGATAAAACAGAAGCAAAAATAACCAGTGCATTAGTAGGAGAAAATTTTCTTCATCTGGAAAATCATATCTTCTGATTGGAAAAGCATTCTCATAGTTGGGAAGTTTAGATTAAAAGAGGTCTATATTTGGTGTTAACCTCTTTTGTAATTTTAGAAGTCCAAAAGCAAAAAAGAAAACCCTAGAAGCTGCTCGACAGGGAAAAGTTTGGCCTCAAAAAAATGAGAGTCTGCTGGCACTGGAATTCTTAGCAGCAGCAATAGGTATTAGAAAACAATAGGGCAGTTAATTCAAAGTTCTGAGTTCCTAAATCCAGAATTTGATATCAATCAAATGATTACTCAGGTGAGAGATCAAATTAAAGACATTTCCAGAAATTTAAGGACTTGGCAAAATTTACCTTTCATGAGTTCTTAAATATGCACCCAGGAAAGTGAAATAGAAGTTAGAGAAAAAAGGAAGAAACAAGATCCAAGAAACTAAATCTCTAAGACACCAGTGAAAATCCCAGGATAACAGCTCTGCCAGGGGGCCTGGAAAGCAGGTGGTTCAAATTAGAGCAAGAAGCCAGAACTGTCTGTGGAAGACATCATCAAGAAAAAAGTAAAAGCCATTACATAAATTGTATGCTGGAATTTCTTAGTGTTAACATAAAAAGCAAGTCAATAAGAAAAAAAAAAGCAGAGACTGTGGTTGCAGTATGCAGTATTACATTTTTGGTAATAAACCAGATTGAGCTCTGGAGCAGCCACAAATAAGTCTTTTGACTCATTGGTCCTGAAAGTAAAAGAAGACTTTTGAATATGCTTGATTTTGTGAAAATACTGTATTTTGGCGGGAGTTGGTGGTGGGGAGTGATACAGTGCTAAAGAAAAGGACAGCTAGCATATTCAAGCACAACATATCATAGAAATAGATAAAAGGAAAGCTTGGAGAATGTGGTGTAATGAATTAGGGTTGGATTTGATTTACAAAACAATGGAAATCATTGAGAGCCACATCTTTTGAATAAGGTATGTTACTGACATACACAGTATACTTAGGTTAAAAGAAAAAAGAATATGACTTTTAAAAAATTAATTATTTTTAATTGGAGGATAATTACCTTATAGTGTTGTGTTGGTTTCTGCCATACATCAACATGAAACAGCCATAGGTATATATATGTCTTCTTCCCTCTTGAACCTCCCTCCTAAGAGTATGACTTATAAGCCAAGTTATTGATAACTTAGAAAACTTGAAGATGTGTTATCTGACCTTATAATATATGCTTTTTCGTTAACTTATTGCATATTTTTATTTGAACCACAGTGTAAATAAACAAAAGGAGGAAAAACAATAGCAATACAAACACCTTCAGCAGGAAAACCAGTTGGAGAACATCTTAGAAATATGTTTTTTGGTTTTTATCTACCTGCAGTGTGGAAATACTGTCATTATTCCCTTTTCTCCACACTTGGCCCAAGAGTTTGACAGGTTGAGTTGAGGAACAGCAATATTTAGTATCTCTTAGCCCAATATTCCGTGTTAACTCTTCTGGTGGAACTAACAAGGAAAAGAAATTATAAAGTATTTCAAGAAATCCCTTTATCCAGCTTTTACCATCAAGCTTTTCAGATTAAGCAGTTTTACTTAACTCTCTGGGTCTTTTTTTCTCATCTGGAATTTTTCATTTCCAAGGTTTCTTCCAGCTTTTTGCATTACATGGCTTTTCTATGACAGATTTTCTTCTGAAACTCAGTAAGCTCTGAAAATTCTAAGAATGTTTTTTTGGATTAAGTGTGTAGCTTCTTTTGTGACATCTTTGGATAGTATTCATTTGCCTTGTGAATTTTGATGTGGTGGATCATTTTTGACTGTGTCCTTATGTAAAGTAGAAGTTAGTGTTACATAGTGTTCACATTTTGAAGGAGCGTTCTAGAAGAAAGAAAGGAAACAGTTTCCAGTATTAGTAATGAAAAGGCCGAAGTCACTTACAGTCCCTATACATGTTAAGAGAATAACAAGGCAACTTTATAAACAGTCTTATTCCAGTAAGTTCTACACCTTGGATGAAAAAGACAAATTCCTTGAAAAACAAATACAGGCAGACCTCTTTTTATTGTATTTCACTTTAGCATGCTTGCAATATTGCATACGTTTTCATTATTATTGTTATATTTGTTATGGGGATTGTGATCAGTGATCTTTGATGTTTCTATTATGACCTGCCAAAGGCTCAGATAATAGCACTTCTTAGCAATAAACTATTTGTAGGTTTTTTTTTTACATAATGCTATTGCATACTTAATAGAATACAGAATAGAGTAAACATATTGATAACTTTTATATATGCATTGCAAAACCAAAAAATCATGTGACTTGCTCTTTTTGCAATAGTCTAGAACCAAATCTGTGATATCTTGAAGATATACCTGTTCCTAAAACTGACCCAAAAGGGAATAGAAAATCTTAATAGCATTATATCTATTAATGAAATTGAATTTTTTCTCACAAGGAAATCTCCAGGGCCAAGATGGCTTTACTGGTAAATTCTAGCAAACATTTAATGGGCGGGGGAAGGGGGGAGCGAAAGTCATAATCTAGAATCCTTCAGAAAATAGAAGCTAGCATTACACCAATAGCAATACCAAAGATGAAGCACAAGCTGGAATCAAGATTGCCAGGAGAAATATCAATAACCTCAGATATGCAGATGACACCACCCTTATGGCAGCAAGTGAAGAACTGAAGAGCCTCTTGATGAAAGTGAAAGTGGAGAGTGAAAAAGTTGGCTTAAAGTTCAACATTCAGAAAACTAAGATCATGGCATCCAGTCCCATCACTTCATGGCAGATAGATGGGAAAACAGTGGAAACAGTGACTGACTTTATTTTTGGGGGCTCCAGAATCACTTCAGATGGTGATTGTAGCCATGAAATTAAAAGACGCTTTACTCCTTGGAAGGAAAGTTATGACCAACCTAGATAGCATATTCAAAAGCAGAGACATTACTTTGCCAACAAAGGTCTGTCTGTTCAAGGATATGGTTTTTCCATTGGTCATGTATGGATGTGAGAGTTGGACTATAAAGAAAGCTGAGCGCCACAGAATTGATGGCTTTGAACTGTGGTGTTGGAGAAGACTCTTGAGAGTCCCTTGGACTGCAAGGAGATCCAACCAGTCCATCCTAAAGGAGATCAGTCCTGGGTGTTCATTGGAAGGACTGATGCTAAAGCTGAAACTCCAGTACGTTGGCCACCTGATGCGAAGAGCTGCCTCATTTGAAAAAAGACCCTGATGTTGGGAAAGATTGAAGGCAAGAGAAGAAGAGGATGACAGAAGTTGAGATGCTTAGATGGCATCACCGACTCAATGGACATGAGTTTGGGTAAACTCTGGGAGTTGGTGATGGACAGGGAGGCCTGGCGTGCTGTGGTTCAAGGGGTCACAAAGAGTCAGACACCACTGAGCAACTGAACTGAACTGAATACCAAAGATGCTATAGAAAACTATAGACCTGTATTCACCATGAACATAGATGCAAAAATTCTTAAACATTTTGAAGTCACATAAATGTGTAAAAAGGACAGTAAAGCATGATCAAGTGGAGTTTATCCCAGGAGTATGATTTTAACTTAAGAAAATCAATGTGATTCACTATATTGACATAATAAGAGGAAAAAAATCTCAGTAGGTGTAGCAGAGTATTTGTTTGAAGAGTTCAGTACCCATTAATGGTAAATACTTTCGGTAAATTAAGAGCAAAAAGGAATTTTCTCAACCTGATAAAGGGCACCTACAAAAAAAACCCTACAGCTAACGTCATACTTATTTAATGATAAAAGATTGAATGCTTTCCATGTAAGATTGGGGGAAAAAAGCAGATTTTCACTCTAATTGTAGACAAACTTGTACTAGAAGTTCTAGCCAGTACATTAAGTCCAGAAGAAGAAATAAAATATGTAAGTGAAAGTCGCTCAGTCATTTTGGACTCTTTATGACCCTATGGGCTATACAGTGCATAGAATTCTCCAGGCCAGAATGCTGTAGTGGCTAGCCTTTCCTTTCTCCAGGGGATCTTTCCAACCCAAGGGTCAAGCCTCGGTCTTATGCATTGCAGGCAGATTCTTTACCAGCAGAGCCACAAGGGAAACCCGAAATAAAATGTATTCAGATTGAAAAGGCAGGAGTAAAATTGTCTTTATTCTAGGATGACATGGTTGTGTTTGTAGTAAATCCTGTTACCAGAAATAAGAAGTGAGTTTAGCAAGATTGTAGGCTACAAGGACAGTATACAAAAACCAGTGGAATTTCTATATAATAGCAGTGAGCAATTGAAAAAAATGAAATTAATAAGAATACTATTTATAGTAGAATAAAAACATTGGGATATGCAAGTATAAATTTAATCAACTAGATGTTAAGATCTGTACATTGAACTATGAAACATCACTGAGAGGAAACTTACAAAGACCTAAATAAATGGAAGGAGGTACCATATTCCTAGATTGGAAGACTTTGATACTCTCAAGGTATTGGTTTGACTCAGATTGATCTGTAGAGTTAAGACAATCTCAATCAAATTTTCAGCAGGGTTTTAATAAAAACTACCAAATAATTATTAATTCTATATAGAAAAATCACAGGTCTTAGAAGAGCCAGCACAGTTTTGGAAAGGGACAAGAAAGTGTGAGGACAGTGTCCCCTGATTTAGAGACTTACTATGAAACATAAAACTATGGTGTTGACATAAGATAGATAAGCAAATCTAGAGGGTATAAACCCCTGTATGTTTTTATTCACTTGATTTTTTAAAACATTTTTTAATTGGATAGTTTACATGTAACATTTTGTGAATTTAAGGTACAATTTGTTGATTTGTATAGTTAATTGGTTTTTGACAAAAACATTGAAGATACCATTGTAAGGGGAGCCTTTTAAACAAATAGCTGGAATGAAAGTTTACCCTTAACTTATATACAGAAAACATTTAGTCATAAATTTAAACCATAAAAGCTACAACTATGGAACTTCCAGAAGAAAACATCAGCCAAAATCTTATTATAGGCAGAGATTTTTAGTTGATCTGCGAAATGTGAATCATTAAAGAAAAAAATGGGTCTCATCAAAATTGAAAGTTTTTACTCTTTAAAGGCAGTTTACAAGCGGCATATAAAGCTGCCTTTTTAAAAAGTAAAAGAAGATACTTGAAATACCTCTACCTGACAAAGGACTTGTACCATCAGTCTAAAAAGAGAATCACACAACTTTTAAAAGACAACCAGACAGTGAAGAATCCTCCTGCGATGCAGGAGACCCGGGTTCAGTCCCTGGGTTGGGAAGATCCCCTGGAAAAGGGAATGGCTACCCACTCCAGTATTCTTGCCTGGAGCATTCCATGGATGGAGGCCTGGGAGGCTCATGGGGTTGCAGAGTCAGACATGACTGAGCAACTAACATTTTCCCTTTCACATTTAAAGAGATAAAGGATTTGAAGTCACGTAACAAATGAAGATATATGAGTTGCTAATAATCACATGAAAAAAGATCCTCAAGATGATTAATCCTCAGAGAAACGCAGGTTAAAACTATAATCACATACTGCTGCCATCCACCAGAATGGCTCAGCTTAAAAAGACTCAAAATACTATGATCTGGCAAGGAGGTAGAGAGAGCCCTTGGAATTCTCAGGTAGTGCTGATGGGAGTGTCAAATGGCACACCCACTTTGGAAAACTTCTTAACAGTTTCTAAAAGTCAGACATGTGCTTACCCTATGATCCAGCAATTCCAGGAAAACATTTGTTTACACAAAGATTAAGTATATTCTTAGAAGCTTTATTCCTAATAGTTTCAGATAGGAAATAATAGGAATGTCTATTAAAGATGAACACTTAAACTGATTGGGAAGTATTCATACAATGGAATATATATACTACTCTGCCGTAAAAAAGAAGAAACTACTGACATATGAACCAACCTGATTAATGTCAGAAACTTGATGAGAAAAAGAAGACGTCAAAAACTTAATGAGAAAAAGAAGAGTACATACGTCTGATTACATTTACATGAAATTCTAGACAGAATTTAGTTACAGAAAGCAAATCAGTGGTTGCCTGGAGTTGTGGTGGGGAGCTAAGTGGGGTGTGTTTGTGATTGATTGAAAGGGACCCAAGGAAACATTTGGAAGATAGACATGTGCTTTTTGTCTCGATTGCAGCACTACTTCCATAGGTGTATCAGTTCAGTTCAGTTCAGTCGCTCATTCGTGTCCGAATCTTTGCGACCCCATGAATTGCAGCATGCCAGGCCTCCCTCTCCATCACCAACTCCCGGAGTTCACCCAGACTCACGTCCATCGAGTCGGTGATGCCATCCAGCCATCTCATCCTCTGTCGTCCCCTTCTCCTCCTGCCCTCAATCCCTCCCAGCATCAGGGTCTTTTCCGGTGAGTCAACTCTTCACATGAGGTGGCCAGAGTATTAGAGTTTCAGCCTCAGCATCATTCCTTCCAATGAGCACCCAGGACTGGTCTCCTTTAGGATGGACTGGTTGGATCTCCTTGCAGTCCAAGGGACTCTCAAGAGTCTTCTCCAACACCACAGTTCAAAAGCATCAATTCTTTGGCGCTCAGCATTCTTCACAGTGCAAATCTCACATCCTTACATGACCACTGGAAAAACCATAGCCTTGACTAGACGGACCTTTGTTGGCAAAGTAATGTCACTGCTTTTGAATATGCTATCTAGGTTGGTCATAACTTTGCTTCCAAGGAGTAAGCGTCTTAATTTCATGGTTGGAATCACCATCTGCAGTGATTCCCAGAGTTGGTTTAAAATTTCTTTTTAGCATTTTATTTACAACTTGATAATCCTTTTGTTGGTGCTGATGTCTTGTTTTTGTATATTTGATAATTAATATTTTAAAGTCGGCTTTCCTCATAGCTCAGTCGGTAAAGAATCTGCCTGCAATGCAGGGAACCCAGGTTTGAAAGTATGTAATAATTTAATCTAGAAACATCAAAAGCACCTATTTCATGTTGCTTTAGAAAATTGTGATATACCCCCTAAAATCTAAATATTTTAAAAGTGGTTGAAAGTTTTTCACTTGTAAGAAAAAGACACAGTACAAATGTCCATATTTCGTAATACACCTTTTTGATTCTCTTTCAGTATTAATAGGGAGTTTTCTTTGTTTTGTTTCATTGTCAAACTGTTCTGTGCAGAACATAAATATTAGACTGTTAGTCTATAGAGAAGGTCATTATAAAATTAGGTGTGTATTTTGAAGCTGCTTCAGTTCAGTTCATTACAGTCGCTCAGTTGTATCCGACTCTTTGTGACCTGGTGGACTGCAGCACACCAGGCTTCCCTGTCCATCACCAATTCCCAGAGCTTACTCAAACTCATGTCCATTGAGTCAGTGATGCCATCTAACCATCTCATCCTCTGTTGTCCCCTTCTCTTCCCACCTTCAGTCTTTCTCAGCATCAGGGTCTTTTCAAATAAGTCAGTACCTAGCATCAGGTAGCCAAAATATCGGAGTTGCACCTTCATCATCAGTCCTTCCAATGAATTTTCAGGACTGATTTCCTTTAGGATGGACTGGTTGAATCTCCTTGCAGTCCAAGGGACTCTGAAGAGTCTTTTCCAACACAACAGTTCGAAAACATCAATTCTTCAATGCTCAGCTTTCTTTATAGTCCATGGAGCTGCTTATGAAGGTTTTTATCTGTAATGTTCTCTTCTGCGCCCCCTGGTGGTTTTGATTTCTTATTTGGGATAACATTGGAAATACAGTCATTACTCTTGTAGACTGAATTTTACAGAAGACTTTAAAACTTTTAAACTAGTCTTTATGTTGAAAACCTACCCAATAGCTTCTATTGACAATACTGTAAGGCTTTAATCATATGGTAGTCTTTTTTTGACAGTTAACAACCTAGTTAATAACGAGGGAACAAATTATTAAGCAATACCACAGAAATAAAATTTTACAAACAAGACCTACCTAAGATGGTGCTAAATTTAGATCAGAGTTTGAGGAGAAAATAGGATATTTGAATAGTCTCGAGTACTCCTCCCACTATTTTTCGATGCAAAGGGAAAAATAGTAGATTTATAGTGGAGAAATCTGACAGAAACCCCTCTGGCCACCCTTGACAATGATGAAGTCAGAAGGGCACATTATTTCTACTGTATTCTTGCCCCAAATGCATTCTAATCATGAAAAAAAAAACCCAGCAATTCATGCTGGAGGACATTTTACAAAATACTGGATCAAAAGTTTCAAAGTTATGAAAGACAAGATAAAAATTGAGTTGTCACAAATTGGAGGAGACTTAAGGAAAAATTACCAAGAAGTTGCAAAAATAATAGAAGTCTCAGTTATCACACACCCAGCTGCTTCTGATGTTAACATTTCACAGACTTGAAATGCAATTATTGTTATCAAAATCGAGAAATTAATCATTGTTACAACATTGTAAGCTCTATATTTTAGTGGGAAAAAAAGGGGACTTTGAAAAATTTTTTCTTTTCCAAGATTCTGTTCAGGATACCACGTCACATTTGGTTGTTTCTTTGAAAATAACTATTATTGTTCGAAGGATTTGATAGACTTGCTTTGTTTTTAAGTCATTAACAAACCAATAGGTAATAAATTATTTATAAAGTGGCTGTTAGAATTTTTTGAAGGACTAGTTTTTTGTTCATTACTATTATACAAATTTTGAGAATTGGCTAAAATTTGAGGAAAGTTTGTTTTTCTACCATTCTGCTTATTTCTTTTCCTTTACATTCTGAGAAACCTCAAAACCAGCTAACAGTGAAGTAGCAGCTTAGTGTGTGCGTGCGCGCGTGCCTGTGTGTGTGTGTGTTTAGTAATAACAGTGCTTGAAGGCCTACATCTCTTTGCTACTGTTGGGAATCTCTTATATTATTCTTTCTAAATGAGAAAAAAAAATATATATATAATAAATTGTTGGTATTTCTTTATCTGAGACAATGATGAATAGATAAGCAACCTTCTATGTATTAATATTATATATTCTTTAGTGTTATTATGTCCAATTAGAAATACTCATTTAAACTTAGAGTAGCATCATGAGATCTCTGAAAGCAACTTCTTAATTATTTTATGTGTTAATACTAAAAAGATTCTTGAAATAACTTCTTTAAATAAGTAACCATCTAGATTGCACATTTATTCCTGAGTATATTCAAGGGTGCATTGATCTGGGTAAGGTCTCAATAATTTAATTTGGTTCCTTTCTGTGTTAACATTCCATAGTAGTAGCTGTATTTTAGAAACTCAGACTAAAAGATCTGTTTTTAATATCTAAATTTTTAGAGGCATACATATTTATGATTATAAGATTATCTGTTATAATACTTTGTATAGTATAGTTTAAATTAAATATGTAGGAACTTTGAACTACTAGAAAAGATAGTTCCTCCCAGAGGTATCCTTACAAAAAGTGGAAAAATAGCATGAGTCTCAACTTGGCAAAACATGAAAAACAGTATCTCTGAGTCACAAGATGAGTCAAAAGGGTGAGGTTTGTTTGCTTTTCCTTGTTCATCTGTTTTAAAGGGAGTGTGATTCCAAGTAGCTGAAAAAAATCTTCGATGAAAGATGGTGCCAAAAGTTGGAATTCTTTATATTTAGAAGTACATATCTGAAACATTCAGTGGTATTGCCAGGATGGATTTGATCTGTGCCTAACTGTTAGGAGATTGGTAATAACTGTAAATGAAAAGTAACCTTTAAAAATATTTAACTTTTATTAATTTTTTTCTTAAAATTTAATTAAAAATTTAAAAGTGCTGGGTTTTATTTGTTCATACTTGCGAAGAATGATCTTTAGACGAATATTCAAGAAGCTGGCAGCATTGGAGGGAGACTTTGAATATTGAACTGTATTCAAACCTTGTTCAGATTTTGAACCATGAACTGTTAGAAATAAACTAAATTAAAATTTGAAAAGAGAAATGAAAATCAGAGTGCCTGGTGTACATAGCAGAGATTGATTTAGTCCACCTGATATGAACCACCTGACTTTCATGATCAGCTTAGCATTGTCAATCCTGTAATATCTTGGTACTCAGCATACAGTTGGTTGTATGTTATGGCGGGTGCAGACAAGCAAAGAGGTAACGAAAAAAATTTCATGATATATTTTCTTTGTTATAAGAAGTTAGTCCATAGTATGTTCAACTCTAAATTGAAAATTAAACTATTGGATAACTGCTGAATTTTTTCTTGTAGTTATCATACAATCATTTGGTAAATCGTGCTGCTCCTTTTTGTTTGTTTTTAGTTGATGCAGATGAAATTAAAAGGCTAGGAAAGAGATTTAAGAAGCTCGATTTGGACAATTCTGGTTCTTTGAGTGTGGAAGAGTTCATGTCTCTACCTGAGTTACAACAGAATCCCTTAGTACAGCGAGTAATAGATATATTCGACACAGATGGGAATGGAGAAGTAGACTTTAAAGGTAAGAAAGTACTTTTAGTTAAACTGCAAGTTAGATAATCTATGAATAGTCTTACATTTCTATGTACAAAAATGTCTGGAAAGTTGATTTTTTCTTGAATGTCCTTGAGTACTGGTTTTCTTATAATAGTAGATTGTTAAAACTTAAAAGTCTGTGATATATGAACTTTAATAAACTAATAAGACCTTGTACTTTTTGGGACATAAATGATCGAAGTGTTCTTTTAGGTAATCTAAAAAATGGGATTTAGTATTTCTTTTGTTGTTAGAAAATTTTAGAGAAACTTAAAATATTAGAAGCCACATTTTTAAAAAACTGTTTTTTAAAAGAATGAGACTTTAACAATAAGTCAGCAATAAAAAAAAAAGCTGAAGTCAGAAGGATATGCGTATTATCATAGAAGGGATTAATTTAGTTAATCTAGATTTTACAAAGACAGTAGTGCTTTTGCTAATGTCAGCCATTTGATTCTACACTTTAAATAAACCTTTCATTTCATCAGGAAGTCAACAGTTTTTGTTATTTTCATTTGAAGAAGTGAATTGTCCAAGTGAAGGGGGTCTAAACTGGTTGTGATTTAGTGTTCAGCAGCAGTGAAGAAAAATGACCATTTGTTACGAAACTTCAAACAGTTTATGTAAATGATTATGAATTTTGGAACGAGAAACCTCCCAATTTTTTCTGCTAAACGATTTAAATATTTTTTAAGCCCTCTTATATAGTCATATTCTAAGAATATAGAGTTAAATAGCTTAAAGAATATGTTTTTTGAGTGTTATTCTCTGTAGCAACTAATTAATAATAATAATAATAAATAAATCAACTTGTTGAAGTTGATTTGATGTGAGAGAGTTCCAGGTTCAAATTATATGTAGAAACTTGTTTGTTGAAGGTTCAAATTTGTCTCTTTCAGTTGTAAATGCCACTGGTAATATTTTCTTTTGGAACAGGAAAATATTCTATTATGAGCATGTAGGGTTTGTGTCCATGAGCGTGTGTATATTGTTCTTCTTGGTAAAAAATTGAAACTTCTGATTTGTAAATGTTTTTTATTCTTATTCAGAGTTCATTGAGGGAGTCTCTCAGTTCAGTGTCAAAGGAGATAAGGAACAGAAGTTGAGGTGTAAGTATTTTTCTTCACTGAGTTCATTCTTCCTCTTAGACCATTACCCCATACTACATTATAACCTCCTTTTAAAATATTCTAAAAAGGAATCTTTTATTCTAGATCCTTAGTAGACATAACAGAAATTTTACATTCTGGAGAAAATCCTTTTTGGACATTTGCAATTTGTATTTTTTAATGATGTGCCATTGTTGCTTATAAGTTAGGTGTACAATACACAAAATTGATTCACAGTTTTTAAGGATTATATTCCATTTGTGGTTAAGTAATATAAAATATTGGCATGAAAGTGAGAAGAAATGCTTTAATATGCTTAGCTTCACTTCGTTTACACTTGTATTCAGAATTATTTAGCCAGAAGTTTACTATTTTGGTTTATGTAGGCTTGCCTCTCTTTCAGGGAACATCTGGTATCTTTTTAAAATATTCGGCTCTTAACTGGAGAGACATTATGTTCAATAACAGTCCTCTGAGGCACAAGCTATATGCTAACTTCCTTTGCAAATGAATTCTTGATATAAATGAGAATAGTATTAATAGTAGTAACAGTTGCTGTCTTTGACTGTGTATTATCTCACTCAGTACTGTAAAGCAGCAGTCCCCAACCTTTTCAGCACCAGGAACCAGTTTTGTCAAAGACAATTCTTCTATGGACTGGGGGTAGGGAGTGGTCTGGGATGATGCAGTTGCATTACATTTATTGGGCACTTTATTATTATTACATCAGCTCTACCTCAGATCATCAGGCATTAGATCCTGGAGGCTGGGGACCCCTGCTGTAAAGAACCTGGGAGGTTAGAACTGTTATTAGCCCCAATTTTATATGTGCAGAAACCGAAGCTTAGGAAAGAGTAAATGACTTAAACTCTAGGCTATATTAATTGTCCCAGGCAGTCTTAACTCCATAGACCATATACTTGCAACCACAACCACCTGCTGCTGCTGCTTAATCACTTCAGTCGTGTCCTACTCTGTGTGACCCCATAGACGGCAGGCCACCAGGCTCCCCCGTCCCTGGGATTCTCCAGGCAAGAACACTGGAGTGGGTTGCCATTTCCTTCTCCAATGCGTGAAAGTGAAGTCGCTCAGTCGTGTCCGACTCTTATCAACCCCATGGAGTGCAGCCTACCAGGCTCCTCCGTCCATGGGATTTTCCAGGCAAGAGTACTGGAGTGGGGTGCCGTTGCCTTCTCCCAGTTTCACCTAAAAGCAACATCTCTATGTAGGAAGGAGCTGTCCTCATAGTAGAATTCTAAATGCTGGGCAACTTACTATCTTCTCTTTCTCTGACAGTGTTCGTGATTACCATGCAATTGCCATTGATTTTTCCTTACTCTTTTTTAGTTGCTTTCCGTATCTATGACATGGATAAAGACGGCTATATTTCCAATGGGGAACTCTTCCAGGTGCTAAAGATGATGGTGGGGAACAATCTGAAAGATACACAGTTACAGCAAATTGTAGACAAAACCATAATAAATGCAGATAAGGATGGGGATGGAAGAATATCCTTTGAAGAATTCTGTGCTGTAAGTACAAAAAAGCTAGTTCTTCATTAGTTACGTTTCATAAAAACATTTTTAATATCACTTAGTAGAGAATTCCTTATAGTTATATTTTGCCCTAGAAATTTGTTTGATTTTGCCCAATAGCCCCAGGTGTTCTTTGTTGTAACTGTTACTAATTACTAATTATTCTCAAGAACTAATACTCTCAGTGATTGTCTGATAAAATGCCACAACAATGGTATTAGTCACTTTTACTTATTATTGGTAGCCTCCCAAGTGAACAGCTAGGTTATTTGAAAATACTTCTGTAGGAAATAAGAGTTCATGAATTTCAGCTAGGAATTCAGAGGCTTGGTCACAAGTATGACAGAAATGGAGTCCCTATCTGTCAAACTCAACAGCGAGGCAGTGTAAAGAGGTGATTTGTTTTCCCCTCTCCTGTTTTTCTAAGCTACTATGGGTAGCTTTTGTGATCTGGGGCAAGGGCTCCACAGAGGCATAGCCTGCAGTTGTGAGAAGTCCTGGAGGACTTGCTGTTGGTGGGAACTGGGGCACTGGCTCAGCTTCCTGTTTATTGCTTCTCTTCTGTGGCTGCTGCCCCTAAAACAGAGATAGTAACTTTCTGATGTGTCATAAGCAGTTTTAACGGTAAATTGAAGATGCTGGACAATCCAAAGGAAATGCAAAGAAAATAAAACGTTGTGAAAATTTTCAGTCATCACTGGATGCTTCTATAGAAGGTTTTCTTCCTCTTCGTTTTTTACTTAGAGGACACCAGCGAAAACAGATTAGCTTGTCATATGTTACATAAGGACTTAAGTAGCTACTTTGGCTTTTAAGTAGAAGTTCACATTATACTTCAAGGATCTTTTTTCATCTCAAGGGAATGAGATCTTTGCATTTTGTTTCAAAAAAGTAGGGTGGTGCTCTAGTTAAAGAACAGGCTAGTTCTCCTTGGAAGAGAGTTAGAGAGGCTGAACTCCTGGGATGGGAACCAGTGCCGGGGGTGCTGCTGCAGGTGCGTCCTCTCCCTCTGCCACGCCTCCTCCACTGTTGCCAGACGACTCCCGTGGGCAGGCATCGGAGTGTGCGTGACATGAGACTAGCCTGGTAATGGCATCATAGATAGCAGCCAGTTTTCAAAAGTAGGGAAAAAAGAAAAAAATTCCAAGACTTGAGGGAACAAAACAAAAATGAGGAACTTGGCTGGAGTGACGTGAAGGGATGTGTATAAGTGAAGACTATTTGCATTTAGTAAATATAAACTGTAACTTAAAATTACATGTAAATCACTTTACTAGTGGAAGGAAATACATCCCCTAGGTATAAAAATTATGCTTTGTACGCTGAAGGCTTAAGCTGAGCTTTGAGTTTATTTTTCAGCCTTTGTGATAAATTGCCCTTACTTGTATTTTTGGAGGGCATAGTTCAGGAATGAATGAAAATGTTTGTATATTAAGCCAACTTTTGGTAACATTTATCAGGCTCATATCTTGGGCTTTATTGAGTTCTCTTTATTCTGTTTTCTTAAGCTGTAACAGAGAGAAGAGAGAGTTATCTCAAAAGATCACACACTACGTATCTGTTCTAATATTTTCAGAACACTTAACTGTACGCAAATCTTATAAATGATCAGTGACAGGATTAACGTTGATGGATTGAACGCATGTATTTACTTTTGTATCCTTTGAAAACTTCACTGAAATTAAATGGGTTAAAAAGAAAAGGTTATAAACCCACAAGGACCAGAGAATAGCGGAGAGGATGGTCACTCAGTTTGGTAATTTATAAAGTTGAGTGGCTAGCAGACAGGAGTGAAAATTCTAAGCTGTCAACTAGGAAAGCGGAGAAGCAGCTTGGTTTATAATGTGGAACTCCTGAAAGGCTCAGAAAGTGGGGACATGACTGAAAGTGGGTGTGAAGGGGGGCTAACAGGAGAATGGCTTAAGTCTGTCTAAGAAGCACGTGGAACACAAGATCTCCTTCCTGACTCTCTTCAGTCTCTCCTGCATTGTAGTGGAGATTGGCAAGAGTGAAATAGGGCTCGGGGTGTGTGTGTGTGTGTGTGTGGCGGGGGGCAGGGGGTGGAATTAAGTGAAGAACAGCGTATTTGCATTTTGACACCTCCAGCCTTCTTCTCTTACTTGATTCCCTGGCAGCTACACTTGTACCCTCTAGGCAAGAGGTGGGAAAGCCCTGTTTGGGAAAGCTGACCTTTAGACATGGTGTTTACCCAGTTGTTCAAAGCGCAGCGCACAGTCAACAGCCCTGCCCTGTGCACAGAGGCTCTGGGGCGGCACTTTCCACATGAGGAGAGAGCCTAGGATCACCAGACATTCAAGGAAAACCTCTGATACAGATTACAGAGATGAACTCAAACCTGAAAAAGAAGCATGCTGAAGCAGGCTATGCAAGGGCAATAAACACTTTCAAAGTAGAACAGAAATCTGTCATTATTACCCTCAGGGATATAATGTATTAGATCTTTGAAACAAAAATTAGACAATGTATAAAAGAGCTCTAGGAAATTTAAATGTTGGGATTCATCTTAGGAGGTCTAACATCCAAATGTTAGATCCCAGAAAGAAATTGGAGGGAAAGAAATCATCAAAAATGAATCAGAAAATTATCTCAGAATCAAAAGTAATGAGTTTCCTTGACTGAAAGGAAACTGGGTACCAAGTACCCAGCATAGTATATAAAAATAATCTGGGCCTTGGTACATTGTCATGAAATTTTAAAACAAAAAGATGGTTTACAGGCTTCCAAAGAGCTAAGGTAGAGGCATAGGGGAAGGGCTTCATACAGAGTCAAGAATCGTAATGGTGACAAATTTCTCACTTAGCAACTTGGAAAATAGAAGACAAAACAAGAATTCTCAGTAAACTCAAACTGGATGATAGAATCAGACGTTTTCAGGTTTGCAAGTCCTCCTCCCTTTTTGGGAAAGTACTAGAAAATGTGCTCCCACTATGAAAAGGTTATAAATCAAAAAAAGAAGTCAGTGTGAGATATAGGAAGCTCAGAGGGTCAGGCGGGAGAGAAAGCCATCTCTAGGAGGATCCATGGATGCCAAACCTGGATGGGAGTAAGTCCAAAAACTCTGGGAGTGATTTGAAAATAATAAAATTGATAGCTTGATACAATACATCTGAGTGCCTTTAGAGCAAAGTTTAGTGTTGAATTAATGATAAATGCATAGAACACCCAGTGAAGAAAAAGATCAGTTATTAACTGTAGCAAAGCAAATATGCAGGGAAGCAAAAGTAATCATAGTACACAGTTCTCTTCTGCTGTAAGTAGTATTTTATGTAGTCATAAATAAAAGGCTGAATTTCTGTCTAATAAAAAAAAATGCAGCTCTTTGAAGCATGGGAGAGGTGGGAAGTGTGTGGGGTAGGAGATGATGTAGGATAGGAGATGAAGGAAAGAGGTGTGTGTGTGTGGAAGTGAAAGCTGCATCTCCTGTGATGGGAAGTTGATGGATAATATCTAAAACTTGAAATCTAAGAAGAAGCAATGTAGGAATGTTATTTGGAGTCTTCTAGGCAAATACTGAACATCAGCTGAAAATTCTAAATGATTGCTGCTAAGTAAAAAATGAAATTTGAGGACAGGATAGCAAATGGCTGTTTTCATTGACAGCTAGTTGTAGAACTAGCTGGCTGTTTAAGCTTTATTTTTCAAATAAAAATTAAAAAGTTCAAAAATAGTAGCAGATGCAACTACGTACAACATGGATGAATCTCACAAACATAATGTTGAGTGAAACAAGACAGACATGAAAGATTTCATTTGTAAAGTGTGTAAAAACAGATCACACTAATCCGTGGTGTTAAGTCGTAGTGACTAGTTCTGTGTAGGTGTGGCTTGGGAGGAGGGAGGTAGTGGTGGGAGGGGGGTCGCAGAAGAGCCGTGGTGATGCCCTGGGTGCTGGTTACTTGGGTCATCACTCTGAAAATTGACCAAGCTGTTAACCTTTATGGTTTGCTTATTTTATGTAGGTTTTGCGTAATAAAAGTTATCCCCAAATAATGCTACAGGTAATCTCACTTCGACATTGCCATGTTTCACAGAGGTGTCTGTAACAACTCTACATGTAGTTGACCCCATGGAAGAGCAATGTGCAGAAAATTTTATTCATTACTTTTTGATACATTCTAGAATAGAGTGACAGTGAAGCCCGTATTTGATTTTTGATAGTTTTTATAGTAACACCTAGTTAACATTTGATACTAAATTACTGAAGTCTATGTCAAAATGCAAAGGAAAGAGTGGGCCAAATCCTACCGGTAGCCTATTTTTTATATTTTTGAGCTAAAAAAGTTTTTTTACACTTGAAAGTGTTGTTTAAAAAAAAAAAAAAGGAAGAAGGAAATTTAATAGAAACTATACATGGCCTACAAAGCTTAAAATACTTCCTGCCTAGTCCTTTACGGAAAAATATGCCATCTCTTGTGTTAGAGCGCAAGAAAATGCTTGTTATCCTGGGAGCAAGAAGCCCTGAAAATTCTAACAAAAGGCAGTGCAAGTTTTAAAAAAAGAAGAGCAGCTTCTGGAAATGGCTAAAGTAGTGTGCTTTTTTAAACTGCAGTTTCGGTAGGGTGGTTAGACTGGTGCAACGGAGTCCCTCAAACCTGGTCAAGTGTGGTCTGTTCTGTCTGTTTCAGGTTGTAGGCGGCCTAGATATCCACAAAAAGATGGTGGTAGACGTGTGACTCTTGTGTAAAGAGTACCACCCAACACTTTTGCTTTCTTCTCCATCTCTGAAGATCTGCTCAAGACGTCCAGCAATGCTCTCTGTGTATTTAAATGGAAGTATTTTTCTCTGTGAAGCCACATTTTCCAACATGAGCCTCATGAAGCCCAACTAAGTGTTATTGAACTCTTATTCTCTCAATAACTCAGTGTAGCACTTTAAAGCTGAAGGACAGCAGCATGAAAAGAGCATATCAATGTGGCGAAGAAAGGGAAGGGGTTGGCTTTTTAATTTATTTTTCTTCATCTTTTATAACAAGAAAGTATCTATATATACATATGTAAATATTTATATATAGATATATGTAGCTTTCTATATGTGTAGTAGGTTGGCTTTAATTTAATATACTTGATTCAGAAACAAAAATGATAAAGAGTACAAAAGTGCCAAGCAGAACATTCAACATCCTTACTTTTATTTCACACAGTTTTATATATAGATCGAAGATTGTACAGTTTGAGCCGGGTGTTAGGCCAGCTGTTTTCCTTTGCCTGCTCTTTCTCCTTTGAGAGATTGACAAAGCATTTGTTAACATCTTATTATTTACCTTGATTACATTTTTGTAACAAAGGAGTTTGTAACTTAATTTATACCTATGATATATTTCCAGGGACTGTGTCTCATTGCTGAGCAGCTTTGATGATGTCTCTGCTTGAGGAGAAAGTAGAGTCAAGCGCTGCTGCCATGAGCTCATTCTTGTGTTCATGCAGTCACTGCACAGAGCTTACGCCTCCTGCTGTTACTTCATCACTAGGAGCCATTGCGTCCATTAGGTGTCCCTGAGTCAGTGTCAGTTCGTCGTGATTTTTATTCGTAAAGGACAGAAGCTATGTGAGGCAATCCTGATTTGATCTCAGACATGACTTAATGAAGAGTTCCGGAAATAATCATGTAATAGCTCAGGATATCCGTTTATGTTTCATTACATGGATGGTAAATTGTCATTAAACTTACCTTTAAACCATAAATTTTCCCTTCTCTGTTTCAGAAGACTTGCAGCTAATCTAAAAACCAGTGATGGTTAATGTGCATGTGTGTATCTATACACCCACATATACTTACATATGACTTACCTGGGAGAAACCTTATTAAACTGTTTGCCACAGAAGAGCAAAATTATATCCAAATTTATACCTCTTAAATTTCTTTACCACAAGGCATAGAGAGTGCATGATGGTGTTCTTCCTTTGCCCGAAGATGTCTCGGGTAACTTAATACTTTGTGTGATTTAAAAGTAGTGTACCACGCTCCGCCAATTGATGTTATTATCCCTTCCCTTTTCTGCAAAGGTACTATTGGCTGGAAGAAAACATTCTGGTTAGCTTTGTAGGACTGTAGTCTTTCCCTATAATAGATTTTGTAGAAAATTGGTTTTATACTCTGAGTGGGGAAGGGCAGGTTGAATCAAGGTTGAAAGCATCTTAATTTTGGGCACGCCCGCCTGCCACCGCTGTTCCTTCAACTGAGTGCTGCACGCCATGGGCTCTGTCTGTGAGAGAAATCCCGGTGCTTGGTGTCCTTGCATGACATGGAGTTTTGCATGTAGATCAATTTAAAATGTACCTCTTGTTTACATAATTTGCATAATTTTAAAACATAATGTTGCCAAACTTTGGAAATGTTAACGTTCAAACTGAAAATCTCCACCTGTAACTTTCTCCCTCTGGATGAGTGCGTGGCTCACAACCCCAGCCAGTGGCTTGATCTGTTCCAGTGTCAACCGCCATGTGCTCTGCTTCAAGAGGGGAGCTCGTCTTTTGTGAATTTTTTGTACATAAGTATTTGTTACAGATATTTTAGCAAATGCTTTCTATTTCTCTTGCTTGTGCATATCTTGGCTGGCGTTACAGAAAAAATAGTGCAAACATTATTTCCTTACTGGGGAATGAGGGTTTTTTCTTTTTTTTTTTTAGTGTGTGTGGGTGGGTGGGGCGGGGGGATGGTTTATGTTGAATGTTTAGTTTTTCTTCTGCATGAAACATCATGTTGTGGGATCTTTAGGAAACTTCATACTGTATGAATAAGGAAATAAAATATTTGAAACTTGATTGAGTGTATCTGCAGTGGTCTTTAGGCTTCCCAGCCATTGTGTGTGTGTACATGTGCTGTTATATCTGACTCTTCTGCTACCCCGTGGACTGTTTGGCCACCCAGCTTCTCTGTCCATGGAATTTTCCAGGCAGGAATACTGGAGTGGGTTGCCATTTCATCCTCCAGGGGGATCTTCCTCACCCAGGGATCAAACCTGCATCTCTTGCGTCTCCCGCATTGGCAGGTGGATTCTTCACCGCTAGCACCACTGGATAGTCTTTCTTCATTCTTTTAGATTGTTTAAAAACTGTGGTAGGTTGATGTTTGATCTTTTGACTATAAACCATAAGTAAGTCTGCCTTGTCACTGGGTGAAAACACAGGTCAGTATGACCTGGAGAACTCAGTCTGTGACCCTGCCTCTCCTTCCAGCCTCCCTGCTTCCTCTGTAGACCTTTGCACCCTCTTTCCTGACAAGGAATGCTTCTGAGGGGTTCGGCCATGTCGTGGTTCAACAGGAACTCTCCTGGCCACCATTTAAATACACTAATAACATCGGATTCTCCTTTTACCCCAGTCTTCTTCCATAACATTTAACCTCCTCTTATCTGATTCATTTTGTATTTATTTTCCCTGGTTATTCAAATAACATGAATGAAAGCTCCCTAAGGGCAGGCATCTCTGTCCCTTGTTCACTGATAGGCCTGGTTGTCTAGATTCTGCCTAGCTCTTAGTGTTTACTCAATAAATACTTAAAGTAGGAAACACCTTGTTTCTACAGGTTGTGATATTAAGTTTCTATTCAGTACTTTTGTTACTGTTCATAAGCATTAGTATTGGGACTTTTATTCATTCAACAATTTTGTAGGGTTCCTACGCCATGCCTGCACCATAATGAGGACTTGAGAGTCTTGCGACAGGTAAATGATGTACCTGGCCCAGATGAAATACAGGCTGTTTTATGTTTGGTGTTTTATACCCAGAACACCTATATTGTCAGGCATGCACTAGTTATGAGATACTAAACACTGGGTTCTCTGACTCTTCATGGGTTAGTTAAGCTTAAATCAATAGGTAACATTTCAGCTCTAGGTCTCCCTTTCTTTCCTTAGTTCTGATGGTTTTAAGAGTAGAAAAGATGACTTAAAGTCAAACAGCAGTCCACAGAATGGGAGAAAATACTTGTAAATCACATATCAGCTAAGAGATTGTTAGCTGGACTGTGCAAAGAGTCCTCAGAAACAAAGAACCTGATTAGAAGATGGGCAAATTACTTGGATACTTCTCCAGAGGAGGTAACATAAATAGCCAGTGCCAGAAGAAAAGATGTTTAGTATCACTAGTCATTATGAAAATACAAGTAAAAACAAGATGCTACTTCATTAGAATTTCCATTAGCAAAATAAAGGTAAGGATATGGAGTAGCTGGAATGCTTGTGCATTGCTGGTGTGGATATCAAATGGTGAAGTCACTGAGGAAAACGGTATAATGGTTCAAAAACATCAAACAATTAACCGTGTATGTTTAGTCACTCAGTCATGCCTGACCTTGTGACCCCATGGACTGTAGCTTGCCAGGTTCCTCTGTCCAGGCAAGAATACTGGAGTGGTTTGCCATTCTCTTCTCCAGGGGATCTTCTCAACCCAGGGATTGAACCTGGTATGACCTAGCAGTACAACTTCTAGATACTTACCCAAGAAGTTCTAGGGACCTGCAGAGGTATTTGTGCACCCACATTCATAGCAGCATTAGTCACAATAGCCAAAACTTGAAAGCAACCAAAACATCAATGATGGATTGATAAGAAAAATGTGGGATATTATTCACTTACAAAGGGAAGGAAATTTTGACACATACTATGTAACATGGATGAACTTTGAAGACATGCTAAGATAAAAGAGCCAGTTCCCAAAGAACAAATACTATATTCAATTTATGCAAGTTCCTGGAGTCATCAAATTCATGAAGACAGAAGGTACTAGGGTGGTTGCCAAGGGCTGGGAGGAGGTGAAAATAGCGAGTTGAGTGTTGAATGGGTACAGTGTTAGATGGGGAAGATAAATGTTCTGGAAATGAAAGGTGGTTGATGGTTGGAGGAGAATGAACTTAAATGTCACGGAGCTGTACAAATGGTTAAATGATGAATCATGTATAATTTACCACGGTTTAAAATTTAGGGTAGACAAGATGGTAGAAAAAGAATCTCGGTTTTTGTCCAGGACTTAGGAGGAAATGGTGTTCAAGCTCATCATATATGTCTTGAAACAATTCTTAGTCTTCAGAGATTGCCATATGCCCAAAAATGTCTCATTACATTAGCTCACATTTTAAGCTAAGGTCCATTGCCACTTCAACCTTTCACTAACCCTGTTGGTTTAGTCATTTAAGCTGTGTCCGAGTCTTGTGACCCCATGAACTGTTTCCCTTTCCATGGGATTTCCCAGGCAGAATACTAGAGTGGTTGCTAGTTCCTTCTCCGGGGGATCTTCCTGACCCAGGGATCGAACCCACATCTGCATTGCAAGCAGATTATTTCCTGTTGAGCTACCAGGGAAGCCCTTGAGCATCATAAATCTGACAGCTAAGCGGATCAAAATAGTCAATCCTTGCTCTCCCAAACCTCCTCAAGATTATTGGTGTCCCTGAATAGTAAGTTTCTTTCACCAAATTAAGTCACTGACATTTGTAGAATATAAGCATTTTACAAGTTATAGGATGGTTATGTTCATCATCACTGTATACTCAATATTACCTAACATTAAGCATGCTGTCCCATGGCTCTGTAATCAGGAGTTATGTCTCTTCCCCAGGGCTCAGTGAACATAGCTTTCTCATGTAAATAGGATGAGAACTGGAGTCCAAATCTTCTGGAACAATAGGAGGAAACACCAAGGTCTCTTCCCTTATCAGCCACTAAGAAAATACTCCTAGCCAGTGCAGCAGTAAATATGTTAATAAACTGTTACATGATGTTATCACAAGTTGTACTACATACTGAGCATTGAAAGATCAGAGGCTTTAGGGTGGGAGGCAGACACTAATAGCAGGATAGCATGATAGATGCCATAGAAATATGGATCAGCATGGCTAAGGTTTTCAGTATTAGTTTCCAGGCCTTAGAGAATTTCAAGAAATCAACTACCAGATCAACTGCCACTGTCGTGTAGTCAAATTGATTACATTTCTTTACTGTTCCATTCTAAGAATGGGTAAGGTGGTGGTGGTGGTGCAGAGGTAAAAAATCCGCCTGCCAGTGCATGAGACGTGGATTGGGAAGAGGCCTTGGCAGAAAGTGAAGAACTAAAGAGCCTCTTGACGAAAGTGAAAGAGGAGAGTGAAAAAGTTGGCTTAAAGCTCAACATTCAGAAAACTAAGATCATGGCATCCGGTCCCATCACTTAATGGCAAATAGATGAAGAAATAGTGGAAACAGTGTCAGACTTTATTTTTCTGGGCTCCAAAATCACTGCAGATGGTGATTGCAGCCATGAAATTAAGACGCTTACTCCTTGGAAGGAAAGTTATGACCAACCTAGACAGCATATTAAAAAGCAGAGACATTACTTTGCCAACAAAGGTCCGCCTAGTCAAGGCTATGGTTTGTCCAGTGGTCATGTATGGATGTGAGAGTTCGACTATAAAGAAAGCCGAGTGCCGAAGAATCGATGCTTTTCAACTGTGGTGTTGGAGAGGACTCTTGGAAGTCCCTTGGACTGCAAGGAGATCCAACCAGTCCATCCTAAAGGAGATCAGTCCTGGG